>NC_054066.1:18291298-18596298 GCF_017639655.2 Falco naumanni
CCTCCACCCAGCTGCCTGCACCGCATCCCCACTGGTGGGCTGCATCGTGCCGGGGTGTGGGGGAGAAAGGGGCTGCCAGCACAGTGCCGGGGCTGGCAGTGATGCCACCACCTCTCTGCTCGGGTGCCGGAACAGGGACAGCAGGCGGACAGTTGGGCTGCCGAGCCGGCAGGAAGACAGTGATCCCAGGCTGGGATCGGGGTGAGGGATGGGCGCTCAAGGGGCTGCCCCCCCTTCTCTTTTCTCTGTCTCCTCTGCATCCCTCCATCCATTCCCCCCCTCCCCTCCATCGCTGTCACGGTCACCTTCACCCTCTTGCTGTTTTCCGGAACTGCAGCAACTTTCTGCCATGTGATCCCAAGCCCGGCTCCAGCCCTCGCCACCCCCAGGCAGGCGCAGGCGTCTCTGCAGAGCCCCCCGCTCGCCACTGTGCCGCAGCCACTGCCGCCGCCCCGGCCATGGGTGAGAGATGCGACTACCAGCGCCTGAGCAGCGCCGAGGAGGAGGAGGAGATGCTTGGCCCCCTGCCCCACAGCTTCTCAGACAGCACCGGGCAGCGGGCCCTGCGGCTGGGCAGCGGGCACCCCATGCCATCCCCCGGGCAGGACATCGCCCCGGGCATGCCATGCCGGCGGGTCAGTGTTAGGGGGAAGCGGCGGGAACAAGTGGGGGGCCACCCGCCTGCCCAAGAGGGGCAGGGTCCTGCTGTGGGGCATGTGTCAGCAGCTGGCATGGGGGAGTCCCTGCATGGCATCTTCCCTCTCTGGCATTTGTGGTACCTCGCAGCATCCGGGGTGGCATGGGAATGGCACCCCCTTGCCTGGCTGTGCTCCCGTCCTGACCCATGGGAGAGGGGTTGCCTGCTGCTGCTTATTGGGGAAACTGAGGCACGGGGGAGTGGTGTGCGGCAGCGCAGCTCAGCTGAGCCTGGCAAAGCTCGGGGAGGTGGCAGGGGGAGCACAGTGCCCAGTACAGGATGCTGTTCCTTGGCCACAGCGCTGCATCCAACCGGTAATCCCACAGGCTGTTGTCCCCATATGGGGCTGTCACAGAGTGGGGGGTGTCAGGCTTTGTGTGGGGGTGCTAGGGAGCACATAGGGTGCATGTGGAGGGGTGCAGCTGCCTCGGGCTGTGGGGCAGGTGTTGGGGGTGTTACTGTGGGCAGGAATAATTGGGGCGGGGGGGGGGGTTTGGCCACTTGTGTGCCAGCTCAGGTAGGTGTTCGTGACTGTGTGTGATGCCAGGCAAGCATGGAGGTGAGGAGTGTGCCACACCGAGGGCAGGCACCCATGGGCATGTGGGGGTGCAGACAGCTCCAGGTGTGCATCAGGCGGAGGCGGGGGAGCAGACCGGTGTGCTGCCGCTGGCTGTGCAGCGGTGCCGGTGTGTTGGCGCACGTGCAGCTGGGCAGGGCGGTAGCTGGGGGGGGGTACATGGAAGTGACGCGTGCGTGGGGGGGCGGCTGCGGTTGTGCAGGTGGCGGGAGGCACGCGGGGGTGCCGAGGGTTGTGCCTGTGTGGTCCTGGGGGTGCACGTGAGAGTCGTCACCACCCATATGTGAGCCTGGGTGCACTGCACGTAGGGTGCATCCCTGGGGCTGCAGGGGTGGGTGTGCATGACGTGGCGCGTGTGCAGGGCACAGAGGGTTGAGCGGCAGCTGTGCCGGGGGCCTCTGCCATCTGTCAGATCATGGGGGCTGGACAGGTGTCTGTGACCCTGCCCAGGATGGGGGTTTGTTGGCAGGACTCGCTGGCTTGCCCGCTTCAGAGCCAAGGTTGCAGCATCATCCCCTGTGTCCATGGGTCTATTGCAGAGAGGGAAACTGAGGCACAGAACATCCCTTAGCACAGTGGGCAAGGCTGGGTTCCCCCACTCCCTTTTGGAGATCAGTACTCCCAGTGTGGGCACTGAACTGGGCAGCCTCACCTGGGGTTCAGGTGTGCAGCAGGCAGGCTGGGGCACAGGGAGCAGCGCGCTGGTCCCAGTGGGTGCCATCACCAGGTGATGCACCGTTGGAGGGCAGGGAACCCCCCACATCCCTGGCCTCCCCTGAGCTGGGGAGGGGGGAGCTGGCACGTGGCAGAGGTTGGTGCCGAGGGCACCGTGCCCGGGTGTCCCCAGTCAATGGGCTTGTTGTGCTGGGTGCCTGTGCTGCCGGGTGCCAGCTGGGATCCCTCGGCAGTGGAAGCCACAGTGGAGGTTCCTCTGTGCCTGGGGATGCATTTAACCCTCTCCTGGCTCCCACCTCGCCGGCGCAGCGATGGGCATGGTCTGGGGGAGCCAGGCAGGCGGGGGCTGCAGCCGAGGTCGCCGTGGGTCTGTCCTCTCTCACGCTGTGCGCGCGGGTGCAGCCAGCTGTTCTCCCTGGGGAGCCCGCAGGCAGGCGGCGGGGCTGGGGTTGGATGCTAGCCCCGCCAGGGAAGGGGGCAAGCCCCAGGGTGCTGGTGGCACCCCACGGCAGAGCCCCGTGGGGGGCTGGCAGCTGGGCAGCGGCTGTGCTTGCCAAGCCAGCGGCTCCCCCCGCAGTGCCCGTGGCCCTGGCGTCGTGCCTGCCGCCTCGGTGGGGGAGCGGAGAGCCGGATGTCTCCTCTTCCTCCCTCCCTCCCCGCTTCCTGGGGGGAAACTGAGGCCCGGGAGCATTTCCCAAAGCCGGGGCGAGTTTCCATGGAAATGGGAGCGGGGGTCCAGGCTCCCAGCTGCCGGGCACGGGCGCCCGCCGAACAAGGGAGAAAGCGGCACATTGATGGGGAGCCCGGCCCCCTGGGCGCGCGTCCCAGCCCCGGCCGAAAATAACCCTCCCGGGGAGCGCCGCGCAGGCAGCGGCCGGGACCGAGCCCCGCGCCCGGCCGGGGGGTCCCTGGGAAGCGGCTCCTGCCAGGGAGGTGACCCCCAGTCCTGCCTGCTGCCACCCCCCCCAGCCCCGGCCCCGTTGCGTTGGGGAAGGGGGAGGGCCGGCCGGGAGGATCGAGAGCCGGACGGAAGGAGGGGGAGAGCCACAGCCCGCGTCCGGCCGCGGACGCCCCGAGCCCCCCTGCCCGCTCCGGAGGGATAGATGGGGTGGCCGAGCCCGGGGGGCGTCTCCGTAGCCCAGATGATGGGGCCGCGGGTACCCCAGCTGCGCTGAGCGGGCTCTGCTGTGGGACGTCGGCGTCAGGGGAAGGGACATCGGCGGTGCCAGGGGGCCGGCGGCGGGCAGCCAGGCAGGATGCGACGCTTCCAGGCTTTGCACCGATCCTTCCCCTTCCTCACCCGCTTCCGCCTCTACCGAGTAAGTGCTGACCCCCGCCCCGGGCAGACCCTGCGCTGGCGGTCACCGGCCCTGTCCCCATTGCCTGCGGGGCGGGGGACCGGCTGTCCCCGGCCACATGCCGAAGGCTGGCGGCTGCTGTCGCCCCGCATGCCCCGGCGTGCCCCCGTGCGCCCCCCGTGCCCAGCTGCTTGCCGCACCCGCCGTATTTTTAGCCCAGTGCCGAGGGCTGTAATTGCGGTGACGCAGCCGAGGGAGCCAAGCGCGGGGGGCGAAGATGCCGGGGAGCCGTGTCGTCTCCCAGGGGAGAGGAGAGGATGGAGGGAGCTGCTGTGTTGTGGGGCCGGGATGGGGGTCCCACCTCTGGCTCTCAGCAGCGGGAGGCAGAGCCATGCCCCTTCCCAGAAAGGTGGTGATGAAAGAACGGGGAGAGCTGGAACAGCAAGGGTGGGGAGCAGCGGGGGGCATTTAGGAGGGGCATGTGGGTCAGCAGATGAGACCTGGCCCCATCCCCTCCCTCCTCGTGCCCTGGCATGGCTAGGGGGGTGCCACCAGCAGCGCTGGGGTGCCCTGTGCCTCAGCCCTGGGGCACTAGGACCCCCCAGAGGCCCTGATGTCCCTGTCTGCCCCCACCGTGTGGCTGCCTGCTGGGATGCCACCACCAGCTGTGGCAGAGGGGACCTGCCCCACCATGGGTCTGTGCTGCAGCCCAGTCAGGTGTGCAGGGATGCCAGGGGCTGAATGGCAGTGCCAAGGTGGCTGGCTATCCCTGCTGGGGACAGCTGTCCCCTTGCCAGTCAACCTCTCCAGCTGGCAGGCATGGGGCCAGGCATGGGTTGCCCCTCAGCTGGGGGCAGCTGCTGGGCACATCCATCCTGAGGCTCTGCCACCTCCTGTGTCCCTGGCACCACTGTCTGGGGACAGCCTGTGCTGGAGCAGAGGGGTGGGCTGCTGTTTCTGTGGGCATGATAGGGCAGAGCAGGGGTCCCTGCCTGTCCTTGGGGGTCCTGCTGATGGGGTGGGTGCCTCTGCCAGTGCCCCTGGGCAGCTGGGGACAGGCTCAGAAGAGGAGTCCTGCTAGCATCCCTCATACCCTACCAAGGCTGTACCCCAGCCTTGGTTCTTAGCCCCTCCAAATGAGTCCCCAAGAGGGGATGGGGCAGAGCAGAGTGGGGCAGGGTCACCCCCTAACCCGGTGTGGTGTCCCAGCAGAGGCTGAGCTGTAGCATGCAGGCGGAGGAGGGCACGGACTGGCTGCTGGAGCTGCTCACCGAGCTGCAGCTGCAGCAGTACTTTCTGCGCATCCGGGATGAGCTCAATGTCACCCGCCTCTCCCACTTCGAGTACGTCAAAAATGAGGATCTGGAGAAGATCGGCATGGGACGCCCTGGTGCGTACGTCCCCCCCCAAACCTCCCCCCATATCCCAGGCTGGCTGCACAGCATCTTTTGGGGACCCCAGAGGAGCATGCGGTCCATGGGGCTGGAGGGGAATACAACTCAATGCTGGGTCAGTGACAGTCACTGTGTCCCTGTGTCCTGCAGGCCAGCGGCGGCTGTGGGAGGCGGTGAAGCGAAGGAAGGCCATGTGCAAGCGGAAATCCTGGATGAGCAAGGTAGGAATGGGAGAAGGGCAGGTGTGGCAGGGAAACGGAGGCAGGCGGGAGGAGCTGGACCTGTCCTCGTGTTCTTCCCCAGTGCCTGGCTCTCCTCGCGCCACTGGTCCCTGGGGGTTGGCAGGGAGACGGGCAGAAGCCCCTGCCATGCATACCCTGCCTGTGGCATGACCCTGCCAGCATGTACCCCAGTCCCCCACAGGGTCCTGGGTCACTTCCCAGCAACGGATAGCCTTGCCACCATGGCACCTGGGAACTTCATTCCTCTCATGTTTTTTGCCTCTTTGCCAGGCAGCTCGTTTGCAGTTAACAAGCCACAGAGCCTGTGCATCTTGCCCCAGCGAGCTCTGTGGGCAGCAGCACTGCCCAGCCCCCTGCCCACCCCTGCCTTGCAGCAAGGGGGCACAATCTTGTGCTTGCAGCCTGTGTGACTGGGGCAGGGGACCTTGGGATGCTTACATATGCCCCTGATGCGGTCCCATCCAGAGCTTGTGCTGCTGGCACCACCCGACACCTTGCACCCCAAAAATGAGCAGGGTGCTTGCCAGCTGGGCACTGGGTCATGGCCTCTCCCCTGTGTGACTCATCTGGGCTGGGACAGGGATGAGACAGACTTTTAGTAGAAGGCTACTCAGCCTCGCACTGGGCACAGAAATGCCACCTCCCAGCCCAGCCATGTGCCAGCCCAGCTCTGCACACCCCACACGGGTCCTGGCTGCTGAGGCTGGGATGGACCCATGTCCCATGGGGCACATCATCGTCCTGGCTGGGGGGAAAAGCCCATCTCTGTCCCCTCTGGGCTGACAGTGGCAGCAGTGCATATTGCAAGGCCCATGTCACTGCAGGGGTATGTCACCACACTCGGCCCAAGCTGGAGATTTCTCATGGCTTTGCGATGGGACGCATCATGTGGCTGAAGCCTGGCCAAGAAGTGCCCAGGGCCCTCCAGCTACCGGCCCGGTTTGCCGGGGCTGCTGTGAGAGGCACAGCCCCTTCCCTCCACACAGATCGCAGCTCAGCGTGCAAGCAGCTGGAGGAGCAGAGCCTGCGCCCGCAGCCAGCCTGCCCTGGGTCATCACCAGGGAGCGGTCATCATTAGTTTCCAGAGTGTACAACCCAGGCAGGGGGTGGTCCCAGCACTGCTCCCTCTCAGACCCAAGGGCTTGGGGCATCTCTGCACCCAGGTCTCACCTGCTCTGTGTCCACAGGTGTTCAGCGGGAAGCGCCCTGAGTCGGAGCTGCAGCCCCAGCCCCAGAGCACCTTCCGCAAGCCCCCCACACCACCACCCCCCGAAGCTGGGGGCCAGCACTCCCTCACCTGCCTTGTGCGGGAGCGGGACCTCTCACTCTTCGAGAAGCTGGGTGATGGCTCCTTTGGTGTTGTGCGTCGCGGCGAGTGGTGCACACCTGCTGGCAAGACGGTGAGGGGCTGCTCATGGTGAGGGGGGGGGAGGTGGGCAGTGGGACCATCTCGCAGTAGGGGGAAGATGCTTTGGGGCTCATCCCCACTTTTGGCCGTAGCTGAATGTGGCAGTGAAGTGCCTCAAGACGGATGTGCTGAGCCAGCCAGAGGCACTGGACGACTTCATCCGGGAGGTGAACGCCATGCACTCCCTGGACCACAGGAACCTCATCCGCCTCTATGGCGTGGTGCTCTCCCACCCCATGAAGATGGTGAGTGTGGGGGGATGGGGCTGACCTCGATACTGCCCTGTGGTGGGGTCCCGTGTGGTGGGGTTACCAAAGTCAGGCTGGGTCTGTACCTGGAGTCCTCCCACTGGCATCCTCGGTGGGCCACAAGAAGGCTGGACAGCCCCTAGCCTGACCGACCTGCTGTCCCCTCCCCGTGGCCCAGGTGACAGAGCTGGCCCCGCTGGGCTCCCTTCTGGACCGCCTGCGGAAGAACCAGGGTCATTTCCTCATCTCCACCCTCTGCCAGTATGCCATCCAGGTGGCCAAGGGCATGGCCTACCTGGAGTCCAAGCGTTTCATCCACCGTGACCTGGCCGCACGCAACATCCTGCTGGCCTCCAATGAGCTGGTCAAGATTGGGGACTTTGGGCTGATGCGGGCCCTGCCCAAAAATGATGACCACTACGTGATGCAGGAACATCGCAAAGTCCCCTTTGCCTGGTGAGCTGTGGGGAGGGGGGGGGACCTGGGGGTGCAGCTCCCACGACCTTCTGATGTTCATGTCCTTCTCTGCACAGGTGTGCTCCTGAGAGCCTGAAGACGCGCACCTTCTCCCATGCCAGTGACACCTGGATGTTTGGGGTGACCCTCTGGGAGATGTTCACCTACGGGCAGGAGCCTTGGGTCGGCCTCAATGGCAGCCAGGTGGGTGCACAGCAGGGACCTGCCCCCTACCCCCCCTCACCCTGGTAGTGCTGGGGGGGACCTGGGACCCCCTGACAGCACCCGTTGCCCCACAGATCCTGCACAAGATAGACAAGGAGGGTGAGCGGCTGCCACGGCCTGAGGACTGTCCCCAGGATATCTACAATGTCATGTTGCAGTGCTGGGCACACAAGCCCGAGGACCGACCCACCTTTGTGGCTCTGCGGGACTTCTTGGTGGAGGTGGGTGAGGTGGGGTCCGGGGGACAGGAGCCCTGGCACCCTTCTCCACCGGCTCTGCTCAGGCATGGGCAGGGTTAAGGGTATCACCAAGGCAGGAGGTGATGCTGGGGGGCTCAGGTCAGGCAGCCCTGCAGGCTGGGAGGTGGCAGCTGGTGGTGTGGTCATGTCATCGGGAGGACCCTGAGTGCCACCTTGCCCTCGCCCATCCCAGAGCTGTCACAGCTGAGGAGGGGCTGGGAGTGGTGATACTGTCTCTTGCCTATTTTTGGTGCTCCCCTGCCCTGTGTGGGGTTGGGCCTGGCCTCAAAACAGGGCAGGGATGTACGCAGGGGGCTGTGTCCCCTGTCCTCACCCCCCCTCTCCCCCCAGGCCCAACCCACCGACATGAGGGCGCTGCAGGACTTTGAGGAGCCTGACAAGCTGCACATCCAGATGAACGACATCATCACTGTCATCGAGGGCAGGTATTGCACAGGGTGGGAGGGCAGCTACCGCATGGCCGGGTGGGGGGCAGCAGGTATTGCATGGCAGAGCACAGACCAGCTGGCAGCTTCAGGACTGCCAGCCTCACTGGGGACAAGGGACCCCAGGAAGGGGGAGACTGTCGGCACTGGCAGAGCTGTGGGGAGCAGCTGATGGCGGGGGGGGTTCTGCCCCCTTCCAGCACACCCGGCTGTGTACGCTGCGGGCAGGCGGAGTGCCCTGGCTCCCCTGGGGGGTGTGCAGTCCCCCAGGCACCACAGTACCACAGGGCCACCAGGGTGCGGGGGTCACAGCCCACACTGTCTGTCCCCCCGACTCACCCCACTGTGCCTGTGGCTTTGCCCTGGGGAAGCGCACCCCAGGGGTGCTGCCCGGTGATGGCGGTGACCAGCACCTGGGGACGCACGGCTGTCATGGCTGGGAGAGGCACCGTGGGGCTCGGTGCCACAGTAACCCCCTGTGCCGCCATGGGCTTCGCTCCTCTGTCGCTGCCACCCACCCCAGGGCACGGCCACCCCCCCTCCACAGCCCTGGGCACCTGCGGACTGGGGGGACTTTGGTTCCCACGTATCCGGCTTGGGGACAGCGAGGACCCCCCCAGGGGAGCTCAGCGTCCCTTTGCCCTGCTGGGGTACGGGAGGCCGGCCCCACCGGCCCCGGGGGGTGAGGAGAGAGGCTCCGTCCTGCCCCTCCCCGCCGCGGGCCGGCTCCCCGCGGTTAGTCACGGCCCGGGGTGAATCAGGCCGGATTTGTGTGTCTGCAGGGACCGGCTTTCTCCGCGGCCGCCGCCAGGGATGACTCTTGCCCAGGGTCTGGCGGTTTAATTGCAGGGAGGGGAGGGGAGGGGAAGGGAAGCGGCGTCGGCGGAGGGAGGGAAAGGAGGGAGGGAGGGAGCGGCGGAGGGCGGCGCGGCCGCGCCAGAGCGCCTGCATCGTCCCCGCCGCCGCATCACGGCCGGGCCGGGGGTCCCGCTCCCGCGGCCCCCCGCCCCGCCGCCGGCCCCAGGTGAACCGCGGAGCGTGGGGACGGGGGACCGTGGCCGCGCTGAGGGATGCCGACGGGTCGGGGAGGGCCGGGAGCGCGGTGGAGCCGGGGCGCAGGCTCCCCTGCCTCAGTTTCCCCGGGGGACGCCGGTCCCCGGTGGGCCCTGATGGGCACGTTTTGGGGGTGCAGGGTCCGGGCCGACGGGGTGGGCTCTGCAGCCGAGGGCGGTGGCAGGAGCCCCAGCGGCTGCCGGTTGCTTCCGTAGGGGAGCCCCCTTCCCGTGCCTCAGTTTCCCTGCGGGCGGCTGCCCCCCCCCACCGCGCTGCCGGCGGGGATGCCCGGGCCGGGAGGGGAGGGCCGGCGGGGGGGTGCGGGGGGCTCCTCCAGGGGGCCGCATCCGGCCCCGCCGAGGCCGCCCGGGGCACCGTAAACACCCCCCACCCCGTTTCAAGCCCCTGCCTGTCGTTCGGCGGGCGCCGGGCGTGCGTACGTGTGTGTGGGCAGGAGCAGCGACCTACCTGAAAGTCCCCCCCGGGGACCCAGCCGGCCGCGGGGGGGGGGCCGGGGCAGGGCCGGAGCGGGTTTGTGCCGGGGGTCCGAACCCGGAGCCTGTGGGACGAGGCGGGGAGCGGAGGGGCCGGCCCGGCCACAGCATCCCTGTGGCGGGATGCAGCCGTGCCGGGGAGGGCGAGCGGAGGGGACCTCCCGGGGCGGAGAGCCGTGCCACCCCCCGTCCCGTCGGGGTGAGGGGGGTGCCCGGTACCGGCTGGGCTCTGCCGCCCCCTCGCCGAGGGGTCCCGGCGCTGAGTAAGGCGGCTGGCTGGCGGCGAGCGGGAAAGGTAAACAGGAAAAGGGCTGAGCTGGTGGCCGGGGGTGACTCACAGGTGACTCCAGGAAACCGTCGGGCCCGTGCCAGCCTCGCCGGGCTGGCACCGCACACCGCCCGCCGCCCCCTGCCCTGCCCGTGGGCAGCAGGGCCCTGGCAGACGGCGAGGAGGGTGGGTTAGGGTCACAGCACACACCCCCCCATAGTCGTTTGGCACGATGTTGGGTGGGGGGCACAGCTTGGGGTGTCCTCCCCTGGCCCCTACCTTCCCTATCCCCCCCCCCCCCCCCCCCCCCCCCCCCGCCAGTTCTCCTGGGCTAGGTGACCACCCCCGTGCCTCCCCTGCCCCAGAGGTGGCTGCATCCTGAAACAGGCAGCTCCTGAACGGCTCCTGCGGCACACTGGGGACCAGCACCCCAAGGTGGCCTGGCCCACTCGGGTGCCTCCAGGAGGTTTCACAGCCTGAGTCCCGCTGCCTGCCCATCTCCCCCTGCCCACACCAGCCTGCATGGGGCTCACCGATGATGTAGGAAGAGAGCGAGGGAGACCCCACAGTCCCCTGTCCCCCCCGGCAGTTTCCCCCATGGGACTGGGATACTTGAGGGTTCATCGTGGGACCCCCAAGTGTGTCCCCTGTGCCATCCTTGGCTGCGTGGGATGCAGGGGGACTAGTGGTGAGCAGCTCGGTGCAGGCATCACCCCAAGGCTCCTGCATAGTTTGGGGCCGCTGAGGGAAGGAAGAGGCACACCTTTCTGGGCACAAGTGGGGAGCTTTGTTCCCCACCACCCACATCCCCAGCACCACCTGATGCAGGGGCCATGCTGGGTGGGAGGCAGAGCATGCTGCTGTCACGGGGCTGGGATCCCGAGTGCCTGGGTTCCCTTCCCCCTTGTGCCACCACCTTGCCCGCATGGACTTGAATGAGTCACCTCGCCTCCTCCCCTGTCACTGGGACAGGTGAGTGTCCCTCTGCCATCCCCTCATCAGTAACGAGGTCCTTTTTATTCCTTAGGGCCGAGAATTACTGGTGGCGGGGTCAGAATAAGCGGACCCTAAAAGTGGGCCAGTTCCCCCGAAACACGGTGACCTCGGTGGCAGGGCTGTCGGCCCACGACATCAGCCAGCCGCTTAAAAACAGCTTCATCCACACAGGCCATGGAGACACCAACCCGCAGCACTGCTGGGGGTTTCCCGATAAAATTGATGAGTAAGAAACTTTTTGTCTTCTCTGCATTCCCTGCCTGATCCCTGCCTTCCCTGCTGCTCGCCGGGCATGGCAGCGAGGCACAGCTTGATCCCCCCCCACCGCCCCCCGGCTTGTGAAGCATCTCTTCCCTCCTGCTGTACTGGGGATGGTGGCTCCGGGTAGGGTTCCTGCGGCTGGACTAACTCCCTCGCCTCTCCTTACTAATAGGGTCAGGGACATGGGGGGCTGCTGTGCTTGTGGGGGGCTGTCCCAGGGAGGAGCCCCTTTTCCTAGCCCTGCAGCCCCTCGTGGCTGTCCCAGGGTGGGGAAACACCTTTAGGCACTGCTCCGGAGGTGGCCTTGTTACCCCAACGCTTTTGGAGTGTCACAGGGCTGCTAACCGCGCGCCTCTCAGCACCTGCGTGGAGGGAAGCGGCGGGGTGGGGGTGCAGCCCAGCCCCACGCTTTTAACAGCATGACTTCTAAAAAGCAAAACATGAAAAAAAAATCGACGAAAATTCTTCCCTCCACCTCCTTCCGGCTGCACCAGGGGACATTCCGGTTGGTCTGTGATGGTGGGGGGTCAGGTGCCCATGCCCCCCTGCCAGGTGGGACTGGCCATGCCCAGCGTGGGTGCTGGGTGCAGGGGGACAGTGGGCAGGGGTGCCTTGGCGCAGGGCAGAGGGCATGGGGGGTGCCTGCCAGCGCTGAGCTGGGGGGGCGTGGGAGGGCTGTGTGTGGGGGGCAGGATAGGATTTCAAAGCCTGGAAAGCTCCTGCTGGGAAGAGCCAGCTCCTGTGCTGAGCTCAGCACGTCCCCTGGGATCGTGATCCCCACTGCTGCGTGGCATCCCGCTGCCCTCGGTCCCAGGCTGACCCCATCACGACACCCTGTGCCACGGGCCGTGCCGGCAGCCCCCGGAGGGCTGAACGGAGGCGCCATGCGCGCGGACCTGGCTCATGCCCCGGCAGGCCTCCCCGCGCCCCGCTGCGTGGGCACGGGCGCTGGGTACGTGCTGCCCGGGCCGCCGAGAACACCGAGCCCGGCACACGCCCAGGCCTTCGGGCTGCACCGGCTCCCGCCGGCTCCCTGCCTCACCGTGCCTGGCTTGCGGTGGCTCGCCCGGGCCTCCCGGCACCCCACCGGCGTGCCACACTGGGGCGCCGTGCCCTGGGCACAGCATCGTGCCGCAGCACCCCAGTGCTGGGGGTGTGTCCCAGGCACCGCACCCTGCGCCAGTGCCCTGGGCATGGCACCCTGCTTGCGATCCCCCGGGTACGGTGCGTCACGCGCGTGGAGCCAGAGAGGGATGGGTGACACCAGGACGGCACCAGGCTCTGTGCCGCAGCACTGAAAGCCTCTGGGGTGTGGTGCCCCAGTGGTCCTGACTGGGGCATGGTGTGTGGTGGGGGGGCTGTGGGGTGTTCCAAGGGACACTGACCCCCAGGTGCTCTTCTCTCTTCCCACAGGCTCTACCTGGGAAATCCCATGGACCCTCCTGACATTTTAGGTGTGGACCCAAGTGCTGCCAGACCCACACAGCTTCCAGGCAGGGCTAAAAGTGAGCGGCTTTTCCCATTCCCCCTGGCCATCGGCTGCATGAAGCCCCCATGTCTGTGCCCTGGTGCCAGGGTGATGGGCTGGACCTTCTCCTTTCTGTCTCTCTGCTGCCGCTTGCTTTTTGCAGCCCAGGGGAGCTGGGGTGACAGGGCATGTTGTCACCTGGCTATATGCCACTGCCAGCAGCCTGGGTGGCCCGTGGGTCTGCCTGGCTGGACTCTGCCCTGCTGCCCTTCATCTGGGTCCCTTGTCCCCTCCCAGCGTCTTACAGCTGGGCTTCCCAGTACAGGGGACCTTAGCGGAGCTGCCACAGGGAGGGAGCGTAGGGGCTGGGTGTGTGCAGCAGCCCCTCTAAACCTGCAATTTTCCCTTGGCGGGGCTGCCCACCACATCCTTCCCACACCCCACTGGTGACAGGGGACACGACGAAGCATGCGCCCTGCTAATAAGCACTCTGGCTGCCACTTGCTCCATGCGCTCACCCTGTGTCTCCCCTCCTCTCGGGCTCTCTCTTCTGCAGGGCAACCACCTCCGCGCCCGCCTCAGCCTGCCGTCCTGCTCACCAGTAAGTTGGGCTCTTTGAGGTGCTGCTCTCCCTCTTTTGTGCCCCCCTTCTTTTCTTTCTTAGCTCCTTCTGTTCCCTCTGCCCCTGGGGTACTGCTGTGCACCTATGGGTGATGGCATCTGTGGTGGGGACACAGATGTGGAGCAGGGTGGCCAGCCTGGGGTACCCTGCCCTTTCCCACCCTGCAGCCCCCTGGGCCCCCGCCCTGGTGTCCATTGCGGTGCCCAGGGGGGGAGCAAAGGTGGCTGAAGCTATGGGGTGATCTGGGGGCTTGGGGATGTAGATGCCCTTCTTTGTACCCCAGGGATGGGTCCCGGACCCTCACCATTCCTCTCTGTCTCCCCTTAGAGCCCTGCTACGACCCTGTCAGTGAGGAGGAAGAGGGTTTGCCGGGGGGTCTCCGGAAGCTCTGCCTGAAGAAGCCAGGCACGGGGAAGGGTCTGCGACCGGCCAAGCCATCGGCACGGGTACCAGGCACCAAGGTGGGCGAGCGGCAACCTGGCCGGCTGGCAAGCGAGGGGCCAACAGGCGGAGAGGTGACTCTCATCGATTTTGGGGAGGAGGTGCCCCAAGGTAGCCCCTCGCCAGTGGGGGAGCTGACAGCCCCATCATTGGCCAAGCTGGCCATGGAGGCCTTCTCCCTACTGGACAAGACCCCACCACAGAGCCCCACACGGGCGCTACCCCGGCCCCTCCACCCCACACCGGTGGTAGACTGGGATGCCCGCCCTTTGCCTCCACCACCTGCCTATGATGACGTGGCACAGGACGAGGATGATTTTGAAGTCTGCTCCATCACCAGCCCCCCAAGCCGGCGGGGCAAGACCAACTATGGCTTTGTGGATGAGAGCGAGCGGGGACCAGTGCTGGAGGACAACCTGTTCCTGCCCCCCAAGGAGACCAAACAGCCCAGCATGACGCAGACCACCGAGCTCTTTGAGGAGCTGCAGCAGGAGTGCATGAAGAGGCTCAATGTCCCGCTGGGACTGGCTCTCCCCACCGATGACAAGCCCCAAATCCCACCCCGTGTCCCCATCCCACCCCGGCCCCTACGCCGCAATGAGCCTGGGCGCTGGTCGGGGGAGCTTTCCCCAGCTTCGGGGGGCGAGGAAGACCGGCCGCCCCAGATTCCCCCACGGGACCCACTGTCACAGCCCACCTCCCGGACACCCAGCCCCATGGCCCTGCAGGTGGGCTCCCCCCAGCAACGTGCCGCCCTCTGTTCCTGCCTCTCCACCTCGCCAGGGAAGCCCATGCCCACCACACAGAGCTTTGCCCTTGACCCCAAGTATGCCACCCCCAAGGTCATCCAGGCACAGGGCAAGGACTGCTCCAAGGGACCCTGCATCCTGCCCATCGTGAAGGATGGGCAGAAGGTCAGCAGCACCCACTACTACCTGCTGCCTGAGCGCCCTGCCTACCTGGACAAGTACGAGAAGTTTTTCAAGGAGGCCAAAAGCCCTGAGGAGGTGCCAGCATCCCGCCTGGTCACCACAGCCACTGTCCGTCCCATGGTACAGCAGCCGCCGCCAGACTGCAAGGCCAACTTCTCCTCCAACAACAGCAACCCTGGGCCCAAGTGCCTAGTGAAAGCCTCCTGCAGCCTCCAGAAGATCGTCTACGATGGGCCGGATGGCTGCCGCCCTGCCGACAAGATCCGGCTGGTAAGTGGCATCTGTGAGCAAGAGGGGACACGATGGCCTTGCTTGCACAAGAGCCAGCCCCACTCTGCCTCTGTTTCCTGAAGTTCAACCCCGGGGGATTAGCTGCAAGGGGTCCCTAGATGTGCTGGGGAACCTAAGTGTCACTACAACTCCAGAATTACCCCTTTAACACAAATTCACCCTACCCACGGCCTTCGGGAGGGGTGGAGGAGGGTGACTGTCACTGCTGTCCTCTTGGGCTCTCTGGGCTGGGTCTGTGGTGGCCAGGAGTCTGCACACAAGCCTAGGAGAGGCTGAAGATCCCAGGGTTGTGGATGGTCCCAGCTCCATGCTGACAGTGCTCCCCAGGAACAGAGCCAGGGTTGGGGGCAGCCTCGGTGCCCCCTTACTCCAGCCACAGGCTCCGCCCTGCCCAGAGGTGGGGGCAGGCACTGACCACAAGCTCCCCCCAGGTGCAGGACACGGTGCACGGTGTGACCACCGAGGAGTGCCAGGCAGCCCTGCAGAACCACGGCTGGAGCGTCCAGCGGGCCATCCAGTACCTGAAGGTACCACACACCCCTGTCCTCCCACCTTGGCTCCCGCCAGACGTGTAGCACCCCTGTCATCCCCCTCACTTGCCCTCTCCCCTTGCAGGTGGAGCAGCTCTTCTGCCTGGGGCTGAAGTCTCGTGTGGAGTGCCACCGGGTGCTGGAGATGTTCGACTGGAACCTGGCTCAGGCCAGCTCCCACCTCCTTGATCCCTACAGCACCGCCCGCCAGAAGTAGGGGCAGAGGTTTTATTGCGGGGGGCGGGGGTGTCTCCATGCCATGCTGCTCTTGGCCAGCTGGCACCATCACCCCCCTGAGCTCATGTCCTCTCTTCTCCTTACAGGCGGTGACAGCAGAGACAAGGCGATTTGTGCTGGATCCGGAGCAGGTATCTCACCATGGGGCCACCCTGCTGGTGCCCACCTCCATCCACGCAACCTGCTGCTGGACTCTGGACTGAGCCCCTGCTCAGGGGATGGGGACACCCCATAAGGGAGCCTAACCAGCACCCCAGGCTTGTGGGGGTGTCTGCACCCTGGCTTCGGCACTGGGCTCTGTCCCCTGGCCCCTTGTTGAATTGTTTTTGTAAAGAGAAATGTAATTTTAATATATATTATATATATATATATATAAAAAATATTCTATGGAGCAGAGGAGGATGCCTGTGGCCATCTCCCAGGTTCATCCCTGCCAACGCGCAGTGACAGGCCATGTCTCTATGGGTGCCAGTTCCTCCCTGCCAGCAGCCAGGACTGTCACCGGCGGGACCTGCCCAGGGATGGTGCCCAGGTGCAGGATGCCCAGGAGGGGGATGCCTGTGTGCTCTGGTGCCCAGCAGGCGCCGGGGATCCCCAGAGAGCTGTATGACACCGACACCTCCAGACATCCCCTAGACGCCCCCAGTGATGGCTCCCAGGCCATTTTGGGGTGCAAAGGTCTCTCCATCCAGGTCTGCTGGAGTTAGTCACGTGCTGTCCTACCCCAGGCCCAAAGCTTGAAGGCTGGGGACAGTTTTGCCCCCTCCTGAGCGTTCAGGGCTTGCTGGTGGCGGCGCCCCCGTGGCAGGGCCCCCCCTTGCCCCGCGGGACTGGGCTCCTGGCCACTGCCTGACTCATGCCTGGGCAGGGAGCGGCGGGACCTGCCTCGCGCCCCCACCCACGCGAGGGGCGTTGTGCAACCAGATGCCACCGCGCAGCCGGAGCCGGGTGCTGGGGGGGTGGCTGGCCCCCGTGGGGTCCCAGGCCAGGTAGTGGTGCTAACCCCCCTGCAAGCGGGTGTCGGAACCCCTTAGCTGGGTTCCCTGAGGTGCCGCCTTGCAGCATCAGGAAGGGCTTTCTGTGCAGGTTGAGAAGGACCTCAGTGCCCAAACCCACCAGGTCCGTGGGCATTGGTGGCACCTTGTCCCCAGGATGCCATCTGCTCCAGAGTTGGTGGCTTCAGAGGAGAGACCCTGCCAGGCGTGTTGAGTCACCTGGCAGGAGGGGCTGCCTCAGCATGGCCGTGAGTTCTTCCCCATGGCTGGCGGCACTGGGCCACATCACCTGCGTGCCCTGTGCACCCATGTCTGCTCCTCTCTGGTCCCCTGGCCCTCCTTGAGCCTGGGGAGGGGGAGGTTTGTTGGTGCTGCTGTGGGCACAGCCATGCATAGGTGCTTTGGACTCTCTGTGCCTCAGTTTCCCCATCTAAAGTGCAGCTACCGTGGCATGACAGCCAGGTGGGATGGCCGTCAGTGAAGCGAGGAGAAAAAAACCCACAATTTCCTGGCCTGAAATGATTCCAGAGCTGGGCTAGGTCCCATGAAGAAGCAAACGTGTGTTTCCTGCAGTGGCCCCAGCTGGGTCCCTTTGCACGGCCGGGTGCACCTGGCCTCTGTCCCTGGTGGAAGGTGACCTGCAACCCAGCACAATGCCTGGCCCTGCTGCCCAGGTAGGAGCAACACCTCCCACCCCAGCCAGGCTTGCGTGGGTGTTGCTGAGATGGCACAGATAACCCCGCACGCAGGGCCGTGGGCAGTGCCGGGGGGGCTGGGGCAGGGTTCACATGTGGGACCCCGAGGCGGCGGTGGGAAGCTGTTCCTTCCTTCTTCCTCCTTGGCGGCCAGCCAACGGCTGCCAGGGGTTATTGGCCGTGTGGCCAAGCATGGCAGGGACCTGGCAGCAAACGGGGGGTGGGTGAGGGGTGCAGGGTCCAGGACTGACCCACCCCTCCCAAAAGAACTGGGGACCCCTGTCCCCGCTTGCCACCCCAGAGCCTTTGGGCCATGTGACTTTGTAGCCCATCAGGTGCTCCCTGAGGGCTGGAGACCCCAACCTTTGGGGTGTCAACCATGAGGTCACCCTGGGAAAGGGCCTTAAAACCTCCCATGGCAAAGTGGGTGTCCCCCAGCATCAGCGCGTCACCAGGACTAGGATGCCCCCACCTCTGTGGCAGGCTGTGAGACACGGAACTGCCAGTGCCCCAGGCAGGGCACGTGGTGTCCAGGTCCCCCCCACCTGGGGGTGTGCTCACCCACGGAGCCACCCTGTTGCGTAGCTCCCCTGGGACAGGGAAAGCTGCAGCCATCCCTATCGCTGAGGAAGCACCATGGGGTGCCGAGGCCAGTGCCTGCTCTGGAGCTGGATGCTGTGGGGGCTCTGGGTGCTGCCAGGTAAGTGTCAGGGTCACCTGCACTGCTGCTGGGCTGACCAGGTGGCTGATACCATCTGGGTGACAGGCTGTGAACAGTCCTCCGGCTGCTTGAAGGCTACAAATTCAAGCCCAGGTGCCTAGCCAGGGGTTGCCCTGTCTGCCCGCTGGTGCCACAGCCTCAGCATGGTCCCTTGACTGCAGCAGGGGAAGATGGGGGTGGGGTGTTGCGTGTCAAATCGGGGCTCTTGCCCATGGGGAAGGTGCCAGTCTTGCTCTTGGCATTGGTCCAGCTGTGGGTGCTGGGGTGGGGGGTACCAGCCCCAAGGGCTGGGGGCACCTTCCTCCTGCAGCAGGAAGGAGGGATGGGAGTGATGGGGACCCTGGGCTGGTTGTTTTTCCTTATCGTGCCCTCACCTACCTGCTCCGCTGCCAGCACAAGCTGGGGAGACAGAGGAGCAGCCCCTTGCCCTTGTGCCAGCCCCAGCAGAGCTGGGCAGCATCTCCACTGCAGCCGACAGCACCAGTGCTCAGCTGCCTCCGGAGCTGGGCATGTGTCAGGCATTCCCCACCGCTGCAGCCGCCGGGCCAGAGCACCCCACTCCCACCCGCAGGACCACCCCCGCCGTGGGCAGCTACGGCTCAGGTAAGGCTGGCAGGCAGCTGGCTGCGGGCAGGTTCCTGCCAGCTGGGGCCATGGCGGGGCTGATCCAGCCGTGGCTGCCTTGTCTCGCCCCACAGGCAGCCTGGTGCCGCAGGTGACTGCGAGGGCGCTGGTCCCAGCTAGGACCAGTGGGGAGCAGGGGCAGCCTCCCAGCACGGCAGCTTTCCCTGGGGATCTGGCAATGCGAGGCAGCCCCCAGGCAGGGGTAAGGGCTGGGGTCTCCTCTCTAGGCACTGCCAGCCACCCCACCAGTGTGTCTCTGGCTCCCACCACCACCTGGCACAGGCAGCTTCCATCCCTCATGCCAACGGAGCATGTGGTGCGTGTTGGCACGTTGACCCCAGCTCTAGCTGTCCCTGCTGTAATGGGGACAAGCAAACCACCATCAACCAGCAGCACCGCTCCCAAGCAGGCTGTGGAAGTGTCCAGAGAGTCTCTGGAGAGCAACCCTGGAGAGCCAGTCCTGGGAACTGTCCCCGTGCAAGAGGGGACTGTGGTCACGTCATCCACAGGTGCTGTCGATGCACTGAGAGGAGCCCCCCCAGCACCAGGTAGAGATCTGTCCCTGCCAGTGGCACATGTTCCAGCTTCTCAACCAGCCCCAGGAACAAAAGCATCTTCCTCAGTCCCTGGCAAACTGGATGATACCAGTAAGTTGGTGCAGCTGGGCAATGCTGTCACTGCAGAGGGGATGCTGAGGACAGCATGGACCACAGTGTCATTGCACAGCACAGGGACATCACCCCCCAGCATCAGCAAGAGCTCTGCTGAGTCTCACGCAACTACTGTGCTCCTGTCCCAGGAGGTCACGCTAGGGCTGGACAAGGCCACCTCACCTCCAGCCACAGCAGCCAGCATCCCTCGGGACACAGGCAGCCCCGTGAAGCCAGCAGCAGCCTCAGCCAGCCCTGCCTCTGGCCTCCCCAGGGGTCCCCCCAGCACAGCCACAGAGGGAGCCAGGATGGCAGCCCCACCATCTGCAGAACCCCCAAGCACATCCTCGGCAAAGGTCACCTTTTCTTCTGCCACCACTGACATCGGCAAGGCTACAGAGCCAGGGACACGTGCCTCATCCAATGCTGGCCACAACGCCTCGCAGGACTCCCCTGTGTCCCCCCCTCAGCTACCTCCAGCCCTTTCACCCTGGCTCCCTGGTGGTGCTGTGCTGGGCACAGGAGACATGCTTACTCACAGCCGCAGCACGGGCCCTGGCACTGCTGGAGATGGGCTGCCTGGAGCCGATGCTGCTGCTCACCCCCAGGCCGCTCTGGGCACACCGGCTATGGTGATGGATGTCACTGCTGCAGAGCACCCCTCCGCTGCATCACTGCCAGCTCTGGGAAGTTCTGATGCTGAGCTGGTGTCCGTCAAGAGTGAGGCCAGCGCCAGAGCCACAGCAGGCACCACTTTCCTGGAGACCAAGGCCGCCCCAGTGGGGTTCAGCATGAGGCTGTCCCCCTTCACAACTCCCAAGAGTCCTGGTGGTCCCTCTCTGGGGCCCTTTCCACACTCCATGGGGTCTCTGCTCCCCCAGGCCCCCTCAGCAGGTCTTGGGGCCACCACGGCAAAGACAGCTGCAGACAGATCCCTTCCAGCCATACCCAGCATGGCCACGGACTTGTCCCTCACGGCTGCTGGTGGAGCAAAGCCAGACAGGACCCCTCAAGCCACTGCTGTACTCGCATCTCCCCTTGGTGCATATGGCATCATGACTGGGCCAGCTGCCCATCCATCTTCCCTCGTTAGCAGCACTCCAGCTAGCAAAGCAGGGATGGGAACAGCATCACTGGCCGATGGCGATGCCACCGCAAGGCTGAGGGATGCTGGAGCCACCCTGACTGTGCGTGATGCATCTCACAGCCTCAGCCAGCCTGGTCCCACTGCGAGCTCAGCACACTTGGGAACTGGTGCCACCCCTGGACCTGCACCAGCCCCACCACTCCAGGCTGGGCCCCAACGTGGGGCAGCTCTGGGGGCAAAGACGTGGTCACCCAGCACTGTACCAGGCACGGGCACAGCTCTACCAGGAATCCCAGGGGTACCCAGAGCAGCCAGCATCCCCATGGTATCCCAAGCAGGCATTCCCGCTCTTCTGGAAGGCAGTGCTGCTGCAGGGTTGGCTCCAGGACCGTCCTCATCCAGCATCCCCCAAGAGATGGCAGCTGGCATGTCCCCGACCACTCTACTGCCAGCAATCGGTGCTTCAAGTGACCCCCACCAGGATGGCAGCACCATGAGGCGAGTGGTAGGGACAACATCCCTGGAGGTGGGCACAGAGGAGAGCCCAGGTGCCAGTGCAGCAGGGCCAGTTTCCAGCCACGTAATCGTCACTGCTGGGTCATCACCAGAGCCAACTGCCCAAGGGACAGATGCTCCAGAAACCAGGCCCACAGCGGATCTGCCTCTCCTGTCTCCCAGGGGTGGTCGCTCAGCCCCACCAGCCGTGGCTAAGCCCAGCCCAGCAAGCCACCTCCTCAGCACCACCACTGGCAAGACACCCCAGCCTGTGACACTGCTTCTCCCTAAAAACACAGCCATGGACAAAGGTGGGGGCAGGTCCCAGCCGGCAGAAGATGGCAGAGTCACACGGACAGCTCCAGGCTCAACCCTGGTTGAAAATGCGAGGTTGGGTGCCACAACAAGTATGCCTGACAGTAGTGACACCACCCTTGGGACAGCCCCACCAGTGCCACCCACCACCACTGCCAGCATCACTGCTCAGCAAGGCAGGACAGCCCCACCAGTGCCACCCACCACCACAGCCAGCATCACTGCTCAGCAAAGCGGGACAGCCCCACCAGTGCCACCCACCACCACAGCCAGCATCACTGCTCAGCAAAGCGCAGCTGCATTGGACCACAGCTATCATACTGCTAAGCCCACCACAGACCTGGACATGGACCTGGACATGGATATGGCTTCTCCCACCACAGAGAATGGGCCTGCAGAGCTGCTCCTGGGGTTGTCCACTCCTATGGCTGGAGCAGCTGAGCCAAGCACCAGTGATGCCACCCCATCGGCACGCTCTGCCCTAGGCAGCAAAAGACCTACAGCAGTGGCTGTCACGCGTATGGTGTCACCCACAGCTCCAGAGCTGGTTGTGACACCTTACCTTGGCCTCGCTCACAGCACTGCTGAGCCAGATGTCAGTATTTCCTCTCCTGTCCCTGGGAACACCCATCTGGTGGTGGTGGCACCTTCTGTCACCCCCAGCATCACCATCAATGGTCCAGCAGTGGGAGCAGGTGATGCCAGTCTCAGCAGTGCCTCCGCTCCACGCAGCCCCCGTGCCGCCATGAGGCCATACCCTGAGGCCACTGATAGCACCCGCGACCCCGGCTTGAGGGCTGTCAGCCTGGCTGCTGAGGATGAGACCACGGCTGCAGTCTCCTCGCTGGCTGTTGGCCATGCACACGTGTGGGAGACTACAACTGTGTCCCCATCAGGTGCCGGGAGTACCACTGCAGCCAGGCAGACCCCTCCCAAGCCAGCAACAAGCATCACTTCTCCCACAGCCATCAGCAACCATGCCATGGGACAGCCTGTGAGCATGTCACCTCCTGGCTTCCGAACATCTCTAGGGGCACCTGCCTGGGGGAAGAAAACAGCCATCACTGCAGGGAGCACCACGGCCACCACTGCAGGAAGCGTCACAGGCACCACTGCAGGCAGCACCACGGCCATCACTGGCAGCACCACAGCCACCGCTGCAGGGAACACCACAGCCACCGCTGCAGGCAGCACCATGACCACTGCTGCAGGGAGCACCACAGACACTGCTGCAGGCAGCATCACAGCTGCTACAGCAGGCAGCACCATAGCCACCACTGCAGGCAGCACCGCAGGGAACACCACAAGTACCACTGCAGGCAGCACCACGGCCACCACTGCAAGGAGCACCACAGGCACCACTGCAGGCAGCACCATGGCCATCACTGCAGGGAACAGGACAAGCACCACTGCAGGCAGGAACACAGCCACCGCTGCAGGCAGGACCACCACAGCCACTGCTGCAGGCAGCCCCACAGGCATCACTGCAGGGAGCACCGCAGCCACCGTGGCTGGCAGCACCACAGGCACCACTGCAGGCAGTATCACAGCCACTGCTGCAAGGAGATCCATGGCCACCACTGCAGGGAGCACCACGGCCACTACTGCAGGGACCACCACAGCCACTGCTGCAGAGAACACCACAAGCACCACTACAGGCAGCACCACAGATGCTGCTGCAAGGAGCTCCATGGCCACCGCCGCAAGGAGCACCACAGCCACCGCTGCAGGTAGCACCACAGCCATCACTGCAAGCAGCACCACGGCCATCACTGCAGAGAACACCACAAGCACCACTGCAGGCAGTACCACAGCTACTGCTGCAAGGAGCACCACGGCCACCACTGCAGGGACAACCACAGCCACCACTGCAGGCAGGATCACCACAGCCACTGCTGCAGGCAGCCCCACAGGCATCACTGCAGGGAGCACCGCAGCCACCGTGGCCGGCAGCACCACAGGCACCACTACAGGCAGTATCACAGCCACTGCTGCAAGGAGATCCATGGTCACCGCTGCAAGGAGCACCACAGCCACCGCTGCAGGTAGCACCATGGCCATCACCGCAAGCAGCACCACAGTCTCCACTGCAGGCAGCACTGTGGCCATCACTGCAGAGAACACCACAAGCACCACTGCAGGCAGCACCACAACTACTGCTGCAAGGGCCCCCACAGCCACCGCTGCAGGCAGGACCCCCACAGCCACTACTGCAGGCAGGACCCCCACAGCCACTGTTGCAGGCAGGACCACCACAGCCACCGTTGCAGGCAGCCCCACAGGCATCGCTGCAGGGAGCACCACAGCCACCGTGGCAGGCAGCACCACAGGCACCACTACAGGCAGTATCACAGCCACTGCTGCAAGGAGATCTATGGCCACCGCTGCAGGGAGCACCACGGCCACCGCTGCAAGGAGCACCACGGCCACCACTGCAAGGAGCACCACGGCCACCACTGCAGGGACCACCACGGCCACCGCTGCAGGTGGCACCACAGGCACCACTGCAGGTGGCACCACAGACACCACTGCAGGTGGCACCACAGACACCACTGCAGGTGGCACCACAGGCACCACTGCAGGGACCACCACAGGCACCACTGCAGGGACCACCACAGGCACCACTGCAGGCAGCACTGCAGCCATTGCTTTTGGCAGCACTGTGGTTGTTGCACCTACAACCCCAGCGAGCCCAGCCAAGGAGGTAGAAGTTCTCCCAGCCCCAGGCACCACATCACTGGTCACACCACCAGCCACCACCAGCCCTGTTACCACCCCAGTTTCTGCCTTTGGCTCTCAGAGGGGATCAGCCACAGCACCAAGCACACCTGCCCACACCACCACCGGCCACAGAAATCCTGCCCCTGAGCCCCAACCCACCCACGGGCTTATCAGTAAGTAGATTTTATTCTTTCCAAGCAAAGAGCAGGAGGGGGTTGTCAGCCAGCCAAGCACTGTGATGGCTGAGGGTGTAGCCCAGCCTGGGGAGACTCATCTACATTGCACATCAGGCTGCCAGATTCATGGGGAAAGGTGAAACTGGCCATCTGAGAGCATCCTATTCCACGTTAAAAACTGGTTAAAAAATGGGTTGCAGTCTGTCAGAGCGCTGGTCTGGTTGGGGGCGTGGGGTGCAGGCACAGCATCCTGGCAGCAAACAGGTGAGTTTACCCTGGCTGCAGGAAGGATGGAGTAGACATTAATGTTTTTTTCACTTTTTGATTAATGTCCTGCCTGTGTCAGTGCCAGCAGCCTCGCTCTACCCCTTCGGCATGGAGGGAAGGGACCAAGAATGCGTCCAGAGAACGGTGGATTTTAACTCCCCCCTGTTCAAGCCAGAGATTGGGTTCCCCTTTGGAAAGTCGCTGCACGATGCTCTCTATGTGAGTTCCCCCCTTGCTGAACATGTGAGGAATGTGCAGCCTCTTTGGTAGAAAAAATCCCATGAAATGGAGCAGAAACCAAATTTCACCTGAATGTTTTGGGTTTTTTGCTATTTAAAATGGCTGATTTCTGCTTCCCCATGGAGGCTAAAAGCTACCCCAGAGGCTGCCTGGGATGTCAGCAAACAATGAATTATTTTGGTTAGTTTACAGATAACGGACTGATCATTTTCCCACCCACTGACAACTACGTCCCCTCCAACCCCAACCCACCTCCTCAGGGCTTCAGCGGCCAGGAGAGTTTGCCGATGGTGGCTGCCTTTTGGGATGACGCAGATTTCTCTCAGGGTGTCGGCACCACCTGGTACCAGGTCAGGGTCACCAAAGATGTTCTCCTGGGAAAGCCCAGCTCCCAGTTCACCCATTTCACCCTCTGTCTTGCCAACTGGTAGGAGTACTCCACCCTCAGCTCTACTAAAGATCCCCTTGTCCATGACGTGGAAGCAAAGATTGAGAAATATCTGAAAACCTCCTACGCAGCAAAATGGACCTTGAAAGTGACATGGGAGAAAGCTCCAGCGTACCCGTCCCAGCAGGATGACTCTCAGGTGAGCAGTGGGGGACCCAGGTGATAGAGGGGACTGCCACCAGTGGCAGCTGGGGCAGGGCTGGGCTGCTTGTCTCCCACAACTTGTTTTGGGTCTCACCACTTCAGTCTGCACTGTGGGGAGAGCTGGGGAGGCTTTGGGGGTGCTAAGGGGGTGTCCTGGATTTCTCCAGACAAGTACCTACCAGGCGGTCCTCACCACCGATGGGAACCGTTCCTTCGCCCTGCTGCTCTACCAGGATGGCGGGATGCGGTGGGACTATAGCAAGCTGGCTGCAGGCAACGTGCTGATCGGCTTCTCCAGGTGCTGTGCATGTGTGGCTGCATTTTGGGACAGCAGCAATTTCTCCCAGCACTATGTTGGGAGCATCAGAGACATTATCCTCAGGAGAGCCCAGGTCCCACCCACAGAGCGTCCCTGTCCTGTTTAAACTGCCTCTCCTGCAAACCGCAGCAGTTCCCACCCCAGCTGGTCTACGGGGAGTGGAGGAGGGTTGTGTTGGGAGGGTGACCCCAAAAATTCTCTCCACACAGTGGTGATGGCTATGCCCAAAATAACGAGCTGACTCAAAAGCCACCAGCTGTCAAGTACCGACCCGACCAGTACAGCAGCGCTGGCACCGGTACGGCACTGGGGGACCCCTTGGGGTGGGTGGGGATGGAGGGAGTGGCGTGCTCTCTGCTGGCATCCCTCGTACACATCCCTGCAAGGTGATGGGCCAGCAAAGCCACTGGGCAAGGGCTGGCCGCCAAGAGCAGGGCACAGGTGCCCCATGTCCTGCTGTGGCTTGCCACAGCCACGCTGGCTCTAGAGGGAGCCTGGAGACCTCGTGTGAGGTCAACGGCTGCCGACGATTGTCCCCACGGGATCCGCGCCCCGCCCCCCCCCCCCCCCCCCCCTCCCCCCCCGGCCCCAGCACAAGACGAGACCCCGGCCAAGCTGTGCTGTTCTCTGGTTGCTCCCCTAGACGTGCGTGGGCTGTGGATATACAGGCTGGACAGTCGCTCCCAGGTGAACTACAGGCTGCGGTGCCTGGCGTGGCTGGAAGCGGAGCCAGCGCCAGGCGCCTGGAACAGCCAGCTGCCGCCGTGCCCCTGCTCCCAGCCCCAGGCAGAGCTGGACCCCCGCTACCGCCAGAGCAGAGGTGCCAAACGCCGCCCCCCCGGGGCCAGCCGTGGGGTGGGGGGATGGCAGGGTGTCCCCTCCTGCTCTGGGGGTGGCCATGACCCCCCCGCACCATTTCAGGCCCAGTGGACGGCTCCATGAAGATGCTGCGCACTGCATCCCCCAGCCCGGCTGGAGCCGGGGTGCGGTGCCTGTACCAAGACGGGAGCTTGCTTGAAGGCTGGCAGGAGAGAGCATGGAGCCTGCCCATCCACCCCACTGCGGGTAAGTGGGCACCAGAGCTCCCTCGCCCTAAAACACCCCGAGCACCGACCGCTGTGCAGGCGCAGCAGGGACCCCGACACCCCCCAGCACCTGTGCACCTTCCTCTGCAGACAGGGAGCTGGAGGCATTCGACTGGTGCTGCCGGCGCGTGGGGAAGCCCCAGTTCTGCACCAGGTTTGCTGAGAAGAGACCACGGGTTGGCTGCGAGGGATATGTGCCACCAACTCCCGGTGAGTCCCCATGGCTCTGTCTCCTCTGTGCCAGGGTACTGGGTGGATGGCACGGCTGTATGTGGACCCTATGCATTAGCCACGGACACACAGCATCCCAGTGGGGACTGCTGAGCCCAGTGCAGCACTGGGGGCTGCTCTCCTCTGTGCAATGACACCAGCATTTGCTTTTCTCCCTCCCACCAACACGCTTCCATCTCCTTTGGACCCCAGCTGTTGCCTTCGGGGACCCCCACATCACCACCCTGGATGGACTCACCTACACCTTCAACGGGCTCGGGGACTTTGTCCTGCTGCTGGCCAGTGATGCCGTGACCAGCTTCATGCTGCACGGGCGCACGGCCCAGACCGGCGCAGCCCAGGCCACCAACTTTGTGGCCTTTGCTGCCAAGTACATCTCTGCCACCACCACAACAGTGAGTAGGAATGACCTGGGTATCAGTTTGAGCTTCTAATGGGAGAGACCCATCTGGCAGGTTGGGCGTCATCTCTACATCACCTACAAGTGGCTGGGACTTGAGGACCATCTCCTTTCCTCTTCCTGCCACTTCCCATGACCCTAGCAAAGTGTTAGTAGTGGTGGGTTGGACTAAGACAAACGGAACACACCTCTAACACCTTTAGCAATCTGGCCAGCAAGGGCCTGGAGCTCTGCAGGAACATGGTCTGCTCTACCGTTGTTGCCCCACACCCTTTGCCCTGACCACTGCTCTCCTCTGGACACATTAGCACAAGCACGTACATTTCCTTGCTTTGCAGAATTGCTCCCCACACCCGTTTCAGTAAGCAAAGTCTCCTGGCGTCAGCAGAAGCAGCTGTTGAGCAGCATGAAGAGGGGGCTCAGGGGCTGGAGCCCACCAGCACAGCTCTCCATGCTGCCATGGTCAGCCAAGCAGCGGCGGTGGCCTGTGCATGCCCCGTGCCAGCAGTGATGGGGGACACCTTGCTGTCCTCTTCTGTGCAGCCATCAAAGCTGCTGTATTGTGTATTGCTGGGGTGAAGAGCACACCAGCACAGCCCCTGGGGCTGAGCCTCTCTAGCAGGGCTGGAGGGTGACAGGGTTTAGCTTGAGCGTCCTCAGCATGTGGGGACAGCAGGAAGGGACGAGCAGAGAGGCTGACTGGGACATTCACCATAATTTTCAGGTTGAGTGGACCTTGGGGAGCCAGGGTGACATCCAAGTCCTCCTGAATGATGAAACCATCCAGTTTTCCTATTCCCAAGGTGAGCAGGAGGTACAGCTAAATGTTAAACGTATCTGGGGTGACAATGTTAAATGTATTTGCAGGGAGCGGTGTCCCCACCCCATGGGGACCGGCCCTGCCCAGCACAAGGGCAGCCATTCTGAGCTCCATCAAACATCTCCCACCTGCACCCTGCCTCTGACGCAGCTGAGGTGGACGTGGAGTGCTCCCTTCCCCAAATTCAGGGGCATCATTTTAGATCCCAGCCTTGCGTGGACCCTCCTTCTTGTGCTTTCCTTCTCCTGCAGACATGAGTGCCGAGGTATACTACAGCCCTGGTGTCCTGCTGGTCAACACCTCCTCCATCACAGCCGTCTTCGATGGGGCCATTGCCGTCTCCATCTCAGCCAACTCCGGGATCCTCAGCGTGGTCTGCAGCCTGCCCGATCGGTACCGCAACAGCACTAAGGGCCTTCTAGGTGAGGATTTCTGGCACTGCTGCCGAGCTGGGGTGAAAAGTCTCCTTCCCACCCTAAAGCAGGCTGGAAAATGCTGGGGGAATGTGCTTGTGAGGATAGGGACAACCCCTGGGTCTAAACTAAACACCAGCCAGCACCAGAGAGGAGGTCAACCCCAGCGTGGGGGACTCCAGTCCTCTGGTGATGCTCTACCAGGTGTGTGGGACCACGACCCTGCAGATGACTTCCAGATGCCGAATGGTACAAGCATCCCTGTGAACAGCAGTGAGGAGGAGATCTACAGCTATGGGATGACCTGTAAGTCCAGGCTCAGGATCCACTTTGACAATCCCCCCATTCCTGCACCTTCTGGCCATGCTTTTGCTGGAGACATTTAGAGACTTGCCTGAGCAAAAGTCATGCCAGGGAAGCCCTTTGGTCTCTTCACTGCTCTGTGGAAATGAGCCCTAAAATATAAGAAACCTTAAAAACCCAAGGCCGTACCCATGGTGTGCTCTCTTGCAGGGGCTGCTGGAGAGCACAGCTTGTTTGCTCAGCCTATGGACCCACCAGTACTGAACTTCACACCCATCTTCTTGTCTTGGCTGCGGCAGGAGAATGAAAGCCAGTACCAGCTGGCAGCCTCTCAGTGCCACAGCAGCAAGGAGTGCATCTACGATTCCCTGAGCACAGGGGACATGGCCCTGGGCCTGGCCACCCAGAGCCTCGCAGCCGACTTTCAGCAGAAGAAGACAGTACTCAGTGAGTGGAGCAGATCCCCATGTTCAAGAGGGCACAGCTTGGGAAACCAGTCAGTGCCCTGCTCCCTCCCTGGGCTCTCTTGCTCCGTGTGAGGCAGGAGAGAAGTCACCAAGGCCTTGGAGTTGCATTACCCAGCTGGCTAGTATCCAAGCCTGGGAGATGTCATCATGCTGTGCAACATGAGGTCCTTGTCAGTGCGTGGCCACGGCAGCACGTGCCTGGGGTCCTATCCTCACCAGGAGGGACTCAGAGCTTAGGGGTGCCAGGGCCATGTAGCAAACAACCAGCTGTGTGCTGGGCTGCTCTCTCCTCAGGTGCCTTCCCTCCTGTCATCACTGGTGACCCGTCGCTCACTGCCTTCAGGACAGACAGGGTCAGGAGGCAGTACCGTGCCATGGGGGTGGGTGCACGCTTTGTCCCCCACCTCTCGCCAGAGCTCAACATATCGGGTAAGGAAGGAGAGATGGGAGAGCTGGGATGGGATGGGTGGGTACCAGCCATCCAGCCCCTTTGCTCTGCCACCTCCTCTAACTCCCACCTCTCCCCCTGGCAGAGAGCGGGACCCTGACGTGGGAGCCCCGTGGGATGGCCCCACTCACCATCAACCTGGAGGCTGTTGGATCCAACAACCTCTCTGCCCTCCTCCAGCTTCGCTTCACCCTTTGCAGCTGCAGCAGGAGCCAGGAGTGTGACTACAGCAACACCGTCACCCTCGGGGGGGTCCTCCCTGCAGGTAGTGTGCCAGAAAGCTCCTCCGGTGCCACAGTGTCTGTCCCCATGCCAGCTGTCTTCTCTGCCCACCCATCCTGCTCATGTCCCCTAAGCCAGTGTCACCATCCCCTTCCCAGCTGGCAGCCTGCAGGTGCGAGGGCGGCTACTCGGGTCCCTTCTGCCAGGATCCTCCAGACCCCTGTGCCCAGGGATGCTTCCCCGGCGTGGGCTGTGACTCACACGCTGGCTGTGGCCCCTGCCCTGCTGGCCTGACCGGTGATGGGCGGCACTGCTCAGGTGACAAGGGCTCACCATGGCCACTGGGAACGCGGGGTGCCTGCAGGATTGCCTCAGCTCCCGGTGCCATGCTGCATTGCCTCAGCAGATATCGATGAGTGTGCGCAGGGGACAGCGTGCCTGGGGAATGCCACCTGCACCAACACAGTGGGCAGCTATGCCTGCTCCTGCCCAGATGGTGAGGAGGGTGAGTACGGCACCCTGGCAGGCATGGTCCTCATCCCCATCACCCCCCAGCCCTCAGTGCAAGAGGGCTCCTGTTGGACCCAAACTGGCCGGAGAGAAGCGGGAGCTGGCTGAGCTCTGTGCCCAAGCCCTTGCTGTCCTTACCAGAGGGGACCAGAGTCCAGCTGCCCCTCATGCTCCCAGGCTACAAATCTCACTAATCCACTGGGGAGGGAAATTTCTCCTGTGCAATTTTTCTTTTTGAGAAAAAAAAAAAAAATCTCATCCCATCAAAATTCCAATGCATATATGGAGGTTGGGGGAGGCTAAAATCTAATCCTGTTTTCAGACGGCTGTGGCAGTGTTGGGGTGATGGGTTTTGTTCCTGTTCTAATGCAGCAGGCTGGGATTTCATAAGGGCAAAAGGCTCCAGCTGGGAGGAGGGCTTTTCCTTGAGGCTGTGAATTCATACTAAAGTCTTAACACATTAAAAAGAATACAAAACTTGGAATAAAGTCATTACAGAGAGGCTGGGGATGGATCAATGTGCTGGGGTTCTTCCCCTGCAGCCAGGCTTGTCCCTCCACCTGACTTGAGCTTCCCATCCTGCAGGCGAGGGGCCAGGCTGTGGCTCAACCTGTGGCTCCCGCTCCTGCCCCACGGGCTACTGCAACAACGGGGGACGCTGCCACCTGCACCCCATCTCCTGCACCCCCACCTGCACCTGCCCCCCAGCTTTCACCGACCAGCGCTGCCTCGTGGCAGGAGGGGATTTTCAGCCGCTGCCCAGCACAGGTAGGTGCCTTGTGCCCAGTGGGGGCTGAACCCCAACCCTGCTTGCCCCAACCCTGGGATGCCAGAGCCGCGGCTGCGGCTTCCCCTGCAGATCTCCCTCGGAGAAGTGTTCAGCTGCTGGTCAGGACACTGCGAAATGCCACTGTCGGGGAAGTCAACAGCACGGTAAGTCACCAGGGATGGCCTCGGGGAGGGGGACGCGCTGGCACTTCAGGAAGCATGGCAGCTTGGGGTGCCTGTGCCTCCATGTGCTCCCCTCCTGTGGGATCCTCAGGGATCCCCAGTGGATCCGCAGGGCTGGAGGGAGGCAGTGCCAGCCACATGATGCCAGCTGTGGCCGTGGCCATGTGCCAGGTCCCTGGCTCATGAGCAAAAGGCCAGAGCAGCCCTTGGAGCTCCACTGCGGTGCCTGTGGTGCCCTTCAGCCTCTCCCCGTGCTGGTGCAGTCCTGCCCTCCCCTAATGCCCACCTGCTCCCCCCTCCCCCCCCCCTCCCCCGACAGGTCTCAGCCATCCTGGGCTCCCTCGAAGTAAAGGCTTTCCAGAGCAACACCAACATCACCCAGACGTGAGTCAATTGTGGAGCAGCCCTGTGCCCAGCCCAGGGAGCCAGTGGGGCAGGGTTAGGCATGGAGCCGCAGGGTTTGGGACACAGAGGGCATTTCCCTCCACCCCAGAATCTGTTTTTCCAGCCCTGATGCTGATAAACCCTTGGAGACATAAGCCTCATGGCACCTTCTGTCTCCTGCCTCATCCTTTCTTTACCACCCTCCAAATGGGGAAGTGGAGGCATGGGGAGGCTTGGCCACGCTGTGATGCAGGCTCTGCCAGCAGCCCGGTCTTTTCCCTGCAGGACAGACAGCGATGGCTTCACCTTCATGGTAGTGTCCAAGTTTGCCTATGACAGCCGCAGCACCATCATCCAGTTCCTGAACGAGGAGCTGCCGGGGGCCATCACCGCTGCCTTCAACAGCCGGCGGAGGCGGCGGGAGGTGGGCGCACACCTCCTCTTCCAGCGCCTGCACCAGGACAACATCACCGACCTGGTGAAGCGTGAGTTTCTCCCAGCACCAAGCTGGAGAGCCTCGAGGAGTACTCCACTGTCCCCATCATCTGTGTGCCCTGGGGTTTGGGTAGTGCCCGTGGGGGGAAGCGGGTGAGCAGCAGTCTGCATGCCGGGTATGGATCCATCTCAGGGAGACCTAGGAAAGCATCAAGGTGATGCTACCTCATGGCTGAACCCATGCCTTCCCTCCCCAAGTGACAGTGGCTGAGCTGAGGTACTATTTTCCCTGCGGTCTGTACGGCTACAAGGGCTACCAGCTCCACTACACAGGGACCATCGGCTTCATCTGCATCTCCCCTTGCAAGACCGGCTACTGCCAGCACGGCGGCCAGTGCCAGCACTTGCCTGAGGGTCCCACTTGCAGGTAGCAGCAGTGCTGGGGGTGGATGAGGCCACCCAGCATGGCCGCTTCTTCCCACGGCATCACCATTCCTCCCTCTCCATTCACAGCTGCTTCCCCTTCTCCATCTTCTCCCCCGCCGGTGCCCGGTGCGAGCGGCTGGCCATCAGCCTCGCTGCCTTCCTCGGCATCTTGCTGGGAGCCCTGGCTCTGCTCTGCCTCCTGCTCAGCACCGCTTGCCTGGCCTTGTGCCTCTGCCGCAGGCACCGCCACCAGCACCGGGGGTGAGCCATGGGCTGGACCTGCACAGGGGTGGGTGCTGTGGGTGCGGCTGGGAAGAAGGTTAGATGTCAGGAATAAAAACTAGTTTAAAATCCATCTCTGGAAGACCCATGACTGGTGGGACCCACCTGGCCTGGGCAGGGGGAGCCTGCCCTGGGGAAGGGTCTGGGCTGGATGATCTTTTAGCATCTTCCAGCCCCTTTCCCAGTCACCTGCTGCTCAGGGCTGCAATGTCAGTGGGTTGAACATTAATTTCCCTTTTTCCCTCATGTCAGGGAGTATTTGCATTTCTTCATCATCCCACCCAGCACTCAGTTGCAGATGGGCTTTCTATTTAATTATAATTTGAATACCACCCAAATTATTTCCACTGCAATTCACATTGGTCTGGAGCAAGGAAAAGGTGGTTGCAGGACTGGACCTTGCCTTCCAGCAGAGCAGGGGCATAGCAGATGGCTGACAAGGTGCAAGGTTAGGGTGGAAACACCAGCATCTCCTTCCCTCCTCCCCAGCCCTTGGTCCCGGCGTGGCATCCATGCTCAGGGGAATCTCAGTGCCCCAAGCCCCTCTGCACCTGTCAGAGCTGTCCCCTGCCCCTGCTGCTGGCTCTCTGACAGCCCTGGTGCCAGAGCTCTCTGGGGAGCGCCGCTGTTCCTTCGCACTTGTGGCAAGACAAGAAATTGTGTGTGCCAAGAACTGGGGCTCTTCCTCCTCTCATTGTCCCATCCTGCCCCCCCACTCAGTCACTGCTCCCCTCTACCATCCGACCCAGGCACCAGGACAGGACCAAGCAGGGGCTTTCCCATCCCCACCCCAACATGTTGTTCCCTTTTCGCTTCCCCCCTCCCAGGGCCAAGGAGACCTTCTGGAGGACACAGCCCTTCTCCTGTGAGTACATCCCTGCAATCCCCCACCACCACCCTGGCTCTGCTTCACCCCAGTCTTCTTCAGGCTCTGCTCATCTTCCCCATTCCAGCTCTGATGATGGCAGGAGAGCGAGCAGAGCCCACGCTCTCCCACTCCCTGGAAAGGTGTTGGGAACCACAGCTCCAGGCCATTGACCCCTCTGTCCAGGTCTGCCCAGGGGTTGTACCTGCGAGGGGCGAGGGTGGGGGGCTGTAGGCTGGGAACTGATGTCCTGATCCTGTGCCTCAAAGACGCTCAGGAGCTGTGCCTCCTCCTGGAGCATCACGGATGCTTTGGCTGCCGTTAGGGTCTGCAGCACTGTCTGAGCTTGTTGCAAAGAGCAGAGCCCATGCAGCCCTGACAGCACGGCATGGCCTGTCCCTCCTTTACAGATAAGGATCCAGAGACCCCACATCAGGCCCCCGAGCCAGCCCCCGCAGCATCCCTAGCCTGCCACCAGCCCTGCCCCACCGCCTCTGGGCTCAGGAGGACCCAGTGCTGCTGCTGGCCCTGCCACTCTCAGGCTCTCCGGCAATGGCACCCGCACGGAGGCAGGGGACAGGCAGCTGCCTATTGCAGTTGTGGGAGGATCCGCTCTGGAGGAGGTGCTCTATTTTGAATGAAGGATGTGGGTTTATGTTCAGTGGCCAAAGCCAGAAGATTTCACCTTCCCCTGAAGAGACAACCGAGCTAGTCCCCGAGCATGTCTGCTTTGGGGTATGCTCTAGTGCAACGTAACTGGACCCAGAACAGCCACGGATAGCCCAGTCAGGTCGGGCAATGAGCCATTATAACCCATTAGGTGTTGCAGCACTCTCCAAACTAGCCAGCTGCAACAAGGTCTTTTACCATCACACCACAGCATACTCTTCACGCCAGTCCCTCTGCTGCCTTCTCCTAGTCTCTCCTCACCCAGGGCACGCTTCTTCTTCCTCCTCCTCTCTCTCTCTTCCTTGACTGCTCTCTCTTCGTTGGCTCTCAACCACTTAACAGAACAGCCACAGCTGCACCTTATCCTCATCAGCCAACCCACGGCCCCTGAAGCCATCCCACGGCCCCTGAAGCCATCCCACAGCTGTATATTATTGATGTTCATTAACCCAGCTTCATTCCTCTACAATTAGGAATAAAATAGAATATATCAAAAATGATGGCATGCTTCTAAGTTGCCTGCACCCCATGGTGCCTGTGTGCCAGCCCTGCTTCCCCATCACCAAGCTCTCAAGTCCCTGCTTTCTGCTGGTCCTGTCCACAGGACCAAAGAGGAGATGGATGTAGCTTTTTTTGTTGCTTCATCTCCTCATTCCCCTTGCAAAGCTGTTCTCCTGTTCTCCCCAGGCACTGCTCACAGTGGTTTAGATCATGCAGGTCAGGCTGTGACCCCCCAAAGCCCACAGCCCTTCACCCAAGCAGGATGTTTCAGATCCCAGCAGACCCCAGGTCCAGCCCCTCTGCCCTAGAACCTGGCTTAGCTGCAGGCTGTACGCTCACAGCACCAGCACCAACTCCAAGGGCAGAGGCATCCTGCAATCCAAGCCTGCCCTCACCACCACCTCCCACCCCAGTTTAGCAGAGGACAGGGCTGCTGCAGGATCAGCGATGCTCAGACCCCTTGGAGGCTTTATTGAACAGACAAGATTTGACAATGATTATTTTTTTTTTTAAGAAAGGCAGGTGCTCTCTTACACACAACAAAATTATTTTTCTTCCAACATTTCTGATCATGAGATTGCATTTTGCCCTCACACCCCCAGCAGAGGTGTCAAGCTGACTGGCTTGATCCAGAGAGTTGCCCCTTCTCCTGGGCACAGGGCCTGGGAACCACCTGGGGAGGGATGGCTGGGAGTCAGAAGTCAGGGACAAGATAGGACCAGCTCATGGAGGGAGCCTGCTGCACCGCAGGGCTTGGCCACGGTCAACCAGTGCGAAGTGCAAAACCCCTTTTCCCAAGTGCCAGGGGTCTAACCTCACCCCACAGCATGGGAGGCACAGTGGGATGTAGGGGGGGACAGGGGGTGGTGTGTGCAGTGGGGGCACCTGCCCACCTCCCTGCCAGCAAGGAGGTGCTCATGGGCACCCGCTCAGCTGCAGCTGAGCTCAGCTGAGCCGCCCTGCATGGTGGGCAGGAGTGATGGGTTCTGGGGGAAGCAGGGGGACACAAGATGAGCAGGAGCAAAGGACTCAGATGATCAGCCATGGCCCAGACCTTGCTGCAGGTGTGCAATGCTCCAGTTACTCGTGCTCTCCGTCTGCAAAGAAGAAATGAGAATTGCTCAGCCACCTTCTCCCTGGGGGCCTGGGGTGAGCTGGAAGCCTCAGGGAAATTTCCACATGGGGGGACAGGGACCGAGGGAAGTGGCCAGCGGGGAGGAGACCCTCAATCCTGCTCACCTCTCTGCTCCTCCGAGTCACTCTCTGTCTCCTCCGAGGAACCTGCTGGGGGTTGCAAGAAAGCCCTGCATCAGCTTACATGGATAACTGTTATCCTGGTGCTGTCACTCCCAGACTCTGCTGGTGGTTGTGTGCTAAGGGAGATGCCCCTTTGCACAGCACAATGTGCACGTGAGCACCCCAAACCCCATCCCTCGTCTGCCTGGGGCTCTTGCTGCCTTAACTATGGGGTGGCTGGGACATTCCCCTCCCCAGTCCTGGGCATCAAGACGGCATCACCCTGGCACACATGGGCTGCAGACCCACCCATGTCAGGTGACTGGTATCCATCACAGCCAATCTTCGGTCTCTTCTCGGTGTAGCGGGCGCAGAGGTGGGCACTGCCCGCCTGGTTACAGCACCAGTCATACAACTTCAGCTCCTGGTCTGGAGGCAAAAAGGAGAGTACGGGGATGACGGGGAGAGGAGAGGGGGACAGGCTGGCCCCGAGAAGGCAGGGTGCTCGCCTTGACTTTTGGCAAGTTCACGCTCCCTCCAAGGGCAACAGCGTATCAGGAAGCAGGCTGGCACAGAGATTAACATGCTTTACAGGCTGCAGCAATGCCAGCCTCAGCCAGGGGATGCCAGGGCTGGCCGCGCTTACCACGGTATGGCGATGCCTGCCTGGAGGACCTCCAGTACCTCTCCTGCCGCCCCTCGATCAGCTGGCTCTGGCTGTCGTACAGGCAGCGGACGCCGGCGCCGTGCTGGTTGGGGAAGGCGGAGTGCAGCATGGAGACCCGGGCAGCCCACCAGCCTGCAACGGGGCGGCGGTGAGCCTCGGCACAGCTCTGCCCAGCCAGCACCCCTGCGCCAGGGCGGCCAGCACGGCCGGCACTGCCTCCTTGTTATCCATTGTTCCCACCGCATCACCCGCCATGCTATGGGGGTTTGGAGGGACTGATGGAGACCACCCAGGTGGTCCCCTAGCGTGAGCCCCTGGTGCTGGGGAGGGTCCATCCCCACTGTCCCCGTGCAGCTTAGACCAGCTCCAGCCAGGCTAACAAGACATGGACAGGTCAGCCCTTGCTTTTTCCATCTCTGCAGGGAAGGGCAACCCCCCCTCATTTTCCTTGAGTCCCCTTGCCCACTTGGCCAGGAGGGACCCCAGCCACCCTTGCAGAGAAGCTGGGGAGGGACAGCTGAGGGACAAGGAGGGTGGGGGAGCAGTGTGTCCACTTGCCTCTACGGCTGCTCTTGAAGCGTGGGTCCTGCTGCCCTTGCTGCAGGGAGCAGGGACAGGTGGGCAGGCCCTGGCTCCATGCCCACGGCTCCTGCTGCCGCCCTGTCCACGCCAGGCACTTCAGCCGGTAGTTGACACCCACACGGCTCTCCAGCTTGTAAATCCACAGCCCGCGGAGGTCTGAGCAGGAAGAGAAACCACTAGCTGTTACCTCTGGCCAAGGGGACCACAGGGGTTCTTTCAGCTCGAGGCAAGAAATGCTGATGCTGGAAGTTTAGCCCAGATTGACCCCCAGCTGTGGGACCCCATGTTTAACAGCTACCCAGTAGCAGAGAAATGGGGGGAGAGGCTCCTGCCAAAGAAGAAAGCCTTGGGACAGAGCCATTGCATTAAAAAGGGTCCACGGACAAATCAATGATGATTCAGCTCCAGGGCATAGCTGGTACCCAGGATAAGTATTTTGTGTGCTTGGGGGAAAAGCCTGGCCTCAGTGAGAGCCTTGCCACAGCAGTGTGATGGATTTCATCCTCTGGGAATGTCCCCCTCCCCACACAACCATTCCCCGACCCCCCGAGGGGCTGTGTGATTCTGCCCTGGCTGTGTGGCACTACCTGTGTTGTAGCCCCTGAACTGGTCAGGGTGATATTTAGCAGCTGGAGGTCTCCGAGTCAGGTCGTCATTGTGGTAAAAGCCATCCCCACTGTGTGCAGAGGAAAGGGGAAGAATCAGGGGCTGCTTTTCCTGGGTGTTGTTATCCCAGCCGCAGTCCCAGCCTGCCCTTCAGCTGCCCTGATATGGAGCCGGCAGGACCCCACAGCACCAAAATCGCAGCTCCAGGGGCAGGAAAGCAAAGGCACCAGCTCCTCCAGCCTGCTGCCTCCTCTCTGCAGGGTGCAGCTAGTTTTGGGTGCTGCAATCACTCCTGCTGCATCACGGGCTGAATCCGCAGACATCTCGAGACCCCCGTGAGCAGCTTTCACAGTTTCCAGCAGCTTGCAGGGCAATCCGGAGCGGAAACCCACGAGCGGTCATGCACAGGCAAGCACACACACATGCCTCTGCCGCCTGCGCTTCCTGGCCCCACCACCTTTTCCTTACCCAGCTGCAGCAAGCAGCTAACGAGCAAACCCTGGAGACAGCATGCATGGGGCAAGACGTAATGTAAGGAAGCAGGAAGCAACTGCTCCGGCCAAGCAGCAGAAATCCCTTCCTTCAACTGGTGCAAAGTTCAGCAAACAACCCCTGTTCCCCACTCCTTCCACCCAAACCACCAAGATGCTGCAGGCCTGGGACCCCAGAGGGATCTGTGGATCTTACAATGAGCACAGCCCAGCAAGTCAGCATGCTGCAGCATGATCCAGCCACTAACGGGGCAAATTTGGTTGTGAGACCCCCACATGTTAGGCTATATGGGTATGCAGACCCCCTCTGGGCTGCCCTCATCCTTGCAGGGCACTTCATGGGACACAGGGGGAAGGATTAAACCAGCTGGAGCCAGGGGTGGGATGCAGCCCAGTGCTCAGAGGAGGCAGCAGTAGGGTGCTGAGCCTGCTGTACCTGGTATAGCCGATGAGCACATTGGTGGCAGCGAGCCTGGTGTAATCCCATCGCATGCCTCCATCCTGGTACAGCATCAGGACATAGGACCTGAAGCCATCAGTGGTCAGGACAGCCTGATACGTGATCGTCTGGGGAGAAGCATTACAGACAGGTAAGAAAGCAAGCAAAGCTGTTTGCTTTAAAATTCAGGGTGTGGGTCAGTGCTCGCTGGGGAATGGTGGGGCTGAGGTCCTGGTGTACAGGGTGAATGCAGACTGGGCTGCTTCACATTTTACATGGAAAATATGATAGTTTTACTTTGATGCTGTTCCATGAGAAGCCTCAGATTCACCCAGTTTTATGCTCCTGAAGAGCAGTGTTTCTGGTGCACAACAAACTCCCACCACATTAAAGTGAAAGATTTTACAGTGCAGGGAGAGTTCAGCTAAAGATGTCACCCAACAAAATTGAAAGCCACCAAAACATGGGCACAGCCTAGTTCTTTTTGGCAAAAGTTTTTAAGACTGACCTTTTTCACAAAACTGCTTCTTATTCTCAGGCACAGACAAGGTGATTGCCCATGGGTCTTGAGGGTTTTTTTTTTTGACAACTCAACAAGTGCTCAAGCTCCATCAGTCCCTTACCCTCCGAGTGTCAGTCTGTGCTCTGTAGGCAGGTGCCTTCTCCCAGGTGATCTTCAGGGTCCAGGCTGCGGAGTAGGATGACCTCAGGTACCGCCGAACCTTTGCTTCCACATCGCGGACGAATGGTGGCTTGGCCGTGTTGAGGGTGAGGAACTCCTGCAGGTTGGGTACACCCACAGCTGTGTTAGCTCCCAGTAGGGCAAAGACAGGTCTATTCTGGGGTCACGCATGGAGCGCTGTGACTGTCTGGGTAAGATCTGGGTGACTTAAGAGGTGACACTCATATGACCAACAGCTCTTAGATTTGACCCAGAAAAGGGAAACACTGCTTGTGGGGTCCATCAGTTACACATCTCAAGGGACATCCATAGAACAGGTGATGAGTTTATCACCAAAAGTTTCATGCCACCGTGTACCTGGGTGGCTTCACTCACCTGGTAATAGGTGGTGCCAACGCCTCTGGAGAAGTCAGCATTGTCCCAAAACACAGCGATCATGGGAACCTCCTCATGGCCATTGAAGCCACCGGGAGGAGGGTTGGGATATGTGAAGATGCTGTCATCTGAGGCTGGGAAAATGATTTGTCCATTGTCTGTAAACTGAGCAGAGGGATCCCTCCATCAGGTGAGGTCAGGACCAACGGGAGCTCCTGACACAGGGGTGGCAGTCCTCCCATTTCCAAACCCACTCTGAGCGATGCCCAAGGAAGGCCACCACCCGCCACCACCAAAGGGGCCACAAAGTCACCTCCTGCTGCAAACAGACCCCGGCAGCATCCCAGCTGATTTGCCCCCAGAAGGGTCCCATCCCAGGCACCTGGACCCTGGTGCCTCCTGAGGTTTCTGGGGGACGGCCACATGCCCAACAGCAAGCCAAGGTAGACTCACGTAGAGAGAGTCACGCAGGGTTTTCCCAAATGGGAATCCAGTCTCAGGCTTGAAAAGCGGAGAATTAAAATCCACCTTCCTTTCCACATACTCCCGGTCATTTTCTCGAGCCCCGTACCCATAGAGGGGTGCAGCTGCAACTGGAAAAGAAAACAAACCAAACCCCAAAACACACTTACAGCAAAGCCTTTGGTCTGTGCCAAAAACTCAAAGGGCTGAAATTATTTTGCTTCCCAAAGGCACACAGCATGGGCAACAGGAACATGGGGGGACACTGCCAATAGATGCCTGGGACGCCCTGCATGTCACCTTCCCTTGCAGGAGCTTGCTCCTACCCCTTTTTCTGCTTCATGTACGCAGCTGCCCTAAATCAGCTGTGATGGCCTTTGTGGTCAGCGTACCCTCCTGCTCCAGCCTGGTTGCACCACCATGCTGAAGGACCACCATTAGGAGAGGAAAAACATTGTACAGGACTGTGGGAGGGGGATGGCAGAGAATCAAACACCCACAACTCTTTCTAGAGATGTTTACAGCCTCCATCTCCCTATTTATGTCTGTTAAATAAAACACAGCATTTGGTGGGGATGGATTTTCCAGCTGATGGGATAATACTTGAAGGCAGGCTCAGCCTGCCCAAAATGCACACTTGTGCAGGAGCTTGTCACGGTGCACCTCCCCCAGGGCTACTGCCCCCAAAGAGCCCCCTTGGTCTCTGGCCACCAAACGTCCCACAGGACAGTCCATCAGGAGGCCAGACGTGATCCTCCTGCCTGGGCTGCACCACGAGCATCACATACCTGCAGGGCCGGGCAGCGGGGTTGGGGTGGCCACCGGCCATCCTGGCGGAGCTGGAAACATGGGGGACGATGCACGGGAGGTGACAGTGGCTGCTCCTGCCCTGGGAAGCACCTCCCTGCCCCCAGGGAGGGGGGCTGGTGGGGCTGGGCCGGTGGTGGCCAGGCTGCAGGACACAGCTGGGCGTGTTTTGGCTGGGGACCCCCCCGGTGCTGCCCCCTGGCCTGGGAAGGTTGCAGGGAGGCTCGACCCACCCGTGGCAGGGGGTCTGTTTGCCAGGCTGGTGGCCAGCTCACCGCCCAAGAACGGCTGCAGGACAGCAGATGACGAGCCACCAGCAGGTCCTGGCCCTGGGGTCTTTGATCTGGGGCTGCCAGCAGCAATCCCAGCAGGAGGAAGGCCAGGGAGCCCTGGGGTCCCCCTGAGTGGGGAGCGAGTGGGTGTCTCCACATCTGCTCCAGCTCCAGTCACACTGGGAAGGAGCCGAGCCATGTCCCCTCGCCCTGTCATTGCTCTGGGAAGCATGGCACTCACTTCCCTGGGCACGGGGCTGTCAGCGTTCCCCGAGGGGGCTCTGGGTCTTCCTTGCTGACAAGGAGGCAGGAGAAGGGCAGGTCCCCCTGGCATGGCAGTCCCCAGCTGTCCCCTTCCCCCTGAAGAGGACCCTGCTATTGACTCACGTGCTGAAAGAGGAGCAGAAAGCCCGGGGCTGGTGGATGGGTTTTCACTCTGTGGAGCAGAAGGCAGCACCAGGGAACCACTGGGGGATGTGGAGGCATGGGGAGACACTTCTCCCAAAGGTGCTGGCATCCCTGAGGCCACCTCATCTTCAAGAGACCACGTCTGAGCACCTCCAGCATCTCCTCCCAGCGCACCCTGTGCCCCCGGTACCAGCGTTTTGCTCCCACTCTGGGTGCCAGGGGCAGAGTTGGGTGCTTGCCCTGAGCTCAGCCCATGCCCAGGAAGAAGCAAAGAAGCAGTCAGAGAGGTGGCCGTGCTGTCAGAGATGCCACTGCCATCTGGAGCCACTGGGACCAGGGGTTGCATCGCCTGGGGCGAGGTGAGGGTAGATGGGGCCAGCGCTCCTGACACAATCTGTATGATGCTTCCTGCACCCTCTCCCAGGCTGGTACCAGGGGAAGGTCCCCCGTTCACCGAAGCTCCTCCAGGCAGCTCCACCACATTGACTTGTCTCAGTTTTGCATCTGAAAGTCCAAGACTGGCACCACTCTGGGTGCCAGGGGCAGACACAGGGGGTTCCTCAGGGCCAGCAGCCTCCCGGTCTGTGCTCAAGCCACCACCAACTCCAGGAAGGATTGCTCCACTAGCAGTCTCGCCACCCATCCCAGGTGATGAAGACCCCTCTGTAGATGGGAAAGAAGATGTAGACTGCAGCACAGCTCCCATTTCTCCATCAGGGGTTCCTGAACCAGCTGGTGCCTCTCTGACAGGGGCCTGGGACTGCCCTGGGGTTCCTCCATCGCCATCCATTTCATCTGCCCCTTCACCTGCACCAGGAGGGACCCCAGGCCCAATACCCAGGGAATTTTGCAGAGCTCCAGGAGCACCACCCACTTCTCCGAGGGCATTCGGGATGGATGAATCTGAAACAGAGGATGGTGCAGCCACAGCACTGGGAGAGGCAGGACCAGACGAGGAGCCTGCGCCAGGCAGTTGATCCATGCCAGCTGCCATCCCACTGCCTGTAGTGGAGCTCAGGGATGGCTCAGACCCGGTCCCACTGCCTGCTCCTCCCAGTGCCTGCTCCACTGTGCTGGCTCCATGCCCTTCTGCTGCTGGCAGCCCCAGGTTTGTGTCAAGCTGGTCCCCGAGGCCAGGTGATGGGAGTCCTGCTGGTCCATAAGCTGCTGAGCCAGGGGCATCCCACGCCGAAGGCAAGCCAGTGCCTGGTACGTCGGCTCCAGGGAGACCTGCTCCCTGGGGAACACCAGCTGCCGCCCCCCATGGCTGTGACCCCCCGAAGGAAGGAGACACGGGTGCTCCCTGGGCAGCACTGAGGTTGGGGTTCACTGCTGTCCCTGCCCCAGACGCGGGGCTGGCCGCAGCCCCTGCGGGTGGGTGAGCAGCACCAGAAGTGCTGGGGAATTTGCCAGGCAGGTCCCCTTGCCCTTCTGCCCCTGAGAGGTCAGGTTCCAGCCCAGCACTGCTGGGAGGTGTGGGACCAGACACTTGTCCCAGTGCTGATTCTTCTGTTCCTGCTCCGTCCCCACGCTCTGATGGAGGTGACAGTTCGGCATTTGACAAAGCCCCTGTTGCTCCAGCCAGCAGCTCTCCGGTGTTAGTGGGATCCTGCTGAACACTAGAGGCTGAAGGACTTGTCTCCATGTAGGAACTTCCACTCTCTGGGTTTCCTGACTGTGACACATCCCCCACACTCTCAGTGCCCTGCACTTGAGTGAGCTCTGGGCCAGTTTCTCTGTCTAGAGAGGCAGGGGACAGGCTGTCAGGGGCTGTGTTTGGGATGCGTCCTGCCCCGTCAACCTCTAACACAGAGGATCCTGCTGCCACAGCACTGGGAGAGGCAGGACCAGACGAGGAGCCTGCGCCAGGCAGTTGATCCATGCCAGCCGCCATCCCACTGCCTGTAGTGGAGCTCAGGGATGGCTCAGACCCAGTCCCACTGCCTGCTCCTCCCAGTGCCTGCTCCACTGTGCTGGCTCCATGCCCTTCTGCTGCTGGCAGCCCCAGGTTTGTGTCAAGCTGGTCCCCGAGGCCAGGTGATGGGAGTCCTGCTGGTCCATAAGCTGCTGAGCCAGGGGCATCCCACGCCGAAGGCAAGCCAGTGCCTGGTACGTCGGCTCCAGGGAGACCTGCTCCCTGGGGAACACCAGCTGCCGTCCCCCATGGCTGTGACCCCCCGAAGGAAGGAGACACGGGTGCTCCCTGGGCAGCACTGAGGTTGGGGTTCACTGCTGTCCCTGCCCCAGACGCGGGGCTGGCCGCAGCCCCTGCGGGTGGGTGAGCAGCACCAGAAGTGCTGGGGAATTTGCCAGGCAGGTCCCCTTGCCCTTCTGCCCCTGAGAGGTCAGGTTCCAGCCCAGCACTGCTGGGAAGTGTGGGACCAGACACTTGTCCCAGTGCTGATTCTGCTTCTGCTCCTGCTCCGTCCCCACGCTCTGATGGAGGTGACAGTTCGGCATTTGACAAAGCCCCTGTTGCTCCAGCCAGCAGCTCTCCGGTGTTAGTGGGATCCTGCTGAACACTAGAGGCTGAAGGACTCATGTCACTCTGTGTATCTGGATAGGGACTGTCATCCCCCAGACCTCCTGCCTGTGCTGTGTTCTCTGCACCCTCGGCCCCCTGACCCTGGACCCCAGCAGCAGGCCATGCCAATCCATCAGGTACAAAAGATGTTGGGCTGGAGGCATCTGAAGCTGAACTCCAGCCAGTGCCAAGTCCGTTGGCTCCCTGGGGAGCACCAGCTGCTGTCTCCCATGGCTGTGACCCCCCAAGAAATGGAGACATGGGTGCTTCTGGTGCAGCAGTGAGGTGTGGGCTCGCTAACATCTCTGCCCCATCATCAGCTGCAGGTAGGGTGCCAGCCCCAGCCTCCAGAGGGGGGTAAGCAGCCCCAGGAGCACTGGGAGTGTCCATGGGGGATGGCACAGTAGCATCAAGTGGCAGCGGCTGTTCCTCGGTGGACGTCTGCCATGGAGCAGGCTGCAGGGATGGTTTGGTGAGGCCCACAGCCCCCATGTCCCCTGTGGGCAGTGCAGTGGCTGGGACCGGAGGATTCATGTCACTCTGTGCATCAGTGGGAACTATTGGGGCCAGCAGTGAGGTGGCAGAGTCCTCTGTTGCCTCAGGTGCTGCGGGTGCCTCACTGGCTGCAGGTGACAGGGCTGAACCAGGAGCCTCTGATGACACCCAAGGAGCTCCCTGACCATTCGCATCGCTGGCTGGTGCCAGTGAAGCAGCTGGGCTCAGTACTGCCTGGCCAGGGAGGAGGGAGGGCTCTCCTGGGTTTCCCACTGTTCCTGACACTGTTGAGCTCTCCCGAGTTGGGTGGGATGAGCCAGCTGTGCTGAATTCATCATTTACTGCATCTTCCCTGTCTCCAGGCACCAAAGCTGAGGGACTTTCCTCAGCAGTTGGGGCCATTTCTCCTACCAGCTCTGGGGTGATGCCCACAGCCCTGCTCAGCGCTGTGTCCTGCTGAGTCGTAAGCAGCCCCCCAGCAGCAGGGCTGGGGGTGAAGGAGTTGGCACTGGCTTCGCTTTGGATATGCACAGGCAGGGTCACACCTTCCTCGACTGCTGTGGCTGTGGTCAGCCCTTGGCTCAGCAGCGCAGTGACACTGGCACCCACAGGGCTGCCAGCAGTTGGCTGTGCCCCCTGGGCAGTTACCGGTGGAGAGGTGGTGAGAAGGAACCCGGTGTCAGCGGTAGGGTCTACATCTTCTGCTGCTGCTCTGGTCACAGCCGTGAGGATGTCCTCCTTCACATCTGCCAAAAGAGGGGTGGTCCCCAGTGGGGAATCGGGAGCGGCTCTCGTTACATCAGACTCTGCTTCTGGGGTTACGGCAGGGTGCTGTGCAGAGATGGTGACAGCAGTTGTGATTGCAGTGGGAGCAGCCGAACCCCCCTCAATATCCTGTGACATGTTAAGAGGCTTGGTCACATTTGTCAAAGTTGGTACTGTAGGGCTGTATTCACTTGCTGCTGTCACCAAAACGTCAGGCTCAGCCCCAGGAGGGAAGGATGGGCTTGATGGGCTTCCCATGAGGATGCTCTCCACTCTCTCGGCATCAGCCACTGTGGTGCTCGTCTCTGCAGTGCCCATCACCAAGGCACGGGACACTTCATTCTCTGCTGTGATGGAAGAAGCTGTCCCAGTAGCAAATGACTCCTCAGTAGTGACAGGTACAGCAGCAGCCGCCCCAAGCCCTGCAGAGAAGCACAAAGTGGAGCGTTATGCCAGGTGCTGGAGCCAGCAGCCTGCCAGGCTCAGCTGTGTGTCTCCTCCAGGTGAGCATCAGGAAGCTCCCACCCCTTCTTAAACCCTACTGCCTCCTCCCATGGCCTTACAAAGTTCTGATTTAAAAGCCAAAGAGCACAGCCTGAGCTGTCTTGGGTACAGCACCTTTTGCATCCCCAGCATCAGCAGCCACTGGCTGAGACAGGACACAACTCATCACAGGCCAGGGAGAGATACTGGTGCAAGCACAGTGGCAAAGGCGGCTGCTGCAAGGCAGCCCAGTTACACTGGGGATGGTACCACTTGGCCACTGGGAATAGCTGGGGCTCAGTGAGTCTCGTTCATAGCCCGAGGGGTGCCTGCGGATCTTTGCTGCCGTGGGACAGCCCTGAGCACAGGCACTTGTGCAGAGCCTGTGGGGTTCTTGCATCTTTTTCAGCTTTGAGTGTCTGAGGGACATTTAAACACACTTTACCCAAGGCCCTTTGGCAGATAGGACAGCCAGGGCTTTGTGAAACATTCCCTGGCTGCAAATGGCTTCTGACCTGCTGCAGTTAAAGCAAGTTCATTAAACCTCTCCTGGGGTGGGAGCCTGCCTGCTCCTGCCAGTTGGACGCAGCCACCAGGGATTCCTTGCCCGTGGAGAGAATATTTATGAGTTCCCAGGACGAAGCCTTGCTTACAGCTCCCTCCTGCTGCTGCAAAAATCTTGCCCCACATCCATGAGCTTCGCTGAAAGGAGGAGATGCCACCTCACATCCCAGGTGCCTCTCCCAACACTCACTGGCACCTGTAGGTGACATTTCACCCAGTCTTATTTTTAGGACAGAGTTGTGGGCTCTGAGGAGACCAAGCTGCCACCGTTGGCTCCAGGAGGAGCCGGGCAGATCTGCTGACGCTTGGCTTTAGGTAGCTGCAATTAGGGGAGATGAAGGGCACCCCGAGGGCAAGACCCAGCAGGGTTTTGCCGCAGCCTGACAGCCAGAGCCTGTTCCCCATCCTGGTGCTCCGGTTCATCAGGTTCCCCCTGCCAGGCAGCCAGATCCCCCTGCAGCGGGGGTGCCTCCAGCCTCACCGCTGGCTCAGCTCATTAGCTTGTGGATAGTTTGTGCCAGAGTCGTTAATGAACATTATATCCTGTGCCAGACCAGTCCTTGAGGTGTCCATCCTCCTCCAGCTGCCCATTCCCCCTCGTGGCAAGCTGCTTCATCGTCATCTTCCCTGGCTGAAGTCAGCTCCTTGCACCAACCCCCCTCAGCTAGAGAAGCTCAGCCACTTCCCTCCCCATCTCAGGGAAAACAAAGCATATCAGTCAAGTCCCCCCAGGTTAGTTTGGCACACTCCACCCCAGTAAATCCCTGTTTTATCTTAATTCTTTCATGTGGAGCAGGAAATGCCATCTACCCCACGCTGCCCATTCATGGGAAGCTGTGCAAGAGGGGCCTCAGCATTGAGCACTGGCGTTTGCTCTTCCCTGGGACGTGGGAGGGATGGGAGCATCCCGGAGCCCTGCTCTGCCGGCTGGCTTCCTTTGGCTCCCTTGCTGGAGGGGTACACGGCTGTATGCAGGCTCCTGGGCTGGGCTCTTGCCTTTCCCACAGGTCCATGCTTGCAACCAGCTCGTCAGGATGATGCCTGTCCCACAAAACATTTTTCTAGCTTTTTGGCTGCAATGCATTGCAAGGACTGGTCATCAGAGGAGTTTACAGTGCAGCCAGGAGGGAAAAGCATCTCACAAGCATACCTGCTGTGCCCTGCAAGGGCTTGGGTAGCACATGGGCTAGCAGAAAAATAGAGGACATACCGTGCAGAATCCATACACAGCATCCCACGAAGGTGGAAAGTGTCCTTCCCCTGGTCCCCATGCCTCAGGCCTCCACACAGGCAGAGGACTGAGAAGCTCAAAGGTAGGAGAGACCAGAGAGGAGCAGCTCGTCCGTCCGTCCGTCCGTCTGTCCCTCCCTCCCTCCTTCCTTCCCTGCCTGCCTCTCCTGCAGAGCTGGTGCAATCGTGCTCCTGTTCCCTCCTATTTATAGGGATGGCAGAAGGAGGCAGGTTGCAGGTGCCGTCCCCTCCCGCTCTGGTGCTTTCCCTCCAATGTCCTTGTCACCATTCCCTTCCTGACAAGCCCTCTCCTTCCCAAGGGCTGGATGCCCTGTTCAGTTGGGGTATGGTCTGAGGGTTACCTAAAGGCCACCCTGCGGGGACCCAGTCCTTCCAGGGACCTGGGCACAGCCCTGTGCAGCTCCCTGGGCCACCAGCACCAGCTGGCGAGGCTGAGCCCAAAGCAGTGCACAGCACCGCCAACAATGACACAGCAGCCACCCCACAGACCCCACAGAACCTGCTCCCCACAGCAGCAACTCCATGGACCCCACAGGACCCGCTCCCTTTGCAAGGGAGGGGGTCACAGAGCAGCAGGTTGTGGTGACGCGGCAAAGCCACCTGGTGCCACCATGCCTGTGAGGACACCGCGGGCACTGAAATCAGTGCCATGTCTCAGCCCAGGGCAAGGCAGGACACTGTCCCCATTTGGCTCAAGGCTTCCCTGGGAGCACAGGTAGGTTATAAAGCAGGACAGGTATGGCCGAGGGCAGGCCCTAGGGTATCAGCCGAGCCTCCCAGCACACAGCTACAACTGGGAGCCCTGGGGATCCCATCCAGAGCCCCAGTATGTCCCAGCAGGGTTTTAAACCTGCACCTCAGTATGGGCACAGCAGTGCCAGGGTGCTGGGAGGGGGTGCATGGGCCAGGGAAGCTCCTCTGCAAGGTGGGACCAGCATCCCCAGAGGCTGGAGCAGGAAAAGGCACAGCACAGCCCTGGACACCCTCCCCTGCAACGGGGATCCCTGGGGTCACTTCACCCCTGTGTCTCCCTTCTCCTGGAGCAGCAATTCCCACTCCGCCCCCACCCCCTCATCACCCCCCCTCCCCCCTCCCGCCTTGAAAACTGCTGCCAGCTACCCCATGAACAGCATTATGCAAACCCCCACCACTACATGGTTTTGTAATCAACTAAACGCTCCTTAACCAGAAACGCCCCCAGGCGACTCCTGCAAAGTGTTATTAGGGGTGTTAAGCAGTACACAGTGTCCCGCTGGAGCCAGCCCTCGAGTGACACCCGGACCCACGGGCCAGGCAGCGTCCATGGGGAAATGCCAGGGGAGGCCAAGTCACGGCTGACAAACCCCCATCCTGTAAACCCACGCATTACCCCCAGCAGTGGGAACAGGGCACAGATGGTAAATCAGGGGAGAGAGCCACTCGCCTGGAATAGATGCCTGCCTACCAAAAATGCCAGTGCGGGGGCAAAGCTGGGGGGTGGACGGTGCAGCGGGGGCCCGTGCAACCAGCCCTACAGACCACAGGGTGACCGCCCAGCCAGTGACCACCCGAGCAGCCGCCACAACCTGGGCCAGTGGAGGATTAGAGGGATGCAAACCCGCTGTGGGAGAGTCATTCCTGCCTGTGCTGACAATGCCGTATTGCTTTGGAAAGCCACCCTGACGGGGAATATGTGCTGACGCTGGAGAGAATTGCTCCAGCTGGTGTTTGAGGTGCAACGTGGTGGCAACCACAGGGACTGTTGTAAATGTGCTGTTCAGCATAGGGGAAAATAGCTGAAGCAAGGCGCTTCCAGCCCACCTCACCCTCAGCCTGCCTGCAAGCTCCTGCCTGTGATGTGCTGGGACTGGCACCGTCTGGAAACGTCGTGCCTGAGCCTCCTGCCCACGTGTCCCCAGAAAGCCCTGTCTCCCTGCTGCTCCTCCAGCAGAGTCACGGGGGTGACAAACGGAGCTCGCCCCTCTGCTCTGGCGTTGGCACACCCTCCAAGGAAAGCCTTCAGCCACCGTGGGTCACCCCTCATCTTGAGGATGGTGCCTCGTTCCCACTCTGTCAATGGGCTTTTCATTGATCTCTCTGCTGGGCCTGAAATCAAGGTCCTGGCAAGCCGATGGCTCCTGCAAGGATAACCCTTATCTGCAGTTATCAAGGACCAAAGCATTGCATGGGCATGGAGCCCCTCAGGAGCCCGCAGCAGGAGGGCAGTGCCATGAATCCCAGCGTCTGGGAGCTCTACACCATCTGGCACAGCCCAGCACGGTGCCTTATCAGCCTTCCTGGAATTAATGGGCTGGTTGTTCCAGCCCTGCGGAGAACTCAGCATTACCTACCAGCACCAGTCTGGCCTTCTGGCAAGGGCATTTGGAGAGGGCTTAGGGGTGGTGGCGGAGGGAACCTGGTTATCCATCAACCACACAGGTTCTGGATGACTTGACAAGCCAGCTTGCAACACCCTCCTGCTGGACAGTGGGAGCCAGGCTACAGCCACCGCAGGCGTGAAGGGGAGGGGGACACTGGAAGGGAGACCTGAGTCACAAGGTACTTGAAACATGTGCCCCATGACGCTGGTGGGCCCTCCAAAGGTGACAGTCCTGCTGGATGAGGGTCTGCTCCTTTGGACAATGCTGATGGATGGGAGCAAGTTACAGTGAAGAAGCTGAGAAATGATTTATGGGCTGGGAAAGCAGCGGGACCTGGACCCAACCTCTCAGGGCCCTCTGGTTGGTGTCCTTGGCAGGCAAGCAGCCATGGGGTGAAGGTGGTGGCCAGCATCATCAGGGATGGCAAGCATGGAGAGCATGGGCAGTGTCAGGAGCTTGTCAGAGCTCCATGTCGCCGGTACACATGCAGCACCCACCATCCCCATGACAGCCACATCCCTTCACCGTGCCCCTCTTCTTGCTCCCAGGCTGGGGGCAGAGGGGCTCAGTGGGACCAGAGTATCTCCTCCCCCCACCACCCCCTGACCACAATAACGGTGGAAGGCAGCTGTGCCAGCAGGGGACAGTGAGTGCCCCGGTCACCTTTTCATCCCGGCACTTCAGGACCTTTTCCTCCCTTTGTGACGCAGTTTGGCTCCATTACCCTGGTCTTGGCCCCCGGCCATGTCCTGGGGTCTGAAGTTATGGATTCAACAGCCGGAGAAAACAGCCCAGTGGGATGCAGTGTGGGAGGACTCTTGGCCCAGATCCATGGCGTAGGCAGAGCACGAGGATTTCTTTCCCAGTGCCCCGTCAGGCATCCAGCGCGGGGACCCCTTCCGGCAGGCTTCGCCCCGCTCCCCGCTCCCTGCCTGGGTGCCAAGGGACCCCTCTTGGTGTCAGCGGCTCCAACAAGCCCCCAAAAGCCAGGCAGCCTTATAGAGAGCAAAGGGGCAACCCTGGGCTGTAAGGGACATCCCAAATGGGAGTATCCCGATGAGCTGCCTGGACTCAGCCTCGAGCCCCAGCCCAGCCTCTGCCAGCCCCTGCGAGCCGGCAGGCAGCCAGGTGATCCCAGGGTGCCTTTCCCCATCCTGTCGGGCTGCTGGCTCCTTCCCAGCTGGGTGACAACTTGGGGAGCCCAGGAACCATCCCCAGGTTTGGCATCCCACAGCCCCATGTGCCTCCTCCCAGCCCTCCCCATGTCCCATGCCAGTGCGGCGCAGGCTGCCCCTGAGGAGCGGGGATCAGCCAAAAACAACCCCTGACAAGCACCACAGCTATTCTGCTAGTTATTTCAGTTTTCAATCTCCCGGCGAGGTGACTTGCTTAGGCTAATAATTGCTTCAGTTGGATTTTATCTGGCTAATTAATCAGTTAATAAATGACTTTGCTGCAGGAGGACAGATGCTGCGGCCGTCTCCCTAGCTGGGGACTGGAAAAAAACAGGGAAGGAGTACAGCCCACGGGATTTCCACGGCCTGATGGTGCACACAGCTGACCTGGCAGCCATGGGGTGTCATGGGTTAGAGAGCACCAAAGTGGGGACCCCCAGCCTCTCAGGGTGCCAAGCCATCCTCGGCAACCTCTGCAGCAGCCCCTGCCAGGAGGGGACAGCCTGGAGCCTGTCTCTCCCCCGCGAAGCTTTTGGGACTCAGCTGGTTTTCCTTGCTGGTACCTCCGCTAGACAGTGAAGCTGAAAACTGGGGAAGGCAACTTGGAAAAAAAGAAGTCATCATCTTTGCCATGGAAAACGTGGAATTTCCTTTTACTGCCCAGCCTGTGTTGGCATGGGTGTGCTCCTCTGTCAGCAATACTGCGGGCGAGCCAGGGAGAGCCCGTGTGCTGGGCTCTGGGTCCACTCGCCCTCCGCACTGCAGGGCTCAGGACCTTGGCTGGCCCTGGGATGGGGCTCAGGTGGGAAAGAGGGACTCTTTTCCTCTCCTGCCTCCTTCCCAGAGCCACCCCAGGCTCCATCTTGGCCTGCCCTGGATGTGAAGGAGCCATGGAGCATCTCTTGAAGACCTCAGGCACCACAGCCTCCCCAGGTTGCAAATCCTTGGAGGTCATCATCACCAAGCCCCCAAGTGCCCTGGGCACAGCAATACTGGGGGCTCCAGGTCTCCTTTCTCTCACCTGTCGGTCCCCAGGGTGGCTTCCATGGCTGAGCCAGCTCAGTCCCAACTGTAAAAGCCCAGCTCACTGGCAAAGCTTGGCGCAGAGGGAGTCCACCACAGAAGCCAAGTCTGGTGGAGGGTGGTGGGAGGGCTCAGGCTCTAGACAGGCTGTGGGAAGGGGCAGGGGCACCCCAGCCTACGGGGGGAGGGGGCACTGGGGGTCCTCTGGGGATGTGCAGGGAAGGACGGGAGGTCCCAGGTTCAAGGGGAGCTGCACCAGTTACACTGAAGGGCTGCACTACCACGGAGCAGGGAGCTGGGAGCAGAAGGCTGGCAAGTCCATGCAGGTGCCAGCTGGGCGAGCAGCGGTGGTCAGGTCCTCCTCTTCCCTCGCCACTCCACCGCCAGGCCGGCGCATGGGAATGTTGTCAGCAGGTTCCCACGGAGCTGCGGGGAGAGGACAGGTGTCAAACGGTGCAGGAGGGGGTCTCCTACCCCTGCTCCCCACCTAGGAGGGGCCTGCTCCTGGACCACAGCAGCCAGCGGAGGGTCTTCCCTTCACCTGAAAGTGCTCTGGGTGACATTCAATGCAATACGCAGCCATTCCCCTCCCACTGCCTGACCCCCTCCCCTGCTGGCTGGAGCGTGGCTGGCAGATGCAAAGTGGCATCCCCTCCCGGCACACCTCACCTTGGACAACACCAGCTCCTGCACCATGGTGTTCTCCAGGTTCTGGGGGACCATTAGACGCAGTGACAGAAAGAGGTGTGATGCACCTAGGGACAAAAAATGTGGCTGTGGTTATTGCCCTTGAACCTTGGGCTGCACCAAAGGATCTAGCTATCTCTCCCCAGATCACTGTCACAGACAGGTGACCTCCTGCCAGGTTAATCATGTCATGGACACCCTACACTGTCAGGAAAACACCTCCCCACCTGTACAGCAAACCACACATCCCACAGAGCATCAGTGCCTCCGTATTGAGGGCACCGCAAAAGCAGCGGGGCTCCAGGACCCCCTGCACTGGCCCCTGGAAGCCCAAAGCCACCAGTTCTGGGGTGGTAACGATGCCCACAGGGCACTGCACTTACTGGTGTTGGATGTGGCAGTGGGGCAGGAGGATGTCATCACTGACAGGTCTGCAGGGGTGCTGGGCGTAACCTCTGGGATCTGGGTTGAGCTGGTGGTGGGGGAAGAGGGCTCTGTGCCTGGGCAAAACAGCATTACGTTAGCTCTGCCTGCAGACAGGTGCGGGATGCTCCTACTCCCAGGATCCTAAATGAAACCAACTACACGAAGCTACCCGAGTACATGCCCAGCATCCCTGTGGAGATTTGCCACCCTAACCACACCCCTGTCTTCCAGATGTGCCACAGCTGCACCCACCTGTGGCTGTGCTGGGAGTCTCAGATAATGTTAGGGTACCTGAGGTCAGCCCCACAGTGTGGCTGGAGGTGTCAAAGGTGTTCCTGGATGTGGTCCCAGCTGGTCGGCTGGGAGTGGGGTTGCTCCCAGGGACCCCTGTGCTGATAGCAGGGGTGGCCATGGTATCTGCCAGCGTTGTCAAGGGCTCGGCTGAAGCAGCTGTTGGTGCTGGTCCAGTGGGAGGAGGCATGGTGGGAGGTGAGGTGCTGCCAGTCCCCAGGGATGTGCTGGATCTCTGCAGGGTGGAGGCTCCTGTTTCAGGGCTGGAGGGAGGGAGGGTGGCTGCAGCGGTGGAGTCGGTGGTGGGCAGCAGTGGTGAGGTCTCCATAGGTGTCAGGGAGGTAGGGAGAGTCAGGGACACGGTTGCTGTCACATCCGTGACAGTGGTCCCTGTAAAGAGGTTGGAGAACAAGGTGCACAAGGGCTGGCAGTGAAAGGCTGAGACCGTGGCTGTGCTGGGCATGGTGCAGCATCAACACCACAAGCTCCCCAAGGGACTCAGAACTGTGTGCATCAGCTCTGGAGCACTGGGAGTGGGGATTCACCGTCCTGCAGGGATCAAACTTGTGGATTCCCTGAACTGGCATCAGCAAGGCAGCAAGGTAAACCCTCCAGCCTGACAAAGCGGGAACAAGCCATGGGCATCCCTGGTCTCAGGGCAGAAACTCCTGTAGGCACCAGTGCTAAGACCCAGTCCTCCACCTTCACCGATCCCTGGAGGAAGTCAGACAAACCCGTCCGACGGGAAGAGCCGTGCAGGAACTGGTGACCGTGAGACAGGCGGGAACTGCAGCAGCAGCAGTTTACACAAACCCCTCTGCTGCAGATAGTCAGGAACTGATAGCGCCGGGTGTAAATAATGGCAATGGGGGAACCAGCCCCACAGAGGAACAAAGCCCAGCTTGCAGCTCAGGGCAAGTCGTTAGAGACGTGCTGCAACCCACGAAGGCTCTGCAGGGGGGTTGAAGGGTGCAGGAGGGCATCCTCTCTGCCCTCACAGACCCCATGCCAGGGCAGCATGCTGTCCCTGGGGAAGCCCAAGCATCTCTAACCCCCTCCAAAAGGGCATACTGAACAGCCTGGCTGCCCAGGCCTCGGTCAAGGGGTGCCTGCGAGGTGGTGGCTTGGAGATGCCAGGCTGGATTCCCAGGTGATCCCAGCACAAGCCCGGTGAATGTGGGGCTTTGCTCACATAGGGATGGAGAACCGAGCCATGAGTCACTGTCTGCTTTCAGCCAGCCCCACCAGAAACTCCCAAAACCCCCAGCAGCCTCTCTCTTCCTGAGCAGCTGCAGGCGGCAGCGAGTTAAATAACAGTGTGGGGAAGGACAAAAGCCTGATCCCAGCCCATGCCCAGGTAGGTGTCTGCACTGAAGGGTCTCATCCTCACACAAAGGAGCAGCTGTAAGTCCACCTCAGCTTCCCTTTTAGCAAACAGCAAACAGCACCCACAGTGTTTTACCCCCTGGACCCCACAGGCGCCTGCTGTGGGCAAAGCACCCCACCACCCTGGGGAACGATGCTCCCCGCCCGCTACCCACCCCACGGAGAGCATCACATCCCGCTTAGCCCTTACCCAGCATGAGGTGCAGCACGGCGAGGCTCAGCAGCAGCAGGGGCAAGAGCAGCCCCCCTCCCTGCCTGGCCATATCTGGGTGGGTGGGAGCCGATACCCCCGCCGCAGGCACTGCTCTGAGCGCTCCCCACAGCCCAGCACTGGGGTTCCTGGGACTCCTTTGCCCGGCAGAGGAAGAGCATCCAGGTGGGTCCTTTTACTCCCCAGGTGTTGGCAGCGAAGCGGAGGATTCCACCCAACACGGACACTCCCAGGGATGGGTGCAATGCCAAGCAGGCATCAGCTGCGTGGCTGGACTCAGAGCAGCCACGAGCACTGGGCAGGGCAGGCTGCCCAGGCCACCACTGCAGCAGACCGGGTCCCTGCAGCTGGGGACCCTGCCGTCCTCTGCCTGCTCAGGGGATGGCGACCATGGAAAAAAGTCCAGGGAAGCAGCCAGACTGCCTGGGACTGTCCCTGTGCCCCGCCACAGGGGCGATGTTCGGTGGTGGCTCCCACCACCAACGCCCTCGGGACACAACAGCCCGCTCTGCCCGAGCGAGCGTGAGGAACTGGCCGAGAACAGGCGACGACGCTCAGGAAGGGCGTGCTCCGGGCTGAGGGTTTGTCCCCTGGGCTGTCTGTACAGGCATCACTTCCCCGTGTCCCGGCATGTCACGGCTGAAGCACACCACTGACAGCTGGAGCCGCTTCCTTCTTCTCAGGGTCAGGGACAAGACCAGTCGGAGATGCCTGCAGGCACTGGGCCAGGGCACAGGCGCTCCGCAGGCAGACAGGCATGCAGGGCACAGCCACCCTGCTGCTGTGCAAGTACACTAGGGCACTGCCACGGCACAGGCGCACTGAGGGTGTCACCAGGGTGCAGGAACCCTGCTGGGGTGTCTCACACTGTAGGCATTAGGCCAGGGTACAGGTACTCTGTCAGGATACAGTTGCTCTACCAGGGTACGGGGACATCGGAAGCACATGCACAGCCAGGGACACTCTCCCTACCCAGTTCAGGTACACGGAGGGGGCTGACACCAGGGTACAGCTGCAGCCCCAGGGTAAATGCTCCTGGGACAGCCACCAGGACACAGTCACACTGCTGGGACACAGGTGCCCCACAAGGAGCACTGCCGGGATGGGGTACAGTCACACTGCCGGGGTGCAGTCTCACTGATGGGGTACAGTCACACTCCTGGGGTACACGCCCACAGCCTAGGCCCCCCGAGGCCCCGCCCCCGGGAGCCCCGCCCCGGCCCCGCCCCTCCCCGGCCCAGCCCCGCCCTGCGTGGGCCCCGCCGCGGCCCGGGACCCCCCCGCCGGGCGCAGAGCCCGGTGCTGGGGCAGCCGCCGCACGCTGGGGCTCGGGGCCGGGCCGCGGGCTGGGGCGGGGAAGCCGGGAGCGCGGCGGGAGCAGGGACACCCGTGGGGACTTGTCACCCTGCTCCTGCCCCTGGCCTGCCGGCGGCCGGGCTGCACTCACCCGCAGCGGCGCTGGGGGTCCCGGGTGCCGTCGGGCTGGTGGCGGGGGGGGGGGCCGGTGTCTGACGGGGTCGTCAAGGGCTCGGCCGAAGTGGCTGTCGGTGTCAGCGTCGGTGCGGTGGGAGAAGCGGCGCTGCCGGTCCCGGGGGAAGCGTTGCCGAGCGGTGTGGCCACTGCTGGCCCGTGGGCAGTGCCGGTGCCCAGCCAGGCGGAGGGGAGGGGAGCGGGGGTGGCGGGGGGCAGCGGGCCTGTTTCACCCCCCGGCCAGCTGGCAGCCAGGGCCGCGCTCCTCCCCACGGACAGGACGATGGCGGCCTCAGCACAGCTGGGTGTCATGGCCACGGCGGTTGGAGCTGGGGTGCCGGGGGCGAGCCCCAGCTCTGTTGGGGTGGGGTCAGGCTGCGCCACAGTGGCGGCAGGGCTGGGGGCTCTGCTGCCCCTCGCCTGTGGGGTGCTGGTGCTGGAGGGTGCCAGGCTGCTCCCCCCCGGGCGTAGCAGGGCTGGCGGTGAGGGCGTCCATCGGTGCCTTTGGGGTGGAGGCTTCAGGGCTGGAGGGAGGGGTGGTGTCTGTGGTGGGCAGCAGCGCCATGGTCTCTCTGGGTGTTGAGGAGGTGGGGAGATTCGGGGATGCGGTGAGTGTCACATCTGTGGTTGTGGTCCCTGCAAACAGGTGGGTGAGGCACACAAGGCTGGTGGTGAAGGCCTGAGACTGTGGCTGTGCTGGGCATGGTGCAGCATCACCACCACCATGAGCTCCCCAAGCTATGCGTCAGCCATGGATTATCAGGAGTGGGGATGCACCATCCTGCATGGAACAAGCCCATGGGTGTCCTGAACCATAACGTGATCATCAGCAAGGCAGCCACATAAACCCTCCAGCCTGACAAAGCGGGAACAAGCCATGGGCATCCCTGGTCTCAGGGCAGAAACTCCTGTAGGCACCAGTGCTAAGACCCAGTTCCCCACCTTTACCGATCCCTGGAGGAAGTCAGACAAACCCGTCCGACGGGAAGAGCCGTGCAGGAACTGGTGACCGTGAGACAGGCGGGAACTGCAGCAGCAGCAGTTTACACAAACCCCTCTGCTGCAGATAGTCAGGAACTGATAGCGCCGGGTGTAAATAATGGCAATGGGGGAACCAGCCCCACAGAGGAACAAAGCCCAGCTTGCAGCTCAGGGCAAGTCGTTAGAGACGTGCTGCAACCCACGAAGGCTCCACAGTGGGCTGAGGTACACAGGAGGGGACCTACATTTGTGGCTTAAGGCTTCCAAGAGGTACAAGCCTCAGGTTTATTCCTTGTGCTCAACTCAACACTGCTCTTGCTTTGTGTTGAGTGCAAACATCGGGACAGCATTTGCAGTTTTGCAGGCCCATGACATTCTGGTGATGCTGTCATCTGGGCAGGGCTGTTTGGCGCTGCTGGGCAGGTCATAGCAAAGGCAATGAGCCCAAGAGGGACCAGTATTCAGTACGGGGGTCCAGCTGGGACCATGGTCTTCTCTGCCCAGACAGAGACACACATGAGAGGCAAAAGAAATCAAGGCAAGCTTGTCGCTCCTGCGTTGCAAAGCACAGCCCTGTTTGCTCGCTGGGATAGGGCTGAGATGTCAGAGAGTAAAGAGCACCCACAGTGTCTCACCTCTGTGGGTGAAGCCACTACGGGGTCACCCACCACCCTGGGGAACGATGCTCCCCACTCAGCGCCAGCTCCACAGACAGCACTGCATCCAGCTCAGCCCTTACCCAGCGTGAGATCCGGCACAGCAAGGCTCAGCAGCAGCAGCAGGGGCAGGAGCAGCTCTCCTCTCTGCCCGGCCATATCCAGAGCCAGCACCCCTACTCCGCGCCTGGAGACAGGACCCTGCACCCGGGGACGCAGGGCGAGGGGATGGTGCCAGCAAGGAACTACGCTGCCGAGTGACGGCTGAAGGTGACCGGAGCCGCTTCCTTGTTCCCGGGGGCAGGGAGGGGAGGCACCGGCGGGCACTGCCACCCCCTTCCCGGGGGCCGGTGCCGCGCCGATGTCCCCGGCGCGCCCAGGGGCGCGCCGGCGACGTCGGCGCAGCATCGGCCCCGCAGTGTGTGTGGGCGGTGCCAGGTCCTGACGCCACGCCCCTTCTCCAAAGACCACGCCCTTTAGCCCCGCCCCCGGCTTGTGTAACACCCGGAGGGCCGCGTGGTCACCAGGTAGAGATGGGGGACCGGGGTGGGTACCGGCATCCCCGGGTACCGGGATGGGCAGGGCACTGGGAGCGGGACCAGGGCACCGGCATCCCCCGGGCTCTGGGGGAGCAGCGGGAACCGGGATGGGCAAGGCACCGGGAACGACCTGGTCCCGTTTCCCTTCTCAGTGGCCGCAGGCAGCCACGCTGCTCCGGGTGCTGGCCCGGGCAAGCCTAAGGATGCCGCGGGGGCAAAGGAAGCGAAAGGCCGAGGGCACGGAGCTGCCAGGCGTGTCTCGGAGGAAGAAGGAGGAAGAGGAGGCGGTGCAGGAGGCCAGGCGGAGGGCGGCCCCGTCCGTGAGAGAGTTCAAGTACAACAAGAAGCGTGTTCGCCTCGTCTCGCAGGGCTCGGACCTGAAGGAGAACGCTCGGTGCATCCTTTACTGGATGTCCCGGGACCAGCGGCTGCAAGGTACAAACCAGCTGGGTTTGTGTGGAGCTCCCATGGGTGGCAAAAGCCTTGGCTGCTTCCCACAGGGGGCCTCGCAGCTGGTCCCCCCTCAGCGGGGGGACTGGAGGGGATTCCTCTTGGGAAACCATGTCTCCATCCCCTCAGCAAACATCCCCCCAACACTGTCCCATGTGCTTTCTCCGCAGATAACTGGGCTTTCCTCTATGCCCAGCGCCTGGCCCTCAAACAGGAGCTGCCTCTGCACGTCTGCTTCTGCCTGGTGCCCAAATTCCTGGATGCCACCATCCGCCACTACGGTTTCATGCTGAGGGGCCTGCAGGAGGTGGCCGAGGTACAGCCACTGCAGGGATGTCCACACTGGGAGTGGGACAGGGCTCCTGGGGAAGGAGGGGGGCAGAATCCCATCCCTTCAGCAGATGGTGGTGGGATGGGGTCTGCAGAGGCATGAACCATTGCATAGCCCTTTGCCCCTTGCTGCAGGAGTGTGCAGAGCTGAACATCCCCTTCCACTTGCTGCTGGGCTATGCCAAGGACGTGCTGCCCGTGTTTGTGGTGGAGCACGGCGTGGGTGGGCTGGTGACAGATTTCTGCCCCCTCCGCCTCTCCCGGCAGTGGGTGGAGGACGTCAGGGAGCGTTTGCCGGAGGATGTGCCGTTTGCGCAGGTGGGTGCCCACACTCTGGAAAGGGAAAACTCGGGCTAGTAAGATGTGGGAGAAAGTTGTCTCCTGCATTTCATGCCTGCAGAGATGTGCTGCAGTGACCCAAACAGGGAGTAATTGTTTCATGTATTTGGTACCATTTGCTTATCCTGCTCACACCCTCCTCCGCATCTTTGCTTGCCAGGTTGATGCCCACAACATTGTGCCCTGCTGGGTCACCTCCCCCAAGCAGGAGTACAGCGCCAGGACCATCCGGGGCAAGATCCATGCTCAGCTCACCGAGTTCCTCACCGAGTTCCCCCCTGTTATTCGTCACCCATATCCCCCCTCCTGCCCGGCAGAGGTACCAGCAAGAGACAGCTCCACACTCACTCATGGCCAGTCCCAAAGTGTTTCACAGCTGCTTCATGATCCTGGGAGGGGATGGCAGGGGATTGGGACAGTGACCTGCCTAAGGTCATGCACAGGTGCCGTGGAGATGGGGATGACCTAGGGAAGGGATGTTCCCACCTTGTTCATTCAGTTCTCACATCCCTGCCATGCAAGGATGGTTAGGAAAAGAAGGCTGGTATGAGCTGGGGACTTGCTGGTCGTTTTGTCCCCTAGATGTCCCCACTCAGAGCAGCCCTGGGCTGAAAAGCATCTGCAGACATACTCATGCTGCTTGGTTGCCACCCAGCCCATCGCTTGGGAGGCCTGTTATTCCAGCTTGCAGGTGGACCGCACCGTGAAGGAGGTGGAGTGGGCAACCCCTGGCACAACTGCAGGGCTGGCTGTGCTGCAGTCCTTCATCACAGAGCGGCTGAAATCCTTCAGCTCCCACCGGAACGACCCCAACAAGGCAGCGCTCAGCAACCTGTCCCCATGGTTCCACTTTGGTGAGCATCCCAGGCTTCCCACTCTTCAGCAGGACCAAGCAGGTTGACTTACTTGGTGGCTTGGACCTGCAGCCTAACTTGCTCCCTCTCCACGTCCCCAGGCCAGGTTTCCACCCAACGAGCGATCCTGGAGGTGCAGAAGCATCGGGACAAGTACAAGGAGTCAGTAGATGCATTTGTGGAGGAGGCTGTGGTGCGGCGGGAGCTGGCTGAAAACTTTTGCTACTACAATGAGAACTACGACAGCGTGCAAGGTAGCATCTCAGGTCGGGTGGCCAATGCTGGGGGCTGGGCGGGTACCCAACAGGTCACTCCAACTTGGCAATCCCTTTTCTGCTAGGGGAGGGGCTGTGGGGGCACTAATGTGCCATCATTATATACCTTCTAGAGGTAGGACAGGAGCTGGCAGATGCCCTCTTCAAGGCTGGTGCCTCCAGGGTATGGTGCCCTCAGCAGCCCAGTTCTCCATCCCTTCTTCAGGACCCTGCAGAAGTGGGTTGCTCAGCATTGCTCATCATCATCTTGCTCGCAGGTGCCTATGACTGGGCGCAAACCACCCTGAAGCTCCACGCCAAAGACAAGAGGCCTTTTCTCTACAAGCTGCAGGAGCTGGAGCAGGGGGCCACACATGATCCCCTCTGGAATGCTGCCCAGGTAGTGCCCGGCATCTCTCCCACAACACACTGAGCCTTTTCCCGAGGGGCAGAGGCGAGCTGGCATGGACTGACCCCTGCGGCTGTCCCTTTCCCCCAGCTCCAGATGGTCCGGGAGGGCAAGATGCATGGCTTCCTGCGGATGTACTGGGCCAAGAAGATCCTGGAGTGGACCCGCTCCCCCGAGGAGGCCCTTCAGTTTGCCATCTACCTCAATGACCGCTATGAACTGGACGGGAGGGATCCCAATGGATACGTAGGCAAGTTGCGGGATGGGCACAGGGGGTGGGGTGTCTGATCTCTGATGGTCATGGCCACGGTGCTGGGGGGTGAGGGCTCTCTGCAGACAACCCAGCCCATGCTCCAGCCCATCCTGCTTTGCACCCACATCCCACCCGCTCTCTGGATGCCTCTGAGCAAGAGGGAGAGCTGACACTCTGTCCCCATGCCCACCAGGCTGCCTCTGGTCCATCTGTGGCATACACGACCAGGGCTGGGCAGAGCGGGCCATCTTCGGGAAGATCCGCTACATGAACTACGCTGGCTGCAAGCGCAAGTTCGACGTGGGCCAGTTTGAGCGTCGCTACGCCCCCCCCACATGCTCCCAGTGATGGACAGAGTGTGCCTTGAGATTGCTCATGTCCCTCTATGCTAGAGGCAGACATGCCCCTGCAAAGATGCCAGCTCGCACTTTACGTGCTGGCCAGGCATTGCGCCAGGTGCTGCTGCCAGGCTCGCTGTAACAGCAAGTCCCAGGGTTCTGTAGGTCTTTTCTCTGCCATCACCCCCTACTCGAGCTGCCGCACCGGGGAAGCTGCTGGAGCCCCACAGGGCTGTGCAGGGCCCGCCTGCTGCCATGGCTTCCTTAACAGCTGTGAGAGCCCATCCTCAGCGTGCCCATGCCTGCCAGAAACCTCCTCCACAGCCACCATGCTCAGGAGTAAGCTCAAGTTGCTGTTGCTGCTGTGAAGTGCAACTTAGATTTAGGCTCAGCAGGGGTTTTCTGCGGAAACCCCCCCCCAAAAGCTGGGTCCCTATGCCATGCTGCCCGGAGGGAAGCCCTGCTTCGCTCCATGCTGTGCTGCGCTCACACATGCATCCTTCAACAGTTGTTTTAAAGTTTACAGTTTTATCTCCTGTGTCTATGGTGTTTATGGAGCGACGCATGAGCTTCTGCAAGGGGAGAGCCGGGCTGTGTAGGACAGGGATGCCAGCAGGGACGGGGCAGCCAAGGCCATGCCCCTGGGCCCCTGCCAGCAGCAAAGACAGACTTTACAGGGAGCCCCCTACTCAGTGGCTTGTACCTCCTGCCCGAGTCCCATGGGCAGTTTGCAGGGGGAGGCCCCAAACCAGAGGGATTAGTCAAGGGGTGGTGACAACAACCCGCTCCCAGTGACACCTGGCGATGCATCACCACTTGCGCAAGCTGTCCCCCCACTGCCCACTGCCATCAGTTAGTGCATCCTGCTTCCCCCCTGCCCCAAGGGCCAGCAGCCCCTGCAGCATTGACCCCAAGGCGGGGGATACACACTATTACCCCACCTGAAATGATGCCACAAGCCAACCAGGCCCCTTATTAACTTAGTTTATTAGGGACGGCATTTTTGTTGCTATGCTGTGCAATAGTCCCCAGCTGACAGCCGGGGCAGCCCCTCGCTCTCCCTTACAAAGGAGCCTTGGCCAGTTCCAGTGTCACTCGTAGTGGTCAGTGCTGGGCAGCAGTGGCACTGCTGGGCACAACCCTGCCCTGGAGACCTCCACCAGGTTTGCAAGTCTCGCTGCTGCCAGATAAAGTCCACGGCGGAGGGTGGAAACCACAAATAACCCTTCCCTCTTCTCTAAATGTACTCAGTGCTTCTAGAAAGGGATGCAGGCAGCCACTCAGCTGCTGTCCCATGACATTAAAGTGCTTCAAACAAAACAGGGTGGATGGAGGTGTGATGCTGAGGCGGCTCCAGGGAAGGGGGTGTCAACTCAGGGCAGCAGCAGGAGGGCTTGGCTTGGGGTTGGGGACAGGCACAAGAGTGTCTGCGGTGTCTGGCAGCCCCAGGGCTTGCAGAGACAGCAAGTGAGCAGAACAGCCGCTCCCCTGGGGAAAATAAGCAGAAGCAGGACAAGAGGCAGCAAAAAAAACCCAAGGGAGCAAGTAGGGAGCTGAGCGCCCTTTCCTGGGCTAGACCTGGCTTTGTCAGGATGCTGCAAACATGGGAGAGATGCTGCCAGGCAGCAGCCTGGCCCCCAGCAGTGAGGCTTGCAGCCACCCTCCCCAGCCGGGCCCCACGGCCACCTCTCCTGGTCCCAGCCTCTGGCCCCCTCCCCAATCCTGCCACCCCACCAGGGACAGCCTACGAGGGGTCACATCCCAGCCCCAAGCCAGGGTACGTGCTGAAAGAGCCAGCGCCCCTAGATGCCTTCTGCCAGTGTATTGCTCCCCAGACCCTCGACACACTTCTTGCACGTACACAAGCCACACTGTCCGTCCAAACACCCCACCGCCACCCCACATCCCACCCATGCTAAAGTGGTGCAGGACACTCACCTGTGCCGTGGGCTAAGGTATCCCCCTGCGATGCAGAGGCACCTCCTTGGCTGACTGCTAGCCGCAGAGCGCAGAGCTCACCTGGTACCGCTGGGTCCGACCCGCAGAGCCGTTGGTTGTGGCAGGCAGCTCTGCGTCAGCAAGGGACCAACCCTTTGGAGCACCCCAGCTGCCAAGCCCCTCTAGCCCAGGCACCCCCACTGCAAGCAGGCTGCCTGGCCACCCTGCCGCGAGGCTTTGCCTGGCTCAGGGACCCCTCTCCCAGGGCCAGTGGGAGATCCACTGGGCGAGCAGACACCCTGCAAATGCCAGCTCCATCCAGGGGTGAGCAGCCAGGAGCAGGACAGCCCCGGGGGGTTTTATACCAGTGAGCCCCAAGCAGATCGCATATCCCTTAAAGAGGCATTTCAAGCAGCACCTCCCTGGAGGTGGGGGGGAACACAGTTAAAAATACAAACAACTGCGTAAAAAAAAATAAAACCAAATCCAGCAGATTAAAAAACAAAAACCCAACCTAAAAGAACAAACTGAGACAGAGGCTCGGGGGATGTGGTCAGAGGGCTGGCTCTTCACCTGCATCCCAACGGGTCTTGGGCAGAAGGCAGCTGCACAGAAGGCAGGTTGCGGTGCCACCAGAGTGAGGTCCCATGTCACCCCTAGAGGAGCACATGTGCCCCCCAGGAAGGCAGACCGGCAGCATAAGGAGGAAGCAGGGTTGGAAGTCTCGCTTACTGCATCCCCTAGCTGTGGGGATCTGCCTCCACCAAAACCCCAGCAACACCAGTCCTTGTGCGGCTGCAGCAGGGGCAACGCGCCTCTGCAGCACAGGCTGCGGGTGGAGGGCAGGGAAAGCAGCTCAGCACAGACAGCATGGAGAAGTGAGGCAGAAATCTGGCGTTTTCACCACTGCCACCTCCTCTGCTTTGATCCTGGAGCGAGAGCAACTGCTCTCTGGCAGTGTCCCAAGGCAGATGTGAGAAAGGGAGCTGTTAAATGCACAACCAACCCCAAACCCCCCCCCACCTTCCACGCACACAACCCTCAGCAGCAGGACAGGGGATCGGAGGACTCGGAGAGCTGACTCCCCCCTCCAAGGAGCAGATGTGGGCAGAGCTTCCTAGTATACAGCTGATGAGCAGAAAGTACTGACCCCACAGGGGACCCTGCCAGGAAGCAGGGCATGGGAACAGGCAGCACAGCCCTGCCTGGTCCAGCATGAACAAATGCTTGGAAAAGGCTCCTGTTTTGCCTGCAGGACAGGCAGGAGCAGCCACCTTTCCCCAAGCAAAGGCATTGGAGAGCGTGAGTAGTACCTGGAGCAGACCTGGGCGATGGGAGACACCCCTTCCCCAGCCCAGCACTACCGCATGGGGAAAAAACCAGATCCCTTCAAGATAGCGCTCCAGGCCTCGATAGTCCTCCTCATCTCCAGTCCATGTGGCTCAGTTTCTGGTGACAAAGGCCATGCATGTAAATAAACCCACAATCTGCTCCTCCACTGCAACTTGCTCATGTGGCTGCCACCATCTCCGGCTGCTCCAGCTCATCTTCGTAGTCTGAGATGTAAGACTCCATGCTCTGCTTGGCCAGCAGCTCTCTCCGGGCTTGAAGCCGCTCGCAACGGGGACAGCGGGTGGATTTGAAGCAGGATTTGTGGTAGCAGGCTTTGCACTCTGCAGGGAAGAACATTGCTGAGGGCTGCCAAAGGCTGACACAGACTGCCTGATGCCCTGCACCCTGGGCAGGGCTGCTCCAGGCTTGTCCAGGAGGACATTTCAAACCAAAGCCATGGCAGAACAAGCACCAGAAGTGAGGGTCCAGCACTGTTCTGGAAGCAGCAACAAGTCAGGGTCCCTGCACTGGCTTGCAAAGCCTTTGGGAACACAGGTGCAAGGTTTCCTGCTCCACACAAGGTCCCTCCCCAAACTTCCCCGATTCTCCAAGGAAACAGTGGAGTCACTGCCCCAAGTTTTCTCTGGCACTGCACCTGCCACGCCAAAGCTTGCCTGTTGTCAGGAACCTTTTCAAGCTAGTTCAGAGGCTAGTCTCAAGCTGCAGGGACAAGCTCTGCTTGGCCATTAGTACTGGGCGTTCTCAAGGATGACTCCTGAAGGGATGTCCTGGCAGGCAGGAAGGGCACAGGGACAAAGCCTTCAGGCTCCCTCTGCTCCACAAGGTCAGCTCCAGCCATCCAAGCAGGGGCAGGGGACATGCATGCAGGCTGCAGCCTGCCCTGTAACCACAGCAGAAGGGAAGCCAGGGCTCCCAGACACCCACTTGCTGTGGTCACAACCCGACTGCCCGCAGCTGCTGGGGCAGACAGCACACAGCATGGTCAGGAAGGGACCTACATGCTCCACCGTGCCAGCAGCTCTGGCCAAACACTGTTAAAATGCTGATCTGCTGCTGTGATAACATGATGCAGAGACAGGCCATGCACAGAGGCACTCTGGTCTGGCTGGCTCTGGCTCTGTAACTCTTGCTAGCACAAATGCCACTGAAACTGGAAGCTGACCTTCATGGCCCCAGGGTCTGTCCCCTACCTGTTTCTCCTCAGCATCTCACCTTCACATGTCTTGCACTTGTTGAGCTCAAAGGGGAAGATGATGTCGCCCTCATTCTGGCAGAACTCGCAGATGAAGCCCTTGGCTTGGCACAGCTGGAAGGAGAAAAGGTGAGGAACAAGCAGCTAAACGCTCCTCATTTCCCCAGCAAGCAGGGCAGGGCAGCAGGACAGAGCCTGGCTCTAACCATGCAGAACAGCCCTTCCCCAGCACGGAGCACAGCAAGACAGAATCAACACGTGTCAGGGGTGAGGGAATGGCCATACGGGCTACGTAGGAGCTCTGTGGAGCAGGCAAGAACAATTAGCATTGAATCAGTTAATATGATGGCTTCCCTGCATGTCAAAGGCCTCCCCATCAGTTATCTTTGCAGCAAAGCCTGCTCCCCAAGCGTGTGGAGCCATGCAGGAGGCAGGCGAGGGAGGTCTTACCATGCACTTCTCAACGTGCAGGCTGCCTGCCTTCAGGAGCTCCGTCAGTCGAGGCACCAAGTCCCCTTTCTTTGTGGCACTGAGGTCGCTCAGCGAGTAGAGGTGCAAATCCTCCGTCAAGTGGCCAGGTACTGCATCGAAAGCATCTAGGAGGCTGCAAGGACAGAGAAACCAGAGCTCAGAGGAAGGCGACTCCATTGAACTCCCTTCTCTCCACTGTTTCTGCTTTCCCCCCTCCTCCACTCCCTTCTCCCCCCGTTGCTCATTGCACAGGCTGCACATATCCCAAATTGTCATGGGACAGAACCAGGACAATGAAACGGCTTCATCTCACAGCCCAGGACTCACTCTTTAGCTAGCCGGCACGTCTTAAACATGTTCTTCATGTGGAAAAGCTGGATTCGCAGCAGCTGGAGAGGAAGGGGGAACACAAGAATCAATAAACAGAACGTGTTCCTTGGCCAAGCAGCTCTGCCCAGTTTCCTACGCTGGTGAAACCACTGCTGCTTCTCAGCTGCTGCTCCCCTGCTTCTGAAGTGTTTACACCATGCAGGGCAAAGCAGGCGCAACCACTGCTCCGGGAAATACAGTAAAGCCCAGCTGGACACCAGGCAGAAATTCCTTTTGAAATTCCTGCATTACTGGCCAAAGAACAGGAGGTGGATGGAAACCCATAGTGCTGAGGTTTTAAGCCTCAAAAACTGAAATACCTGCTTCTCCCCAGCTTCCCTGGAATATGGTTTACAATTGGCAGCCACCTACCTCACCCAAACCACACTCAGGACGGCATGGAAAGGGTCTTACCCACACTTGGTTAAGAGACTTCACTTTCCGGTACAGGGCAGGATTGATATCCTGCACATTGAAGAGCGGGTCACTCCAGATCTTGCTCAGCAGGTCTTTAGAGAAGTTGCTCACGTAGTACTTGCTGAAGTCCCACTTGCGCAGGATGCGGCTGGGGATGACTGTCTGTGCGTTCTCGTGGCAGCACTGGCAAAAATACTTCCCCAGGTACTCACAGTAGCGCAGTCGCTTGATGTAATCTGGCCAAACCCAAGCAGACAAGAGAGGTCAGCCGAGACACGTGCTCTACCCAACCACATACTGGGACTCCCAACATTCCTCAGCATTTCCAAAAATCAAGGCCATCTGCCTCGCTGGTACCTCCTCCAGCCCCAGAGTTGCTGGGGTCTGCAAGCACCCCTGCTGACTGCAAAAGCATTTGGGACCACAGTCCAGTCTCATGCAGCCACATCTACCCACACATTCAGGAAAGACAGCTGGTCAAAGAGCTCTGCAGCTGTACACACAGCAAAACCTGCTGGGAGCTTTAAGACCCCAACAGATGACTTTGCCTTAGAAGAGTCAACATCTGAAATGCCCTCCTAAGGACAGGCTGGCTGCTCTTTGCTTCTACCAGCCCTGTGACAACCTGGAGAAGGCTCCTCTGCGGGCGATGCACACGCATGTGCAGGCAGAGCTGGCAAAGGCAGCATACCACCTCCCCTGTGACCCTGTGCTGAGCTCCGCCACCACCCACCCACTGCATCTTCCCACTTGTTCACAGGTTCTTCCTCCCTCTCCAACCAGGGCTCAGGGTCCCAGCACTTACCAGGATCAGTCCGAATGCCACAGCCTGCACACCGGTAATTCTGCTTAGCCACGGCCACCTTCCTCCTGCTCAAAGACAGAAGGCAACACGCATGAGTCCAGCCCTGACAGCACCTGGCACTACAGGACCAGTCTGGATGGCAGAGATGGCCACATGCTTTGCCACTTAGGTGTGCACAACAAATCCAAGGGGAAAAGCCCTGGTGTGCCCTGGTGCACACCAAAGGAACTCACTGCAGACTGGCTCCATCTCATAGCACCAGCTACCAGTGGTGAACACCCTCAATTTGCAAGGCTCAAATCAGGGGAGCATTGGCAGTCAAGCGGGAAGGAGAGGATAATCATCCTTTGTGTTGGCGGAAAAGGGTTGGAAAGGGCAGGTCCCCAGAGAGCCTTTGGCCATGCAAGTCCTTACGTTGGGGCTGGGTGAACATTGAAGATAATCTGTGGTCGTGGTGGGGCCCACTCCAGGTTTCCACGCACTCGAATCCTCAGCTTGTAAATGTCAGCGTGTTCTCCATCGTCGGGAGAGATGGGCAGAGAGTCAGGGATGGGCAGGAGCTGGGAATGGCAGGCAAGAGGGTCAGATCCCTGCGTGGTACCGCAAAGGCAATGCACCCAGCAGGCTTGCCAGAAACCTGCAACAGGCATGAAGCTGCTGCTCCAGCAGAATTGGGGCTGGAGAAGGGACGTCCCCAGGGATGGGCACTCCGCTGCAGGAGGTTGTGGTGGCAGAGCCCCCCCACTCAGCTGCACCCATCTCCAGAGCCCAGACAAAACCGCTCCTCCAGCTCCACAAAAGGATCACGAGGACTAGCAAAGCCCTTTGGCAGGTGGCTGAAGCCAGGGGTTTGGGTGCAATCCTTGACTGAGGACTCACACCCCTACCTTCTGTGGGGCGTCGTGCTCAGGGACCAGCCACTCCAATTCAGAGGCAGCCGGGAGCTGCATGCCCTCAAACTGCTTCAGCAAGCCCATCGCCACAGCCTCTGCTGAGTTGGAATTGAGGGAAGAGTGGGATCTAGACAGAACAAGGAGTTGTTAGTAGCAGCTCTCACACCTGTGCCCTCCTCACAACCCCTGATGCTGGTCCCAGCTCAAACTGAAGATGCTCTCTTCAACTCTGGTACTTTATTTCTGCACTGCTACGCAGGTTTAAAATTGATATACATGACTGATTTCTGTCTTTGCAGCTGCCCCCAAGCAAAGCTGGTTAATGGCACAACTGTTTAGAAAGGCAAGCAAAATCCCGTACTTAAAACCTGTGCCTGTTTGCAGGAGAAGCTGCAAAGTGAGAGCCAGTGTCTGTACAAGCCAGAAGTAACTGCTCCCCCAGTACAACCCTACGCAAGAGGCTGCTAAGCACAGACACAGCTTTCTATCTCACCCAGTGAGCAGAGGGGTCTCTGCATCCCCGAGGGGGTTTGCTTTCAGCGCATTAACACAGCAGCTGTGCTTAAAACACGTTGTGACTCACCTCCCCACAGCCCCCACCTCTCCACCCCAGGCCAGTACTGGAGAAGGACTGGGCACTTCACGCTGAAGCTGCTGCTGCACTGCACAGAGGGTTTGTGAGCATCGCCGTGTGTCAGCGCTTCCACCTCTGGGTCACAGCACTGCACTGGGGCTGGGGAGAAGGTGGCAGCACCATGTAGTCTAACAGGCCATCCCAGCTCAGTGGGGAAGCGTCGGAGGCTCAGAACCAGCAGCAAGTGAGCAGCCAGTCCAGGTGCTCCAGGTTGTCCAGATTCTCTCCCCAGCCTCTTACCTACTGGGAACTATGGGCGTCTCTCCTGACACCAGTCCATATCATACCAAACTCATGTGACTATCCTGATCATCCCAGGTGCTGCTTCCCAAATTTGAGACTAGGACCCAGTGCCCCACTGCTAAGTGAAGGGAGGGAGTGAGGGAGGGAGGGATGTCCACTCCAGTGCAAAACAGAGCTGATGCACATGGAAGAGCAGAGTTGGGCAGGAAGGGGAACTTGGTACCAAGATGTCTCTCCATGAGATGAAGACGTACATGGACTCTGAGGAGAGAAAGGACTTCCTGCTGGAGTCTGGATTCCTCTTGATGTCTGCATCTGAATCACAAACAGAGAAGGTGGAGCAGATGGGGCAGGGCAGGTGGATAAACTAATATCAAACCAAAGCGTTACAATAAAACTCATCAAACTGTTCAAAAGCACGTGAACTACAGCATCAGCTTCTACCAAGTGGCACTGAGCAGCAAGGAGAGGTGCAGTCTAATCAGTTACCTGTCAGAGTTACAATGGAAGGACACGGTGGGATGCTGTGAGAACAGTGAGCCTGGGGTTTGGGGGAGACAAGTGGATCCTGGTACAGGTCATACACCAAGTCCTAGCAGTGGCATGGCCTGAAACAGTATGCACACAGGAGCTAGGAGGGCAGGACAGCAAGGTTAGCAAGAAGGTTTAGTGGCTCTTTACACACAGTACAGGTGCTACAAGGGATTAGTGACGGGACGCACAGCTCTTCTATTTGACTGCAACCTGTAAAACCAGACGGTGGCCATGCCACAGCTTGTCAGCGACTGCACAGCTGGGGCTGGCAGCCTAAGCCCAGCACTCCAGAGACACGTCAGCATCCATGCAGAGAGTAGGCCAGCAGCCACAGGGGCCAGCCCTCTGCAGAGGCAATAGACCCATCTCCCACGAAGGGACGGGTCCAAGACAAGGTGCAGGAGACTGGGGTGCTGCTCCCTCCATCATCTCCCCAACAGCCCTGGGCTGCCCCACATCCCTCCTTGGTGCCAGCCTCAGGTACTGGACAGTATCCATGGTACCTCCATCACTCATCTTTCTTTCACTCTGGCAGGTTAAGCCAGTAGTTCATCTCAGCGGTGGAAGGACCCTGGAATGGGAGACTCTTCCAGCAGTACGAGGCAGGCAGAAATCCTACTTCACTGCTGACAGACTCCCAGAAAAGGGAAGGAGAGTGTGCAAGGGGAAAGTACTACAGGTCAAGACACAAGAGAGGCCAACCTTCAGCCCAACAGGTCTCCTGTTTTGTACCTCTGGGGAGCTCTAGGAACAGGGTCTGCAGTGACCACTCTACCCCCAAACACGGGCTTGCAGCTCCCTCTGACCCACTGGTCCAGCGCCTGGCTAGGAGATGCACAGTTCAGGATCCCTGCTCCTCCACTCCAAGCAGGTCAGCTGCATGGACCCACACAGAGCCCACCCGATCCCAGCCAGGTACCAACTACATGCTGAAGCCAAGGGAATCACAGCCCGGCTGAGCAAACAGTGCTGCCCCGTGAGACATCAGCTCCCCTAGGAAGAACAGGACTGTCCTGGCAGCAAGGGGAGCAAGTCCCAATCCTGCCTGACAATTTACAAACTCACACTTTGGAGTTCAGGATGGATGCTTGAGCCTCCTTGTTTGACATCCACTGGTAAAACAGGCAGAGTAAAGCAGCCTTATGCTAAGAAACCCACATATCTACATCATGCAAATGGACTTCTAGCTGCAGAAAACAGGGAATTTAGGCAAACATAGCCTCCTGACCACACAGGGCACTGGCCAGACACACCTGCCACGCTCTGGTGCCTTTGGCTTTGTGCAGGAAGGTGCCGCATGGTCCTAGACTACAGTGAACATGAGCGAACAGTGGGGCACAAGCAGCACAGGTGGGCCAAGTGTTATAAGGAGGTAGAGCTGGCATGCTCAGGCAGTGGCATCGTCTCCAGGATGGCAGAGGGAGCCACATTTGACCATAGGCTCCTGCAGAGGGTAGCACTGGGATCCTGCCACTGCTTGCTTCCCAACCTTAACTGCAGGCACTCCCCAAAAGCCTTGTTAGCTGCCCAAAACGCCTCTGCTGCCAATGCTATCACCGCTGGGATAGTCCCCAGGAGGCTCGTGAACAGCCCCCAAACCCAGGGACATCACCTCAGTCCCTGTATGCCAGCTTCAGGCCAGGATGAACCCCCCGGGACGTAAACACAGGACACAGCCGCGCTGGCCGGGAAGCTCTGAGCACCAGCGTTTTGGCAGGAGCAACACGTTGGCACTGAACACCTGACAGGAGAGATCAGCCACAGCCATGTAGGCTGTTCCCTTGCTAAAGCAAACAGGGAGCACGTGAGAGTTATTTAAATGCAGCCAGCAAACCAGAAGGATTATCTAGTAGTACTGTAAACAATAAAAAACCTAAGTAAGACCTGGCTCCACGTGATCCCCGTCCCCAGGGCCTCCAGCGTGAACAAACTGCCTGTGCCCTGTCTGCTCTCACTACTTCTCCCTCCAGGACTTCCTTCTGGAAGCATTCTTCTCCAAGTCAAGTCTGAGCAGCACGGAAAGGGTTGGCTGTGGTTCAAATCAGGGCTATGGCATGCCAGCTCCACCAAGCCAAGCCGGGTAACGCTCCCCAAGGCACCTGGGATGGAGACCTGGTCCCACACTGTAGGGGACTGTGCTTATCCAGCCCAGGCTCAGCCTCCAGCAGCTACACAGCCACAAAGCTGTGCCATCGCCCTGCCGAGCCCTGCTCTAGGCAAGACAGTTCTTCACCACAGCAAGCACGTTTGAAACGTCCGAAATACTGCATGGCAAAACACCCCAGGGGATGGAGCCCATGGCAGAGCTCCTCTGCCTCCTCCCTGCTCCATCCTGCCGTGCCATCCTGCCCCGGCTCTCCTTGCTGACATCTGGATGATGCTGTTCACGGTTCCCACGTCAGGCAGATTTCTGAGAAGTGTGCACGTGCACACACACACACACCTTGCACACACACGCACGCGTGCCACAGGGGAGCACTGCGGGGTACTACCTGAGAACAAGGAAGCCATTGACACTGAGAGGCCGTTCTTGGACATTTGAATCAGGTTAGATCCATCGTTACCATCTGTATAACACGGTGATGACAAAACAGTTGACTTCAGTGCCTTGGCCAGGCCAAAGAGAAAGGGCATAATACAAGAGCAGCACTCGCATGAGAGAAGTCCAGAACTGAATTCACACGCCCCTCTGTGGGCTTCAAAGCTGAGCCCAAAATCTAGCCCTCAGGACTGAAAGGAGCACTTTGCTATCAACAGTCAAGAGGCAAGAAGTTTATAGCTGGAGATGGGACTGCTCCATCTTCTTTTTAAAGTCAGTGAGATGGAGGTACTGCTGAGAAGTCATCCACCTTGGAGGATGAACAAGGCTCTGAAGGAAAGGGACACCCAGGGACCCAGACAGGTCTCCCGTGGGTGGCAAGCTTAGCCACCCAAGAGGTAAGTGGTCAGAGCTATGGCTCCTTCTGCCTGGGGAGGAGGACAGCAGGATGGCAGCTCTCCCACCTCCCTCTAGCTGTGACAGCCGCTACGCGGGCCAGGCAATGACATGGAAACCACCTACCAGCCGGAGGCACTGAATGCTAGAGGGTTACAAAGGATTTTGAAGGAAAGTCATGCCAGCACATGAGGGAAACTGGTTGCTCTGCTCATGCTCAGAATTCAGCCATATGTTTGGGAAAAGCCATCCTGAAGGCCAGAGGGACATGCTCTTCTTCAGTGGGACTGACCTCAACACAACCACACCGAGAAGTCTGTCTCTATGCAAGAAGCCACCACAGTCATCCCCTCCTACCTCGGATCTCGTACTCTTCCACATCCTCCGTGGAGCCGGAGTCAGAGAGCCGCATGGAGCCGTGGGAGCTGAACTGGGACCCGCTGTCTGTTGCCATGAGACCTGGGAGAAACACCAACACAGCCAGGCCATCAATGAAAGTGGTCTGAAGGGTCACTGAGAGCTAAGGCAGAAGTTGATAGACAGGTATGGCCAGGGCAGGGAGGGATGGAGATCAAGAATGGAAGACACTGTGGGTTCAAAATGAAATTACCTTCCATAACTCAGTGCCAACAGCACACAAATGTTATCATGTACAGTATCAGACCCATTATGGGCTCCAATAGCAGCAGAGCTTCACAAATCTCTGCAGCACCTTGGTAGCGGTATGATTGTTTCCCATGAACGGGCAGGAAGGCAGGGTGCTATAAGGACAGGCAACAGACGGAAAACCCACTAGCTGGTGAGCCCAAAACATCACCCACTGTCTGAGCCCATCTCCTGGCAGGTAGGAAACAGGTGTCTCGTGCGGATCTGCTGACGCCGAATGCGAATCTTTTGTTTAAGCTCCTGGATCTCCTTGTCGCTGTCTTCCTCCTCCTCCTCCAGCTGCCGGCTCATCATGTTGCATTTCATCAGCTCAATGGCAGCGATCAGGGACTCTGAGATGCTGAAGTGCGCATTCTCCTGCAAGACAAAAGCATAAGCATTCAAGGCTGTACACAGAGAAACTAGGAAGGACTTGGTAAAATCTTGTTCCCCACCTGTGACAGCAAAGAGCTTATTACTCATGGAGGGCAGCAGAAATACCTTAAGCCCTGTTGATACCACAAAACCTGACTCTTCTACGAGGACCTAAAAACTAAAGCTTCCTTGGGCACCAGAATACTCACAAAACACAAGGGGCAACCTACAAAGGGGACGTGCAACACGTCCACTCTGGGGAGTCAGCACGTGTCCCTGAGGAGCTCTAACACGTTGCAGATCTGCTGTGCACATGCTGGATGGGCAGATATCAGCTGCCAAACACCAGAGGAACTCAGCCCTGGAGTTCTGTGCACAGCTCTGTAGGAGAAAATACTATCGGATTATGCTCCCCATGGCGGGAAATATCGCTGAACCTGCAGTAAAATATGTTCTCTAATGCACACAGGCTGCTGCTGCCTCCCTCACCTTCTCCAGGTCTGCACAGCTGCCAAAGTCCTGCTCAGAGAGGTAGCTGATGAGGGACTGCCCTTCTGAGGGTCTTCTGAACATCCCTTCCCCAGAGCTCAGGTACTGTCCAGAGTCTAGAAAAGCAAGAGAGAAATGTATGAGGGAGGGACCTGCTGCTATCCCCATGCTAACCAGCCCTGCCAGTGCCCAACCAGCATCCCTCAAGTAGGTGCCAGAAGCTGAGGCACCACAGCCGATGGAGGAGCCTGACCAGAAGCGAGTATCCCTGCTGAGGCTGGCTGTACTCACCGTACTCTATGTAAAGGGAGCTGCGTGTGCTCAGTTCACTGCTCTGGGTGGAAGCAGAGACTGGCCCTCTCCCTCCACCTGGATCGTCATGGGACTCTGGAAGGAAACACAACACCATTTGTGTGTCAGTAACCAACCAGTATCCTGGAGGCACCCAGCCATTGCACACAGTGAAATGAAAGGGGCTCAGCATCACATGGGCAGCACAAATGGATGGGAAACACAGGGACATCTTCCTGCTCCATGCCATGGCTGAGGGCAAGCCCAGGAGGGGACAAAACTAGAAAGGCATTGCAGAGGAGGAGAAGGGGAAAGAAGGAGAGAAGCTCGTGAGAGCCACAGAGCAGTCAAGTCCCAGGCCTTCCTCTCTTTACCCCTAGCAGAGCTGGGGGACAAACAGGCTCCAGCAAGCACTTCTGCCAGCCCCATCTTCCTGCTGGAGCATCTCAGAGGGAAGAGCTATCTCCCAGGCCAGACAGTTAGGAGACAAGGGGAAACCTGAGCAGCTGAGGGATCTGCGGGGCTCCCAGCCCTGAAAAGCAGCCTGGACAACAGCAGAAGGAGGCATGTGAAGGACATGCCCTTGCTCAACTAGAAGCCAGGACTCCCCACACACAACCCTGGAGCCTGGGCTGCAGTGCTCAAGGTGACCTACACAGCTGTGGGCAGGACTCTGCCCCACGAACACGCTGTGGTGCAACTCCCTGCCAGGCTGAGCCGGCAGGAACTGCCAGGAGCTGGCCTGACCAGAGAGCAACAAGGGATGGTGCCCTCCAGAGAGCCATGGCCCCAGGGAGCACCTGGACAGAGCAGCTGGGTGACGGAGGACTGCTGAAGGAGACAGAAAACACCCTGACTGGAGCGGAACAGGAACATGTGTGTGGATGTGGTGCAGACATTGGCTGACATCCCAACCACAACAGGGCAACCCTCTCCTCTCAGCCTCCTGCTCCTCTTTGCTACCAGCTTTGTGCCCTAACCCTGAGGTAGCTGGAGGCTCTTGAGCTCACCAGAACCAGCACCCCCCTGCCAAGACCATGAAGCAGCAGCCATCAGGATGGGGTTTGGGACCAACCCACCCCACAGGCTGGTTGACAGACCCATCGGGGTGGGAGGCTCTCGCAGCTGGTTGCTGCAGCCTGACAGGGTATCCTGCAGCCACCTCAACCCTGCTGAAAACCAGCATGGAAACCACCTTGTGATCACTGGCCTGGGGGATGCCACATACAAGAGAGCCTACTGCTGAAGGGCAAAGCGAGGCAGTGCTTGGCATCCTCTGCTGGAGCAGGACACAGGGTTAGAGACGTATGTCTGAATGCCCACCTCCAGGAAGGAGCCTTCCCAGTCACAGAGCCCTCAGCATCCAGATGTGACCTCAACAAACCCAGTGCTGCTGCTCAACAGATGCAAAAGAAAACAGCCCATGGTTTTGAGCTGCTGACTTTCTGCATGTGAGACAAAGGGATGGCAGCACCCCAGCACCTCTGCTCAGGGGGACACCTGCCCCAAGCCCAAAAGAGTACCTGGAAGCCCTGGCTGTGGGTGCAAGCACAGCTGGCTGGGACATGGCTGAACTCAGCCAACATCAAACCTCCCCATGCCACGGATCCACTAAATCAAAGGAAAAATAAGATGTTCAAGCCCATGCCTACTTAGCAGCCAGCCCTTGTTCACTAGGTGGGAGGAAACCTCTCCTGGCTCCCAAGGCAGTGGGGTGCAGGGAATGGCAGGGGACACAGCTCAGGGACTTGGTGGCCAGCACTCCCTAATGCCATGCAGGGAAGCTGGGTGCCCTTCTGGGTGTGGTCCACTGCTCCAAAAAAACAAGCTGGGATCTTCAGTCAGGTCGCATGCAAAAACCTGACCATGCTTCAAAGCACCAGCTGGGACACAGGGAAGAATTATTTTTTTGTTGTTGTTTTCTAAATGGACACTAATGGATTGATGGAAATCCTAAACTTGATGCAATGACCACTAATGAAGGGCTGTTACACTGGCTCCCAAACCTGCCACTGGATCTTCTATTATAATGGTGATATCCCTGAGGCCTCCTGGGCAGACAGAGGAGGAGGAGGGCAGCGTTAAGGGAGAGAAAACAGAGAGACTGGTTACTACTCAGCAAGGACTTCCACTCCTCCCATGAAGGCAGCACTGGTGGAGCAGACTCCCACAAACTGATTGTCCCCTCACATCCTGCTCCCCCACCCATGCATTCATCCACTCAAGGGCACAGGAGGACCCAGCAGGTTACCAGTAAGATGACATCCTACCCACAGGATGAGCCCAAGCCCGAGCCCCAGCCCCAGCCCAGTGCCCTACCACAGCCCCACACCCCAGCTAGGCAAGGCCAGTGGGGAAGCTGGACAGCTGATGTTACAGCATTGCTGCCATTTTCTAAGTTTTTGGTAAAAGCTGCCAATACCAGTAACAGACTGGTCTAGGGCATTCTGGGAAGCAAGATGTCAGCCCATCATTCCGGCGTGGAGCAGGAAAGCTAAGGACAAAGACCAAATGTTGCAACCACTTGCCCGCTGTTCCCCTCGTCAACCTGATCCACGGAGTCAAAAGGGTGGCCAGTATCAGCCTGCTGGTACCAGGGGCTCCCACACCCCAAACCCGTCCCAGAAAAGCTGCCCCATTACCATGCAACTTTGCTGAAGCCACGTTGGTGTCGGAGTGCGAGCGCACATGGCTCTTCTTGAGGATGCCCTGCGGAGCTGATGACTGTCCCTCTGAGAAGCTGGACCGGCGAAACAGGCTCAGGCCCCTGCTTCCACCTCCACTTGCCCCCTGCTCCCCCAGGGATGAGACCGAGTCCAGCTTCTGGGAGCTGCTGGAGGAGAAGAGTTTGGAGCTACTGCTCTTGGTGCTGTTGGTGCTGGTGTTGCTGCACGCTCGGCCCCGGCGCCCCAAGTTCCCGATGGCCAGGTACTCCGGCCCATCGTTAACATCGCTCTGCGGATCATCCTGACTCCCTGTCCAAGTGTCCTCGCTCTGGCTGGTGGTGCTGGAGCTCATCTCGCTGGCTGGAGAGAAGGGGTCTTTGGGTGAGGGGATGTGGAAGGGGGTGACAGAGCCAGGCTGCTCCAGAGGGGACCTGCCCTCGCTGAAGGAGGAGGACCGGGTGGACGGGCAGCGCTCCTGGGGCTGGCTGATGCTGGAGCTGACAGAAGAACTCACTGGTCTCCTGTCTGGACAGAGGCAGGAGCAGGACGTCACACACCCTGGCACAAGCAGACTACCCTATGGCAACAGGCTTGCGGCTTCACACCAGCATGCCCACCCACAAAGGGGAAAGGCCAGGGATCTCCCTCCCACCACAGGCAGAGATCTCACACCCATCCACCACAAAGAATCCAAGAACAGAAAAAAAAGCAAAGTATTTTCTGAGTCTATCCTGAGCTTCCCAGCCCACCCTCGTTACCTGGGAGGCCAGAGGAGGCTGGGTGGTGGAGGCTGGAGAAGGACCCAAAGCAGCACTGCTGTGTGCAGCCTGCAGCGGGGACATACGGGGGCGCGGGGAGGGCAGTCAGGCTCTGACTCTTGGTCACTGGAGGCGGACAGTCACTCTTCCTGGTAAGCTGAAGAGAGGTGGCATCATTAATAAATCAGCATTTACAGGGCTACACGTCAAAGGAGCAGCAATGGAAAGGAATCGACCCGCGAATGCCTGATCACCAGCAGCAAGGATGCAGCAGCCCTGGGGGCAGGAGGACGGGGAGGGAAAAACGGGGCAGCACAGAAGGGAAGCAGCTCTTGGTTCACAGCTACACAGCAGGCTCCCATCGGGAAATTACCAGGCTCTCACTGAAACGATCCAGGCAGCCCAGCGCCCCAGGCAGATGGCTCTCATGTCCTTCAGCGTCATGGTCACACATCTCTCTTGTCCCAGCAGAAGGACCTGACATGCACAGGGATGGCAGTGACGTGCCGGCCAGCTGAAAGAACACAGCCCCCATTTAACGAAGGCTTAGTCATTGCTCTCCTCTGGAGAGCTCTGTGCAAAGAAAGCAGCTGCTGTTCTCCTCGGGGGAGGGCGCAGCTGGTGCAGGGCTGCACTGGGGGTCACTGGCATCACCAGCAGGAGTGGGCACCCAGGTGTCCTGGGCTGCTGCCCATCCCCTCAGATGTGGCTGACCCTCACAATCAGGCAGCTCTGCCTGCTGGCCCTGAATCCTGGGATTGCTGGAGAGGGCTTCAGAGGTGCCTCTTACAAGGAACTGACCCTCAGGTCCTCATACTCAAATCCTTGAAGCCAACCAGAACCAAGGTGCCCCACTAAATGGCCCACAGAGCCATCTCGCACACCCCGACCCCTGCCAGGCTTACACAGGCAGCACAGGGACCAGCTCACCACTCTCCTCCCACCTTGGAGCTCTTTTGCTACTTCCAAGTTCAATCCCTTATCCGGGGGCTCCATGTGCCCTGGATGAGAGCTTGCATGAGCAGCCACAGCCAGCTGGCATCTGCGGAGAATCAGATGTAAAAGCCAGGACCTCAACTCACCATGGAGGTGTCGATCTGAGCCAGGAGCCTGGGGTTGTTCTGCTCGACAGCCTCCAGGCACTGCAGCATGGCCGTGACGTGGGCGTCACTGAGCAGGAAGGCAGTGTCTGGGGAGAGAAAACTGCTGCTTGGGGGAGTCCCTCTCACCCATGTGGTCTGACAGCACCAGCTGCTCACATGCAAACCACCTTTTCTGCTGTCCCCCCTCATTCCCATGTGGCTTGGAAACGCCACCAGTTAGATATTCTCCTAATAAGAAGGAAAAGGCCCATTTCTCTTTACCTGCGTAGAATTTTCTGATGTACTGCCGGTTCCCCAGGAGCGGTCTCAGCTGTGCGGACAGGCAGTGGCACTGCAGGCTGTGCTGTAGCCACAGCTGTGCGATGGCCTGATCCCCTGGGCCCTCTGGGTCAGGCTGGCCACTCTCCTGCAGGCTGATGAACTGGAAAGGGATACCAGGCACAGGTTAAGGCATGCACAGGCAAGCAGGGGAGCAGGCTTTGTTCCACCACACAGCTTTTGCCCCCCTCGTAACAGCAGCTTCCAGCACTGGTCACCACCAGCGGGAAGGAGGACAAATCCCAGCAGCTCCCCAGCCACCAAGAAGGCAAAAGCACTGGGCAGGAACAATGCTTCAAAGGTCAGCCAGTGACCAAAGTCCTCCAACCACCACCAGCACTATGAATTTCTCTTGCACGCTCTCCCACCCATGGGCATCGCCCCTCACCCGCAGGGACCCCATGCTCCCAAATCCAACCCAGCCCCGGTGTGATGGTCACGTTCTTGCTGACACATTAAATGGGAAATGTTACAGCAATGCCTGAGCTGCTGCAGCTTGAAGAGCTGAACTGGAGTCACACCCCATGTCCCCGCAGCAGCAGGCTGGACACAAGGACCACCAGTGGTCAGCCCCTTGCACTCATCCATGACAGGGACCATGAATGTCATCACGGGGCAGCCAAAGACCAGGAGCATCCCTGTACACCAGCAGTCAGCACAAGCCAGCAATGGGAGAACCAAACGCATGGTGAAGACACAACCCAGAAGACACGGTCCAGACCTTTAGAGGTTTGCACAGACACATGAATCACCCCTGCATACACACAAGTGCTGCCTGTGCCAGTTCCCTTGGTGATGCCTGCTGCACCCGGCCAAGCCGAACTGGAGACTGACCTGGGAGAAATAAGCAGCCAATTGTCTCAACCCAAACCACACCAAGCTCCTGGGACATGGCTTGTACACAAACACACGACTGCTTCAGCCGTGGAGCCGCTTTACCCACAGCAAGCCAACAGCCACTGCGCTACTATCCCACTGGTGAAGTTCACAGCCCAGCTGTCCTCTCCCCTCCCCGCCGGGCATGCAGGGCCACCCCACCAGAACCCACCTTCTCCAGGTGATGAGCAGAGCTGGGACTCAGCCAGCGAATGTCCTTCACAAACTGCCAGTAATCCTTCTGTCTGCAGCACACCTGCCCAGGACAAGCGCAGTTAGATACCACCACTAAAGTCTCAGTTAAATGACAACATCCCCCATCAGCCCCTTGCTGCCATGAGGACAGCCGCTAAACACAGCAAGATGGGCCAGAAAACAGGCATCAAAGAGCAGCACTGCTTTACAGAGGAGAAACACAGCAAGTATCTAACACAATTTTGTAGGTCGAGGGACCAAGACAAAAAACACTGGCATGACATAGGTAAGTGGCCTCCTGCCCCTCCCACGGTAACATCTCTGTTGTGGTCAGCCAAGTGACCAGACGACAGGTCCTCCAGGTAAGTTCCCAGTCCCTCATACCATGGAGACAGAAGAGGTCTTGGGACAGGGACCGCTGCAGTGCAATAAGGATTCTAAAGGCCAACCTCAGGTCTGCCAAGTTCAAAGTTGACCAAGTTCCCACGTCACTGTTCCCCTTCCTGCTGGAGTACGACCTGGAGGACAGCCCTCCTGCCTCAGCACTGCGGAGTCAGGCACCAGTGAGGGGACACAAAGAGCAACATGGAAACACATCCCAGCAAAACCAGCAACCATTGCTGTCTTTGATGCAAGCCACCACCAAGGCCACCAGTACAGCTGAGCATCCCAGGTAAGAAATTTGGTGTTGCATTTCTACCAGCTCTTTGCAGTCATTTGCCTCAGCTTTATTCAGACAATCAGTTATATATATATATATATATATATATATATAGTATTCTTAGCTATTCTAGTTAAAGAGGAACTGCAGCAGAGTTGCTGTTTTCCTCACTATCCTATCACACATAAACACAGCCTACAAATGTCTCTCTCTCCTCACCAAAAGACTGATTATTTTTCCTTCCAGCTGTTTCCTCTTTCACAAGCATCAGAGGAATGGGTTCAGTTTTGTGGTTTGTTTGTTTGTGGGCTGGTTGGTTTGGGTTTTTCAGACTAGAGAACTAACATGGCAATTTTAGTCCTCTAGACTAAATTGGGGTTTCTGGACAAATACATGAAAATTCATTCAAAAGTTTAAAACCCTCTAACCCTAGTTCTCTTAACATGTATATATGGATTTTTTTCACCCTTTACTTATTTATTCCTAGTTGTAGGAAGAAAGTTGGTAAGAAAATAAGCAAAATGAAGGATTTTTATGAAGCAACTACTGAGAAAATAGCTGTTGGGAAGCTGTATTTTTATGGGCATCCCTTTGCAGCTCTTACAGCTTCATTGGTGTCACACGTGTCCAAGCAGGGGAGAGATATCCAAGTAGAAGAGCTGCCTTTGTCTATAATAAAAGCACTGAGGAAGGCAACACAGTCCTGCTTTGCAGGTCTCATGTGAACTGTTACCAACAGACAGGCAAGTACAAATCATTTAAATCTCACTTCCTGAAGCCTATTAATAGCACATCTATCAGAAGGGAGCACTGCACTCCTCACATGTAACAGGCAGCTTCTTTCTCTGTGGCTCTCCAAAGAACATCTCTGGTCCATGCCACTGGGAACTAACGGGAACACAGCAGCACTGTAATGAGTGCTGACTGCAAACTTAATAGATCCAGGGAGCAAAGTGCCCTGCTGGAATGACCTGTCAGCCCGGCTCTTCCTGCAGGCTTATTAGCTTGGGTGCAGCATTGCATACATGTGGTTTTCCTGCTCCTGGACCCAGCTGGCCCATGCAAGCTGCCTGGGGCTCCTCTGCACTGCTCTCTTCTCTGCTTTGCTCTCAGAGTGGCGAAGCCACCGATGGGAAGCATGCCCCGAGGCACTCCCTGCAGACTTGCTTCAGCTTTCTACTGTAAATTAATTGTGTTGCTATTTGCAAGCTGAACAGGAGATCTTTGAGCCTCTGCACACAGCTGGGAAAAAGAAATTCTTCCAGGCAGCCATGGAATGGGGGAATGGCTGGGTGAGCAACTGCAAGGCATGATGAGAACCTGGGAAGACAGATCCCATTCACGCAGAGCGTGGATTTGGCTGCCAGTTCCTGTTATTAACACAGCTAACCAGAAACAGTAAACATGCAAGCTTTCTTTTGCTAGACCTCACTGGGAAGTTGTCCAAGTGCAGACGATATGGGGCAGACCCATAGCAAATGCAGCTTTATTGCAAGGAAGAAAGGCAGGAAGGGCTGGCCTCAGCATGGGGGGCACAGGTACTTGGAAAAACCACGTCAAAGGGGGATGAGATAGAAAGAACATGCACCCAGGTCCCTCTGACAACTACAGCACTTGGCAGGCAAGCTCAGTCCCTGCTTTGATCATTTCCCACACTGCTACAAGTGTTGTACCCACTCCGTGCTACGAGCACTGCAGCCAGCTGCAGCAGCCAGGACTGCCCCACTCGCTCATGACAGGCACTGAAGCTGCTACAGACAGGCAGCAGTGCTGGCGGGACAGAGCCCTACCTTGTCATGGATGAGGCCGTGGTAGAGGATGCTGTGCATATCTCTGCAGAGCCGTTCCAAGCCGCCATACTTGGACCAGACATTCGGGTTGCTCGTGGACACCAAACCTTCCACTGTGGTCTTCAAGTTGCCTAGCAGCTTCCAGTGCTCCTTCCTGCAGAGGAACACAGCAAGTTGCATCAGATAATACAGCAAGAGGAGCTTCACCACAGGACCATGGTATTGCACTCTCTCAAGAAGACCCTGGTCAGGCTGAAACCTTCTGTGGTCCAGAAGCTAGCAGTGGTGAGCTAAAGGACTTAACAACTCCCTGTGGTCTCTCATGCATGGTTTGTGGACAAGAGGCTATACCATAATGATTCTTGTGATGACTGGCAGCCAACATCAATGTGGTCTCAGGAGACAGCCAGAACAAAGACTGATGGCTCCTGCAACACACCACTTGCTTAGTACAGGCCAACAACACAGAGGACAGCTTTCCAGCCAGCCTCTTGCCTCACTCACATGCTCTGTCACAGACTGTTTAGAGCAGCAGCCCATCAGGAGTACAGCAGCTGTAAGGCCATGGCTTGATGTTCACCACATCTAGCAGACACTGGCCGTGCTGCACCTGCATTTACAGAGAGTGGCACTCCCCAAGCTACGTGCACTGCATCGAGCACTCCAGCACCATCAGGATGCAGAGGTGCTCCACTCCAAGGTCGGTAACTCTTGATCTGCATCTCCATCTGTACAGCTGCTCTCTGGCCTCCAAGCTGCTGTAGGCACAAGTTGACTGTCTTGCAAAAGTGTTCATTGTGTTCTGGACAGAGATTAGCAAACAGCAAACTGCACATGTATGCTAGAGCTTGCACAGCATTTTTCATTGATATCATCCCCCTCAGCTACCCTGCATACAGCAAGAAATCACCATAATCCACCATAAAGCAGGAGTGATGGTGCAGGGAGGCAACATCATTTGCCTATGCAAAAGCAACTTTGGGGAAATAAGCTTTGGATGACTGAGGTCCCCACTCACGCTGCTTGACAGCAATGCCAGAGGAACAACAGCTTTCAGAAAAATGTATTCAGATAGGAGCCACTGTCTCAGAAGCAACAGGAACATTGCAAGGCATATTTGGGTGTGTATCTGCAAAAAAAAATGCCTCTGCAGGGTTTGCAATAAAAGCACCCAAGGTGACAGCTTAGAATGAAAGTCCAGCCTTTCAATTGGCAAGAAACAAACCAGTGTTTCAGCTCTTAATCCCTCTACAGCTGAAAACAAGCTGGATTTCCAAAGAAAAAGGAAAATATATTTAAAATAAATAACATTATTTAAAGCTGCTCTCATTTTCTTCCCTTGTGGATGAAAGTGGGCTGCACACTTCTGTAGCACAAAGGACACTAAAAAGTAACATAACCCTGATATTTCAAAACCAAGCTTTTCCTGCCAACATTCTCTTTCTGAGATTTGTTCACTATTGCCAAACTGATTAAGCGAACAAGCAGATCATCACATATTGGCTCTACTTCAAGCTCTCCATTCACTCCCTGGTCTCCCCAGGGAAATCTCACCATTTTCAGTGCCCACCTAAGCTTAAACCAAATAGAAGCTAACCCATCCCACAGCAAAGCCTGTCACCCTGACAGCACAGGAGCTCTAAGCCACAGCTGCAATGCATATGGAAGTATGTATATTTTTGTGATGTACTTAGACTAATAAACACCATCATAGCTTTATCTCAGGAGACTGAAGAAGAAAGTACGGATCTAAATCAAAGGCAGTTTCCTGAAGGAGATCCGGCTTGGGGACATACAGAAAAGTGATCCAGCTCTTCTGAATTTATGGGCTTTCCCCATCACCGCCCTGAGGGATGCAGATGCTCTTTGACTAGGGATCGGTGATGCTGCTCTGAGTGTCCACAGACGCCCAGAGCAGCACTGTCAGTCCCCAGTCAAACAGTATCTGCAGCCACTGAGCTCAAAACTTCACCAGCTCCTCCCCAAGCTATGTCTAACACTCAGAGTTAGGAAATGCAAGTGAAAGCTCAGTCACGCCGTTGATCTTCCAAGTCAGCAAGTCAGGGAAACTCCCTCCTGTGTCATTTTGTGCTATAAAAAGCAGGTGATGCACACAAGGATACAGGGGCAAGACATGCATAGCTGTGCCTTTCCAAATGAACTGTCTCATTAAGGGAGTCATGCATCTCCCCAAAGGTAGGGAATGAGGATCCAACACACTGGACTCACAGCTCCCTTCTAGCACAGGGAAACTAAGGTTAAGCAATCCTCAATCAAAATAACTTCAACTATTGAACTCAGAAGCACACAGGGAATGAGCAGCACAATAAAAGCACCTTTGCAGATTTGATGCAGAAGCTACCAAAAGTGAACTAAATCCCTGTAAGAGAGTAAGGATCCCATGTGACTTGTTGGGCCAAAGCAGTTCACAAGTTGGACACACAAGACCTACTGATACCCAAACCCCAGCTGTTTCTGGGCTGGGCCATGGTGCATGCTGAAAAGCATACAGTGACACAAGGCTGAAGAAATGAAGAGCCATACAGTTGGCTGCAGGTGACAGGGAAATCAAGAGAGTGCGGCTAATCACATTTCAGCTTTGGCTGGCCTTACGGGTTAACACTGAACTAGCTGCAGGGTTTGCTTCCCTCCCATTGACAGAGCCTGAGCCTGGGCTGCCAGGAGGGATGGAGAAAGCCTGAGTCCCAGCTGCCCTCAGGTTCCCCATTTCAGCAGGTGTTCAGAGCAATATTAAGAAGTCTGCTTGTTTTTTCCTGAATAAAGTGATTTCTCCTTTGCTAGTGATAAGGAAAGCCTGACATGGGGTAAGGCAAATTCATATCACATCATGAAAATACCCTGACTTACAGGAAGGGCAAAGTGAGCAACACACCCCAGGGAGGTCACAGTACATGAGCAGAGCTTCCCCTGCAAGAACCACATATGCTTCTGCTCTCTGGCTCCAGCAGAGTCTTGTTCCCCCAGCCAGAAGGGCTGCGGGTGTTTGCAGGGGCCATCACTGGCGGAACACTGGCAAGACCTCAGCTGCATTCCTCTCCTTAAAGACAATTTCTGATCTGGCCTCCAATTTTAACTCCCAGCTCCGTAAACTTGGCACAGAGTCTCCTTGCTTTGCCACCACAAACTCTATCCTCAGGTACAGCAACATCAACCTACCGCCAGGAATTGTCCCAAATATAACGGAACTTTTTGCACTAGAGAGATAAGGACAGAATCCAGCCCTGGAGCACCAAACAGCTTAAAGCTGCTGCTGACAACAACAGGGGAATACTGCTGGCTCTCCCAAGGCTTTCTGAGCCCCTCCATGACAGCAAGGGTGGAAATTTCTCTTGGTTCAAGTCAGCGAAGGTGACTCACAGCAGAGGCAAGGAGCCATGCTGCTGAATCAGGTGAACTTCTTCATTTAAAATAAAACCAAACCCTAGTTACTTTCCAAAACAGAATCGCACAGGTAGCTAGTATTGAAAATAAAAATAAATAAAAAAAGAGCAGCAGCTCATTTTTCTTGCAAACAACATCTACTGTGTGTCTCCCTGTGCTCTGGGGGAGCCATCTAGCAATGGCTGCTCGAACTCTGTCCTCTACCTTGAGGAGCCTCTCAGTCCTCCTCAGCATTCTAAAGAGTTTTGGCTGAGGTTGTGGAGGGACTTTTGCCACATCTCCAAGGACATTCCTATGTTGGCTGCTGGTTCCTCCTGTAGATTCTGAAGGCACTGTGCAACCCGCCACTGTGCACAGCCAGCTCCCGCCTCACCACCCCAGGGTCTCCCAGACAACCAACCAGCAGCCCCTTCCCTGCGCTCCCCCGCCTGCTCCTCCAGCAGGCTCAGCACTGCTGGGAAAAAGGATTAAAAGAAAGGCAGGCTTCGTGCAATTCATCTGCAGCCACGTGGAGCGGCTGACAAGGCAGTGGAAGCCAGAAGAGCTCTGCCAGCCCGGCAGATCAGCCCTGCAGTGCCCGGGTGGGAAGAGTCGAGCAGGCCAGCTGGGAAAACAGAATGCAGGGTAGCTTGCACCGGTACTAAAAGCTTGCACCAGTATAAAACCGGGGGCACAACCACAGAAGGCTCCCCCAGCAAACTCAGCCCAGAGCTGCAGCTTGTTGGAGCTCTCTTGCTCTGCACTAGCAAAGGATGAGGAAAGAAATGAGGGATTAAAGTGTTCTTTTTAGCCTTTTCCCAGCAGGGCAGATAGTTTTACCTGCTCACCCTGGCGAAGCCTGCCACAAGCAGATGATCACAACCTGTGGACCCAGGACACTGTCCATCAAGTTTCAATCTGCGCAGGACCTGCACACAGCAGCCACAGGCAGGGCAGACCCCCATGGCAGCCCACCTCCTTGGGACCAGCCGCTCACCTTCCTCCATCGCTCCCAGCACGGATTTCCTTTAGGGGCTCTCTCCTCTGGCCCTGGGGGCCTTGCTGGTGCCAGAGCCAAAGGCAGTAGCTCTTGGCTAAGGTGCCCAGCTGACCAATAGACCCTCTGCTCCCCCGGGACTGCTGTGCCCTCCACACCACCCCCACCCCCAAGGTATGCGAGCCCTGCTCTCTGCCCAGCATGAGGAGAGCGCCAACGCTCCTGCCATGCCTTGATGGGCATCACCTCGCAGCCCCTGCTCCCCGGTGCATTTTGGACCTGCTGCTTAGGAGGAGAGACAGCAAAACCCAGCACGAGATCCTCATTTTCCTCTCCTGCACCCACAGAAGGATGGACTTCAGCAGCATAACTTCTGCTTCTGCGTTTCCCATGATACACGGGAAGATGCATCCACTGGCCTCTATCCTATCACCATCAGTCACAGCCACAATCTAGCTGAAATTGCACCTCACCAGGAATTAAAATGCTAAACCATCTCCACAGAGGACAATGAGGCTGTGCAAGACCCATGCCAGGATCCTCCCCAGCGCATCAGTGACAGCCAGGAGAACAAGCAGGTCCCCTTCGTGTGCCAGCACGCCCCTGTCCCTACAGGAGTGCTGGGGGTGGCACCACGTCAGGCCTATTAGTCACACGACGGTAGCAGGATCTGGTAGTGCAGGACTCACACTTGCAAAGGCAAGAAAATGCACAAGGGTGATTCTGGAGAGAAAAAGAAGTGAATGCAGTCAATTCCTTTTATCATTCTGAACCTGCTGGGTCTAAAGCATTAGCTAAAGAGGGAGAATAGCTCGAACTGTGTAAATCAAAAGGCACCCCAAACCTCCACTACAGCTTTAAAAACACCGGTAGCATTTTCCTGGCTGATGTTGCTAGCAGGAATAGAGGCTAGCTGAGCCCCTCAGATAAGGAAGGTTTCTCTCCCCTATCAAGTTTCAGCTGCTCCCTCCTCCCCAGCCAACACTCCCGTTTCCACCCTGCGCTTGCGAGTACCAGGGCAAAACTGAAGCACAAAGCAAAGGCTGAAGACATCCAAAAACCTGAAGTAAATAGGACTCGTCACCAAAACAGCTCCAGAGAACAACCTCTGCTGCTTTTACAAATGCCAATGAGAAACCCCATGCCTCAAGTACAGAGGAAGACCACGCAAGGTGAAGCCACGGCAGCACGGCCATTCCCACCGCCAGCAGCGTGCAGGCGCAGGACCTCGCCTTCAGAAAGGAAGAGCAGCTTTACCGAAGATTTCCCTCCTGCACCCAAAGGTGTGACACGATGGGCAGCAGCAAGCTGCAGAGCCACCGCAGCGCCAGCGCGGCCGTCAGGGCAGGATGGTTCCACCCGTGAGCACAAGGCGTGCGAAGCAGCGCCCGGCCCGCCGCCGCCTCGGCCACGGGTCACCCCCACCACGGCGCGGACAGAGTACCGGGGACAGAGGGCACATGCCCGTGGCCAGCACCGCTCCTCCAGCGGCCGGGACACCGGCCCGGGGCCGGGAGCAGCAGGATGCTCCAAGAGTCCCGTTCGCTGCGTGCTGCCTCCCCACGCGGGACCACAGCGGGGGCTGCTGGGGCGCCCCGCAGGCGCAGCCCCCCGCCCGGCACGGGGGGTTTGCATCTTCCCAGCTCACCCCCTGGTACCCCCGCACCTGCCGGGCGCGCGCACGCCCTCCCGCACGCGCCCACGCAGCGCAAGAGCTCCCCAGGGACCCGCCGGACACCCCCGCGCATCCCCGCGCCGAGCGCGCACCAGCGCTGCTGCCACCCGTGCGCCCCCGCCGTGCCCCAGATACCGCACGCACCCCCCGCACCCCGCGCGTGCTTCCCGTGCGCGCGCCAGGCCGTGCCCCCACGCGCGGCTCGCCCCCCCGCGCACAGGTGCTGCCGCCCGCCCCGGCACAGACACGCGCGCCGCGTCACGCCTCCCGCTCGTGCCCACGACAGGCCCCCGCCCCCGTTACACTCACCCCTCCCCGGCGTGTCCTGCCCCCACCGGGGGGTGTCGCAGCCCCTCGCACGTGCCGTGCCGCCCCCCCCGCGCCCCCGCCCCCGCGCGTCACGCCGTGCCCCCACGCGCGGCCCCACCTGCTCTCCGCGCGCCCCTCACGGGGCCCGGCCTCCATCCCGGGCGCGCGCGCGCGCGGCCCCGCCGCCGCCGCCGCAGCCACCGCCCGCCGCCGTCACGTGGGGGCGAGCGCTCGCCCCGCCCCGCCGCCGCGAACTGCACCTCCCGGCGTGCACCGCGGCTGCCCGGCACCCTCCGCGCGGCGGGAGGTCTGCAGCTCCCGGCAGGCACTGCGCGGGGCTGTACGCTTCCCGCTTGCCCGCCGCCTGCCGAGCGCGGGAGCGCGGTGAGGCAGCGCCCCGTGGGACCGGGTGAGGGGGCGGCACCGGGCCTGGGGACCGGCGCCGCAGCGGCCTCCTGCCGGCGGGCACACGGCGTCTTCGCCGGCTGCAGGCCTCCCCCGGGCTACCGTCGGCCCTCTCGGTGTTAGCAGGGGGCTTCAGCTTCGCCACAGTGTAAAACCACAGTGATTGCCGAGATGGGCGCTTACCAAGCCCCTCACCGGAGGGGATGTGAAAATTGTGGTGGCAGGAAAAGAAACAACCAAACAACGCGTCCCTGGCACTGCACGTACCAGCAGAGACACGCAAACGGAAAGAGGTTTCCATTACGTCACCCACGGTAAAGAGGATGTGAAAAATACTGCAGAATTACACATCCCTCCCGCTAAAAAGCAGTGAAATGAAACTCGAAAAAGGAAAAAGTGATGCTGCTGCCATCAGACTGTGAACAGTCAATGGCAAATTATTATAGGGAACAAAAGCCAGATATGCTTCCAGTTGTTTGATGCCTCAGAAACCAAAGGTAGTTGCACAGTGGAGACTGCCCATAACCATTCATCTCAATGACACACGCTGCTTGCTGATGCTGCAAACATGAAGACACACCCCTGGGCCTGACACTTTCTATGCACCTTGTTTTACCAGGACAGTTTTACAGCAGCATTTGGGGGAACAGGGTTCTGTACTGCTGTTCTTAAAGCAATAATAACAAAATGTTTTCCAGAAGGCAATTAGACTAGGACTACCCCATACATAGTAATTGTATACAAGTGTGGAACAACTTCCAGTGTGGTTGTCAGTCAGGCAGAAATTTTCTTACATTGAACCTACTGCGCTGACTGCATGGGTTGGAAACACTGGCTGTACATGGCATATGCAAGCCGTCTGACTACACATTAATTCTCACAGTAAAAATACGGGAGAAGGTGAAGCCATCAAGACTACTGTGATTATCATTATACAATCACATCTGGTGATATGGCGCATGTAGATGAAGCTGATGATCTAATTTAGCTCCTAAATCTGGAATTATAAGATTCTTCTAGTTCCGTAAGTCAGAAATAGCCTGGATGTTGCTTAACAGTAATTTTTAAAATTTCTTCAGAAAAATCTCTTCTTTTCCCCTGCTTCATTATGTTGTTTTGTATATGTTACTTATAGACACTGTTTACTTAACTACATCAATGCCCTTGTCAATTCAGAGAGCATATAAAAAATCATTCCATCAAAAAAAAGCCTTATCACACAGAGCCTATAGCCACACACAGATGTGTTAGCTTCTGGGACTGGACTAGGACTAAATTTAGGAGATAATCCTCCAGTGTAAAATCTGAGGAGTACCAACAGAGGTCAACAATTGCAAGTGTATGAAAGCAGTATGTATCCTCTTGCTGAACAGTAGCAGAATTTGGAATCTCGCAGACCTGATTGCTGTTTGGGGAAGATTTGGGTGACATAAAGTCAGTTATCAACTCAATGTAATTTCTTTACTCATTAAAATACCTCACAGAGAAGGCAGAATTGGAAGTTATTGGTAGATGTCAGACAATTTCATTTTAGGAATGAGAAGCTATTTTTAATTAGAAGGGAGTGCCTGTACCCCTAGGGAAGCAGAGACCTCCTTTGGAAGATGCACTGGAACAGCTCACCTGTTTCTGGGATCAATGCAGGTGTGATATTCCACAGCTCACAACATATAGCTTGTATGACATGATCCTCTCTGGTTTCTAAGTGCATTTAGTACCTGATTCTTTGGTTGTGGTTTCTGCTGGGTAATTTTAACAGCTCCTCCTAGGAATTTCACCCAGGATGTTCGGCAGGTAACATCTAGTCTGCAATTCATCCCCAATGCACCGTAACAACAGGGGCTACTGGGCAGTCAGACTGTGAGGTCTCATTTTTTTGAGGAGACAACTGGTGCTCAGGAAGTCTAGGAAAGGCCCAGGAAAGAACCAGCCGCCAGAATTACTACAGCTTGTGGACAACTGTAGACACACTGTCTTCCTACAGTGGATACAAACTCTGCAGGGCTGTAGTCATACCCTACTTTATACAGTTGAAGTACTAGTTCTTTATAACTGTCAATGCCACATGGAAGCTTTGTCACTTGGCTAGATGCTGACACAATCCTGAGAGCCAGACAAAAAAACAGGAGTTGATGTTTGCATGGTTGCCTTTAAGATCCCCATGGCATTTCAGCCATTTTGAAGACAGAGTAAAAATACTCCTCAGGATCAGAACTTTTGTCTGGTTTTCTGTTGTGCTGAGCAGCAGACAGCTGGCGTCCTGTTTGGATAACAAATACAAGCTGATTTCCACCTGTCATGAGGGCAGGCAGCATCTGTCACCTTTCCAGTTAGAAGATTTGTTTTAGGTAAACAGAGCATTTGTTTATCAGTGTGACACAGTCACCAGATGGAGCTGCACCCTATAGCATCACAAGAAATTGATTTAATATTTTTTTTAAAATACATCTTTTGATACCTCTATTATTTGTATTTACTGGTAATCTGGCAATAGCATCTTTACTTTAAAAATGTAGCCTGACTTTTAAGAACCTCAAGTCCTACTTGTCATCAGTCACTTGTCATCAAATCCCACTTGTCATCAAATCCCACTTGTCATCTGGAGGAAAACGTGTGAATTACCAGAACTGTGGCTTCAAGACTCCATGTCTTACTTATGCTACATATGGAGAACACAGAGAAGAAAACGGGGTGGAACTCTCAGCCTCCAGCAACGTAACCATGAGCTTCTCTTACTTGAAGGGAAAACCATTAGCTGAAGATGTCCTATGACAGTAACAGAGCCTTTCTCTTCTAGAAGAGAGCATCGAGAAGACCATCCAGAAGCATGTTACTGGTGTTATTTTAAAAGGGAAGAGATGCATAAAGACTGTCAATGGAGACAACAAGGCCTTGTCAACAGTCTGAGGTACAGGACAGAGCAGAGGCCAGAAAGCCTCAACTCCCTCCTCTCATTCTTAGCTTCCATGATAATACTCCCAGAAAAAAAACTCCAACTCTGCAGTTAAGGGGCAAAGCCCTGTATGGTATTTCAGTGCAGGTGCCCCCCCAGCACAGGACGACAGAACTGTTGCCATGAGTTACGCACGCAAGGGGTTGGTTGTGTGTTGGGTACTTAGGATATCGCATCTGCCACAGAGTATTTATTTTAGCAAATGAGCATATGGAATATGTGGGCAGTTAATGAAATGTGGGAGTGTTCCTACTGCAAGGAGTTGTGTGTAAGGTCATGCATATGGAAATATTTATTCCTGCCCAAGGGTGTTCACAACATATTCCCTGGAGTCTCAGTACACAGCTCCCACTCTCTGGAGGGGGTCAGCCAAACCCTAAACCAAGCTATACTTCGGTTATGTTGCAATGCCTACTGAAAGCCAAGGGTGACAGAAGTCAACTTTTGAATGGCAGCCTCAGCACAGCTCCCAGAGAAAACTCAGGGAGCTGTGGACAGTAATGCCACTGACACATCAGGAGCGGGGAAAATTGCTACAGATTTTCCTTTCAGCATTTGCTGCTTGGCTTCTGAAGGAAGTCCAGCCTCTGCAATCATGTTGTTTGGCCATCTGCTCCTTCCTTTACTATCTCTGGAATTCAGTGACCAATTTCAGCCAACTCTGAGCAAGACGTAGAGACCTCAAAGGTAATTACCATCTCTTAAATAAAATGCCAAATTAAGTAAGTGCCACTGTGTAAGAAAGAGGTAGATCCCAGCCCTGTTGCAACTCCTTTAGCAGCAGCTAGCTGACCATGAGGTATGTGTGCACCGCTGACCCGCCAACCATACGCACAGCTCCAAGTAACGCAAATATATGGGGGAAGGATGTGGGGGGACAGACTTCAATAGGTTCCTTGTTCAAAGAACAAGTTGTTAATAATTTCTCTTCTGAATTTCTGAATCATGTGATTCTGACCAAAAACTGGAGATGACAATTCTGAAAAGAACCCAAAGAAGACAAAATGTCAGTAGTCATACTGTTCTGTTTTTAAGTAGTAATTTTAAGCTTTATGTGGTATTTTGAAGTAGGAACCTGGTTTGAACCCTGATGATTGACGTTTGGGCACAATTCTAGAAACCAGGATAGCTTGGCGTTCCTGTTCACAGAACAGGCTATTTCTCTTAACCGCACTGGGGTCCCAGGACAAGGCACCCGGCGTTCAGCTCGACCCTGCAGCACTTCAGCGCTCCACCGGCCCTGCAGCAGCGCCGCCCCGCACCCTGCACCAGCAGCCCCGCTTCCCAGGCCCCTGGCACCCCAGGCCGCTGGGGCAGGGGGCCCACGTCCCCCGGGGCCCGCTGTCCCCAGGGAAGCCCTCCCGCAGGCGGCCTCCGGGCGGCCGGGCCGCCAGCACCCAGCCGGTTACCTGGGCGCCCCGCCACTGCAGCCCGCCGGGTTCGGGGCCGCCCCCCGGCCCAGGCTGTGAGGGGAGCGGGCAGGACTGACCCCGGGCAGCCGCTGGCTCCTAAGGCGACGCAGGGGCACAGGGCCGCGACTCCCCCCTCCCCGACCCCTCCCGGCCCGCTGTACCTGCTCCTCCCGGCCGACAGGGGGCGGCGCGCCAGGCCCCGAGCGGGCGGTGGTGGAAGAGGGGAAGCGGCGCCTCTCGGCGCAGGCGCCCGCTGCCGGGGCTGGCGGGGGCTACTGCGCATGCGCCAGCTGGCCGCGCCGGGGGGCGGGGCGGGCTGAGGCGCCTGCGCGTCCGCGCCCTGCGCATGCGTGCAGCCCGCCGGCCGAGGCGGTGAGGGGAGGCGGCGGTGGTCCTGCGGGCAGCCATGAGCGGGTTCGGGGCTGCGGCGCCGCCTTCGGGCTCCTCGGCTGTGGCGGGGGCCCGGAACGGCAGCAGCGACAGCCTGGAGAAGATCGACATGTCCCTCGGTGAGGAAGGCGCCTCGGGCCCGCCTCTGTGGGGGAGCGGGTGGAGGGGCGCGGGCTGAACCAAGCGCTGGGGCCGAGGGGAGCGGAACGAACCAACAGGCTTTGCCGGCCCCTGCGCGGACGGAACCAACGGGGGCCGTGGGGAGGCGGCCTGCGCCAAGTCGGGTGGGGGGTGGGGGGGAGCAGGAGCCTACCACAGCTGGAGCGCGGGGGGGCGGGATGAGAAGCTGGCTTCGGGGCCTGTGGGCCCGCCGCGGCGGGGACGGGAGGCGAGGCCCGGCTGTGTCCCCGGGAGCAGCGGGGCTCCCAGGGGCCTGGCCTGGGAGCATCGCCGTCCCTGGCTAAGGAGGGGCCGGATGGGTCCCCTTTGTTCCTTCTGGGTGTTTGAAGCAGGCTGAAGACCGGGGCGCTGCGTGCATTTGGCACCAGCCAGGCCCACGGCGCCCAAGCCTTTTGCTGGGTGGTTCCCGGGAGAGCGTCACAGGACCTCGCCTGGCACTCCTGGTTACAGAGGTGGGCGTTGTGAGATTGCCACTCGGCTGTCTTTGCCCTTATTTTCTTCTCAGGTTTGGAAGTCGGTAATGGCAAGTCTCCTTTGTAACCCTTTTGCAGTACTTTACCAGTCGGATCAAGCGTGATGTCATCTCTACCACGTAGTTTCCTGTGACAATCAACCCTTGGCCTCCCATTGGTTGTGTGTTAATTGCACAGCCTCATTACACATCTGCAGAGCTGTGTCTCTGGAGTGTGTCTGAGAAACTGACATCTCTGCAATTTCAAAGAGGTATCTCAGAGTAGATCTGGGACTATGCATTGAGTTCCCTTAACAGTTGGGGACACTTATGGTATGTTCCTGGAGTGCACCTTCCAGTTTAGTTTTAGAAAAAAATCAAAAGCCAACTGGTTTTGTACACTCCAAGGCTGCTCCATGATGCTACCAGAGCGTGGTAGATGGGTACTATCAGGATATTCACTTCAAAAAGCAAAGTCATAATGTGAACTAGAATGTTGGCTGTAGGTTTAGCCTTTGTGGATTTGTACAGTTTTTCCTTCAGTACATAATCTGGTGGAGTTCTTTGTTTTGGCAGTGGAGATAACTTGTTAAATGACATTTAGAGTGAATGGTGGAGTAGCATTACAGCATTCATATAAATCTATTTTATTTGTAGCACACTGAATCTTTGTTTCCAAGGTTATCAAGGTTAATAGAGTTATTGATTCCGAGTGGCCAGTTGTATTTTCGTATATTCCAATGTTTCTTGGCCAAGTTAATCTTTTGATTAGCCACTACTACGTGTTCTGGATATTGACTAATAGATTGCAAAGGGCTGTTGTGTTGTCGTGGTGATACCTTGTTTAAGAGGCTGTTGTGACCCACATTTGTCGTGATATCAAAAAAATTGATACAACATTAATCTAGGAAAACTTAAAAATCTAGATCTTAATATTCAGTATTTTCTCATATAGTAATACACTTGGCTTTGTTGCTGGTGTGTTATGTGCAACTCATCTGAAGCTAAGCTTCCAGTTTGATAATGTTCCCAGATTATTCAGCTGTTCTAACTGTAGGTTTGATTTCTGATCTCAGGGCAGGACAGGAGAAAGCTGAGACACACTGAAGCAAACAAATGCATAAAGTCCCAGATACCCTTCATTTCCCCAAATAAGAGAATAGCTGAAACTTAAGTTCTTCCGTTTAAAAACTTGTAACCCTGTGTGCATCAACAACTAACTTGCTAAAATGGGATTTAAGATGGAGCAGACAAAACTGTGAAGCAAGGAACTGCGGTCTTAGAGTGGTGGGTTTGTATCATGGATACACAGGAATGGGAGCAGCTATTATGCAGAATTACATGTTCTGTTCTAACAGTTTTGAAAGTTTCAGGTTTTGTGGAACATCACTTTACTATTGGTGCTACATTCAAATAATGCTCCTGGTTGAGTGCTGCTGTTGGCAGTGATAGTTACTGCTATTTTGGAGCTGTATACCCTTTTGAAGTGGCTTTGGTTTCCTTTGTTGTATAAAAAAGGATGGTTTGGTAATCCTTGCTCCAGGGATCATCGCTTTGGTAAAGAAGATTCTATAGAAGTCAAACCCTGAGTGACATGTATCAGTATTCCTTATCCTAAAGATTTTTTTTCTGAATATTCAATCATTTTTACAGCAATGTAAGCTGATTTTCTCTTAGCATTACTTCAGCACTATACAAAACACTGGATAACAATGCTGTGATTTTTGTTTGGGTTTTGTTAAAATGGTGTTTTCTCTGTTCTGTGCCATCTGAGTCCATTTGAACTCAAATGCAGTAACCTCGTTCCCATCTCTCCCTGACTCAAAAAAGGATGTCGACATGTTTGTAGTAGCTCCCCGCTGAAACATAACATTTTTATCTGTTATGCTGTCATGATCTAGATGCAAGAAACAGAATTTGGCACTTTGATTTAAGATCATTAAGCTAACAGTCAAATAAAAGCCTGCCACACATCTGTTGCTTTTCTCTTGTCTCCTGAGCCAGCTATCAGGTCAGTGAAGGAAATCAAACTGATGTGGTGTGATTTGCACTTGACAGACCTGCTGCTGTTCACTTTTCATCAGCTTATTACCTTACGTGTATTCTTAAGCTGATTAATTTGTTCAGCATTGTTGCCCTGGACAATAGGTAAGATGATTTTTTGGATTGCAGATACCTGGGGATAGAAGTCTTGTTTGCTTTTTTCCTATCATGTCAACCTCAGTGAACATATGAAGATAACTGATAGGCTGAGTTCTTGCTGTGTGATTTTTCCTTAAGTAACTTAGGATGGAAGAGCTAAGTCTTGAACCAGCATTTTGTCTGGAATCTGCAAAGTCTGGGAGTGAGATGGGATTATTTTTTCTTTAATGGTGTATAAAAACTAATGACTCATTCAGTTTAAAATTTAATGCTGGGCAGAATGCCGTGATCTTTCAAGCCTCTTGGGTTTTTTGGATGTATGCAACTGCTTCTCTTTTGCTAGGGCATTATATTATTAAGCAAGTGCTGTAAGACTAACAGGGACTGGATGTTTTATAGTGATAATATTTCTGGAACCTTAACTTGTATGTGCTAGCCTTGCAAGGTTAACTGGTCTATTTGCCAAGACTCTTAAGCTGCTAAGTTTTTTTCTTCAGAGCTAGAGTATATCTGCAGTGTGTCAAATTCTTCATTTTTTATTATTCTTACAGATGATATAATTAAACTGAACAAGAAAGAAGAGAGAAAGCAATATTCCCCTAAAATGAAAAGAGGACTTCAGCAGAATCGAACTCGACAGTTCAGGACACCAGGCTCCAAGTGGGGAATCCAACAGCAGAAAGGTGCCAAACATAATGTGGATTGTGCAGTATCTCTTTTGAGCTGAAATGTAACCTAATGGAATGTATGGATTGATACAGTCAGTTCAGGTGTCTTTCAAATATTATTATGTGTAGTTTTGATTATAATTTGATTCTTTTTGATCCGATTATGTTTGGTTTTGTTTCTGGTTCAGTGTGAGAAAGTTACTGAGATAGGAGCTTAGCTGCTTGAGGGATGTTAAGTCAAGGAAGAATTTACTTACTTTCTGATTTTTTTTAAAAAAATCATTTTATTTTTAGAAATTGTGTTGATACTTTATCCCTTCTCAGAGATGGATAGAAAGAGTGCTTATATCAAAGCCTGTATATTAGGAAATGGGGAGGCCTTGCCAGAGCTCAGGGCTTTGTGCAAAAGATCCAGCTTATTTATATTTGCTAGGTAGAGTTCTCGTAGTAGGCCTTCCCAAAATAGCTGTTTCTACAGACTGTAATGCTGGTTCTGGGGTATATAAATGGATAGCGCAGAGTGTCTGCATTGGCTTTTCTTGTTAAGAGCTTGGGACACAGAGGAAGTACTGTGTCAGCCACCTTAAGCCAATATTTTTACAGTGGAATACAAAAGGGTGGGGAAAAAAAATCATATAGAAAGGGAGTGAGAGAAGAGCACAATAATAGCTTTACTTGAAGGTTCCCTGAGTTAACTGTCAGTTTTTTTGTGATAAACAAGGGTCATATTCTAAAATGATTCACAGGTTTTAGTCCAGTACTTGGCCAGCGCCTCTTTGAAGTATAGGCTGGTTTTGCTTACATTTAATTTTGAAAAGTACCTTTTTGGCACTGGATGATCAAAACATAGAAAAGTACTGTCTAATCAGAAAGCTTACTTCAAAACAAGCTAATTAGGTGTTTAAGTTAACACATGCAATTTGTTGTTTAGTAGCATTCATTTAAAATGAATACACATCTGTCTGGTGTATTCACTGTGATCCCATTCTATTCTTTGTGTTGCTTCGTGTTTGTTGTAGCAGCAGCTGGTAGTTAGCACCTTAGAGTAAATGTCTTTGGGGATCAGTGGAATGTCCTGTTGCTCAGGGCTCAGAGGAGTTTTGCTTTTTATACAGGCCAACATAGCAGTGTTACTTGTGCATCAATTGGTGACAGTGCATCAGTCAGCCCAAGTATAAGAATATTGGTGTAGGTGAAGAGTAAGTGAAGTTAAGTCAAAGATTAAGATTGTCAAACATGTAGGCTTCTATTTATGACCACTGTTGTCAAATGCAATTGTTTATGATCTAAAGGGCACAAAAGAAGCAAGTATTAGAATTTAAAATTTTAGGAGAAAACTGAGCTGCAAATATAAAACTCTAAAGACGACCGTCTTGGCAGCTATTTTACTTCCATGGAACCCTCCCTCCTTGCTTGCCCTTGTTCTAGGAAAAAGCAAACAATTTTTTGTAAAATGGGCTTGCGGCATGTTGAAACATTGTGAATAGCTTTAACTGCTCCTTCCTATACAACTCCACACATTTTCTGCTGTTGAAAGCAAACCTCTTTTATATTGTTTTTTGAGCAGAAGATATATTTAATTATTCTGAGCATTCTACTTATTAGTAGCTTATGACCAACAGATTTATTGCTGCTTTGTTGCCATTGAAGTTACTCTGATAAGTTGCAAATTCTCAGTTGTTTATGGACAGCTACAGAAACCACAAATGATCAACAGAATTCAATTCTTTGCGGTTTTAGAAATGGCTGCCAAATTCTGGAAAGAAGCTAGGAACTTGAGCTAGTACTCTTTTAAGCATTCGGGGGGAGAAACAGAGAGAAGAATATGGTTCTTTAAATAAAAGTTGTCCTTGGTGATACACAGAATGCAACTGCACAAAACCCTGTGCAGCCTGAGCTAACTTTGAAGTTGTCATTTTTTTGAGCAAAGATTGGTCCACAGAGCTCTCGTAAGGTCCCTTTCAGCCTAAGTAACCCTGTTTCTCAGCTTTTCTCTTTGAAAAGATTATTTGCTAACCACCCACAAAATGTGGGTACATAGCAGTTTCTCCATGGCAAATTTATCTAAGCTGTGTTTTGGTCCATAGCGTACTTCATGTGGTGGCTCCTGCCTCATGAAAAAACACAGATTTATTATCGATGCTATGAAGTCAGATATGTCAAAATTAATGTGTCTGTTGCTATAGCGCTGACTCCTTAGTCTTAAATTTATCTTGCAGTCTGAGGTTGTAGAGGGGATGATACTCGAGGGTAAAACTGAAACATGGTTGTTATTCATAGCGTGAGGCTAAGTGGCTCCAGACAGGGTTAACCAGACCCTTGTAACTGGAGATCTGAGATGTTTATACTACAGACCTCAGACTTACAAACCTTTTATATTCAAAGGCTGCTTTCCATTCTATTTCATGCAGACTGCCATGCCGACTTCTAATTGAAAACACTTTAAATGTGATGTAATTCATACGCTGTTTAATATGGTGTTGTGGGCCAATTGCTATGTTCTTTTTTCTTAAGTCATGTCTTGGGAACCACTGATCTAAATAAATAAGCTTTGAAGTTGCTTTTGTTCTTTTTTTTTTTAATAAAACTGGTAATTTAAAGTTTGCTGAATGGGTAGAGAGCTGGGGGTTTATTTTGGTTTGGTTTTGTATTATTCAGTGCTTGATGAAGTTCCATTTCGGAGTATTTTGGTAGATTTCTATGCCAGAATTAAGTTGTCCCTGTAGACATGTTAGCAGCAGAAATTAATGCAATGAACTAGAGCAAAACTGTGATCTATACGAGGAGCTGATTATTGTGCTAGGGCTTGGGCCAGACCTGCTAAAATAACTGAATGACCAAATTGTCTTAAAAAGTATAGTGATAGGTTCTGCTCTAAGGCTTGAAGCCTGCAGCCAAATAACTTGCATTGCCTGCATAGCATCTTAAAGCAGTAAGCTTTTTCTTTGAATAATAATTGTTGAACTTCTCATGCTTGTTGCAGGTTATGGTAAAAATCGTTTGGGACGGAGGAAGAAGATAGCAGGGAAGAAGCGTTCTTATGGAGTTATAACCGGCTTGGCAGCCAAGAAAGCAGTGGGTTCGCACAAAGGAATTAGTCCCCTGAACAGACAACCACTTAGTGAGAAGGTAATTAATGCAGTTCTAGTGGTTTATGTAAGAAGAGATTAAAAAAAATTAAATACAATGGCTTCAGCACAGTGTTACTGCAATATAAAATGGAAACATCTGGTACAGCCTTTTATTAAATTAGGGATGTGTTAGCTGTGTTCTTGTTTGTTAGAGGGCGTGGTTAATGACTAGGTTGAAAGTTGTTTTAACACTTAATTGGGTTGCAGGTGATGAAAATTGAAGTACAGAAGTGTGTTCTGTGCAAGTATGGAGATAGTAACTGTATTTTTACAAGAAAAGCTCACTTCTTAGGATTTCTTGTATTTGCATTGCTTCGTTACAAACCAGTGATTCAGCCAGCATCCAGACCTTAAGCATGTACAAAAATGGAAGCTTTTGTAAAATACTGAACTCCATCAGTAGGCTCCCTCTTCTGTACTCCTCCAGTGTGTTGTCTACTCCATCTCATTCAGTATTGTAGGATGGGGATTGCTTTTGGATTTGTGAAGAATAATTTTAAAGATGTGTGAAGCATGTATTTTTTCAGTTTGGGGAGATATAATAACCAAAAAGTAACTGCTAAGCTCTTGGGTTTTGTTTTTGGTGGGTTTTTTTGGGGGGGAGAGGGTAGCCTGGAAAGGAGGGGAATATATATATAACTCATGCAAGTGTAGAAGTTATTTTCAAATTATACTAGACTGTGAAAGGTAGGCAAAGCCAAATGTATTCTCTATGCAGTTTGTAAATTGGAATTGAAGGAAAAGTGTTTGTGCACAGTATACATATATGCTATGTATGTTTACTGTTTTTTAAGAATGCACAGCGGAATTACCCTGTTTTGAAAAAGAAAACAAACCTGCAGAGACAATCTGAAATGCAGAGAAAGCAAGCTCCAGCCCTTAGGAGGCCTGCCCCACTAAATAGAAGGTAAAATACCAACTCTGCTTTCTGAACTGTTCTTGACAATTTTCCAATGAGCCTTATTTGATGGGACTGAGTCCAGGAGAAGATGGTAGGTACTAGCAGTAGTAATACAGTCAAGACCATCATGTGTATGAAGTTCTACAAATTTGGAAGCCAAGCACAGAACAAATGTGGTCTCAATACAAAGCCAGATATTTATTACCATGTAGAGCACTCTATTTGTGAGCACCTGGTATTCTGCCTTCGTTTAAATCGTAGGCAGCCTATATGGAAATGGCCAATCTGGATTTTGGTAGCTTTGAAACAAAAGCCATGGGTTTCTGAACTTTCTACATAAAATGCCTTTGTGGAAGCTGGTGCCATCTTCAGTTTCATGGAAGCTATTGCATGTTTTATTTGTGCTGGAATTAACATGCCTGTTTTAAACTGCATCTTAACTGGTGTCCGTGATGAAAATTCTCACTATGTGACTATTGTAGAAAGTGTAAGCAAACTTTCTTTATACATACCAAGACTTGTTTTACTTTAATCGGCAACATTTAAAGTGCTGGAGGATACTGAGTGAAGTAAAAAGCAGAGTTAATGACCATACTGTCCTGTGACGTAGGAGTGTTAAGCTTCCAAGTAACATAAGTGATTTCTCCATTTGAGTAATGTGTTTTGTTCCTAGTAGATGAGCAGCTTATTGCAACAAATGTTCAGCCTCAAAGAGGCAACGTTGCAGATGTCCTTAGGGACGTAGTGGGCTCTAGCCTGCCTTCTGTCATAGTCTAAGATGTTATCTTTGGAGCCTTTGATAACTATACTTTAATAAATATTACAGGAATAACATGCCGTCCACTTTTGCCAGAATTGGAAACAAACTAAATCAGCAGAAAGACACTCGTCAAGCAACTTTCCTGTTCAGAAGGGGCCTGAAGGTAATAAAAATCACTGAAAACAACAACAAAATTGTGCCACAGGTTCTAAGCTAACCTATAACTCTGATATTAATGAATTAACTCTGAGTATCAGAGCTGAGTAGAAACTTTAGGTGGACTGGGAAATAGGTACGGGTTCTTCTAGGGTAATGTACTTGTCCTTTTCAGTTACTGTAACCCATTGAGTCTTGCTTCCTGTTCCAGTGTAGCTGGACTGTTCAGAGGGGCATGGAACTTGTCAGAATGTTTGAGGGTAGTTGCCACGTATTAATTTTTCCTTTTAAAAGTAAATGTTGGAAAGCACTGTACAGCTTGCAAAAGTTACCTTTGGGTGAAGGTTAGAGCAGAAATGTGTTTTAGAATCTGATTATGGAGTGGTTTGGGGTTTTTTTTAAATTTTTTTGGGGTGGTTTTTTTTGGGGTGTGTGTATATATTCTAGTTATTTAAGTTATTATTTTAATTACCTAAGTATTTTTTAGTTGTTTTGAGTAAGATAGAGAATAGAGAGTGTGCAGTGCATGATAAGGGGTGTTCTCAGTTTTCATTTGTACCCACATTCTATGTCTGCCATTGTTGTGAATGTAAGTAGCTGTTGTCTTCCATCCATATGGATTGTGGAATTACGGACAGGATCAGGAGGGAGAAAACCAAAACCAAAGTCCTCACAAACAGTAGTGAGGCTTAGTAGCATATTGGATATTATGTATGTTAACATTCATCAGGTTAGGAACTAGCCTGGTTTTTCTTGCTGGCCTGATAACATTTTGGTGTACCTTGGTAAAGTGTATGTTTGCTGACATGGTCCTCAAAAATGTTTCCATCTCTTTATTGGTTAAGTTACTGTCATTGACAATTTTTAAATCATTTTGTGTTCTTAAAGTAATTTTTTCCCAGTGTCTTACAAAGGAGTTGTATAGCTATCTTTGAAGTCTCTGAAAGTACAGCCCCGTTCATGCAGAGCACACAAACAGCTTTAAATTTCTGGTTTTTTAACTGCTATATTTCCAGCTGCTACAATGGGAATTGAAGCAGTATTCAAATCCAGTGTCTGTATTGATGTGTTTTCAGGTGCAGGCCCAAGTGCAGTCAACAGATGATCTTGATAATCAGACAGTAAAGAGAACTCGTCAGTAAGTATTTAATTTGGAAAACTTCAATTTGGTTACTCATGATTCTTGTTTTAGCTGTGGCTTCCTGGCTATGATAATTGAATGGGGTTTTCCCCCCTGGGTAGGCATCAGCTGAGTGACAGTGAAAATTATCTTCTGATTTAACCAGGAGGACTTTGTATAAGATGCTTGCAGGAATGAGGGGGAAGTTGGTAGCTTCAGAGGATCAGACTAATCTCTACCACTTGTGAATACTGCATAGACTGGAAGAAAAATTCAAATGTCAGTGTTCTCCTGAGCTCTTGAAGTAATTTCTATTTTATTAAAAAAAATAATAATATATATATAAGCCTATGGAGCAGTTTGGAAGTAAACAAGGCACGCCACAAGGTAGATACTTGGCTTTCCGCCCACGTATTCTTCCCATATCATTCTGTGCCTGTTAGGCTCTTGGCAACTTGTTTGTTAGTAACACAACAGGCTGAGTTGTGTTACTAGCAGCATATGCCACAGACCTGCAGTCTGTCACCTCTGGTTTGCTGTGAGGACCATTATGGCCCCATCTGTGGCAAGGAAACCGAATGTTTTAAAGAAGTGAACATCTCAACCAGTGCTGTAGTTCTGGTACACCCTGCCAGCATGTGATGTAGCACTGACCTGAATAGGTTTAGATAATGTAAAAAAATACAAGAATCAATAACCAAGCTCCTTGTAGATTGTTTGACTGCTTGTGGTGTTCATACTGGCCTATATTCTGAAAGCTTGTACATTCTTTACTAGCCAGCGTTTTGGACACACATTTAAAGGTATTGAAACTTCTGCCACATTTTTGTAAGTGATTTCTGTGTTTTCAAACTAGATGGCGAACTTCTACCACAAGTGGAGGGATTCTGACTGTGTCTATTGACAACCCAGGAGCAATCATAACCCCAGTGTGAGTTTTCAGAAAAGTTCTGAAATGTTCTTAAGTAACTGAAATCACTGTTCTGAGCCGTTTAGTAAGTTCCTTGCAGATAGTATCTCAGGTGATCTGAAGGTCACAGCTTTTTGCGAAGACTTCTAAACCTGCCCCGTTTCTGAGCTATATTTGTATTAACATCACAGCTGGATTTCACAAGGCATGTCCCAGTTGGGGGCTTATTGTGGTGTATAGAGTTGAAGAGTGGTGGGCTGATAGATTTTCATCTTGCCTGCCTTTCCCAAATCACTGTATTGCAGCTCTTTTCCTTCTCTATCTGAATGAAAATGAATGAACATCTGGTTGATGAGTGATGGTAATAGTTCCTCCCTGATCCATAAAGATACTGCTGGAGTTGTGATTAAAGAAAGCATTGCTTTATTTGTCTTTGGGAAATTGATGGTACTGTTGTTTCTTGAGGTGTTTTATTTTAAAAATCTCTTGAGTAGCTCTTTCATTAGTAGCATTTTACCTATAAGGAAGACTACCAATTGTTATTTTTTGTATTTATGGGAATAATTAACTGCAAATGATGCGTTTGTCAGTAGGAGAGAGAAAAGATAAGATGGCTTCCTGCCGGGACACTTGCTGTCTGAAAGCAATTACAAATGGTACCCTTTATAGTTCTGCTTGACTTTTACCTTCTCGAATTTGTGCCTTCCAGCTATTCATCCAGCCTGATCAAATGGCTTGATGAAACATTCATAATGCTATCTGCATTAAGGCTTTATTGCATAAAACATATATTCACTGTGTCCTTTGTAATATTCTTCTTTCACAGTTCCCAGAAATTACGATTAACTCGTACTCCTGTGCCACCATTTCTGATGAAGAGGGACCAATCTGAAGAGAAGAAGATTCCTAAAGGGGTTCCATTGCAGTTTGATATCAATAGTGTTGGCAAACAGGTAAATGCAGTTTCTTTCCTTAACTGTGGAAGTAATTCCAAGACAGATAAAAGCCAGTGAGCCAGGCACTTTCCTCCTAGGCTCACTAGTGACAGAAAGAGGGAACTAGTGTCTACTTCTTGTTTCCACTTCTGGTTCTTCCATTAACTTGCTATGTAACTTCAAGCAAGTACCTAAACTCACTGTTCCTGTTCTTCTAGTTCATGTCCTGCATGCTGACATGCTTTAAATGGGATGTAAAATGTTGACTATTTCTGAAAGCCTTCTGATGTTCCTGCTGTGCTTGAATCAACAGCTGTGTATAATTCAGGGATGAGCTTCTTGCAGTTGTGTAATGTGCATGGAACCCTGACAGCTGAATTTATAAGGCAGCTTTTGCTATGCATCTAGGAAAAAAAGTTAAATGTGATGATGTAAAGGCTTGAAAGATGAGCAATTTTTCGTAAGTTTCATGAAGGCAGGCAATTTGGTGCAGGAATCTTGGTGCTGTCATTGAAGGAGTTCTCTTATAATCAGCTCCTTACTACCAGCTGTAGAAAACTACATGAGGTCAGGGTGTCAGTCTGGATTTGTTCCTTCCATGAATAAGCAGTATGTCAAAAATAGTCTGCTACTGTATTGTGAAAATAGTTGAACTTTTGGACTAGATTCGAGTCTAGTGCCTCAACTGGATGGACTGGAAAGCAACCTGCATTAACATGGTTAGAATGCTGCATTTGTTGAAGTTGCATAGAACCTGTGTGGGGGAAATGAGTGTAGTGAAAGCTCCCTTTTTCAGTCTGTCCTCAGTTCAACTTACAATATTTTGAGTAGACTTTCAGTTTTGACATTGTACATCGTGTACCATGTGTTCTTAACAAATTCTGAGAAATGCTAGCTCTTGATGTATAGTCCCATCTGATTTTTTAAATGATGCAGGAAATAATGAAATCAAATCAAACTTCATTTTTTGGGTTTTTTTTTGTTTGTTTTTAAATCAAAGTAAGGCAATTAAGAATTCAAGTGATGATACAAAATGAGGAAAAAATTATTCTTGTCTCTGTTACCTTCATTACATTAACCTAACATCTTTTAAGTTTATGGTTAAAAGACTTTATTTTTCAGACAGGGATGACATTGAACGAACGTTTTGGGATCCTGAAGGAACAAAGAACAGCACTGTCGCAGAACAAAGGAAGCCGTTTTGTAACAGTGGGTTAACCTGACAGATGGACTTGAGCACTGATCCCACCTACCTAAGAAACTGAGATAAAAGTGGGCAAAAGAACACAGCATACGTCACTGAAATTCTCTAGACTTTTTGCTAAAATGGTGGCAGAACTATCTCTCTTTATTACTTTTACTTCAAATGGTAAAAGATATGATGCCCTGAGGGGGGAAAGTGGGGAAACTGATCTGCTGGAGTGGCACCATCACCTGGTTGGAAAAGATTACATGGCCCAGCTGATGACAAACACTGGTTTTGGTTCATCTTGCAAACATGAATTTTAAAAGTTTTGGGGTTGGGGTTTTCTTGTTGGGTTTTTTTTTTTGTTTTATTTAGGAGTGCTCAGTATCAGTTCTTTGACCCCTCTGTTATGGTAAAGATTGTGTAACTGTTTCATTACAAACCCCATTTTAGGGTTTTTTAGGGACTGGCTATGAACTTTCCTTTGGACTGCAGTTTGGCACAGAGCCTCAGTCCGTGAATACTTTGGTAGTGATGTAGCAGCATTTTTCATGGGAGCATTGGTTGTACTTCTTTGTGCTTTTGAAGTTCAATTTTTTTTCCTTTCTTGAAAACTTAATGTTTTGCATCCTCACTTTTTCATAAATAAAGCTATTAGTTGAGACCCAAAATATATAAAGGGGATGGGGACTATTGTACTCTTATCCTTAAAAGTTTCTAGATCATATTGGAGGAATACTGCACAGGCAGTATGAGAGTAATTTATATTACAATTAGCTCAAGTTCATCTTCCTCCTCTGCAAATGGAGTATGCCTGTCTCCTATTTTTTCTTGAAACTTTTGCTTTCTATTTGTTTTTTAAGGTTTTTTTTCCACAAACTTAATGCAATAACTTCATATTTTTGAGTAATTTCATAGGAATAAAAGCAACAGTTTACAGGGAGGTCAGTGGTATGGTAGAGTTCCTTACCCTCCCAGACAGAATTGTTATCTTTCATACCTTGCCCCAGAGGGTTTTCTCTGGCTCTTAGAAATAGCCAGAGGCAGGCAATCTAATGGCACTTGTTTGTATATACCAAAGAGAGTAAAGATGTGAAGCTCATCAGAAGTGGTCAGACATCTTGAAATTGGCTGAAAGTAGGGAACATTGCTGGAGGAAAGCCCTCAGTTTGCCAGCATGTGTAAGGCATTAAGCAGGAGCACGTAGTCACTTGCTTTAAGCTTAGTTTTGTGCCTCAGAATCTGCAGGATGGTAACAACTGAAACATCCTCAGTGTCTATTTTTATGATCCCTAAAACTGAGGCACCTGTTCAGAATTGCTTCCAGACCAGGAACTGATGAACTTAACACTGTTCTATAGCAATGAGATTTAGGTGCAGTCAGGTTGATTGGCTTGCTGCATCCAGAAATGTTTATGGTCTTTGAAGTAGGTTTAATTCCTTTTATTGTTCTTGAAGAATTTACATTTGACTTCTTACAGAGGTGGTTTCCTTGCATTTTTATCTCAAATTCCAAGTTAACTAGCATTTACCAGGAACTTCAACGTTGAAGAGCATTTGACAGTAGAAGGGCTTTTGTTTGTACAGCAGTTTTAAAGTCAGAGTGCATCCTGATGCTATATAGTACTTAAACCCTTATTTTTAATGTTGAAAGATATACCTTAGCAGAAACAAACTAAACGTAATGGTGTTAAGAGATTTTTCTTAATTACTAGTAGGATTTTTTTTAAAAAGAATGTCCCACTGTTAGAATTTGAGTAAAGTGGTGTCGGTCACCTTATTTCAGTGTATACATTTTCCATGTGCCAGGATGCAACAAAAAAAAAATCTTTTGCATCAGCACAGATGCAAAACATTGATGCAATGCATCAAAAAATGCTAGTTTGTATTTAATGAGAAGATGCTTTACACTGTACCTTTTGGTATTTTTTGGAGAAGTTATTACATTTGATCTATTCTGAAGCTGTTAATTTTTCTTTTTTTTTTTTTAATAAAAAGTTACAGTTTCATACTGTCTTGTTCCTGTTATAACCACCTGGGCGATACATCGGTTATGTGATTTTTCTGGTATCCTTCAAGGGCTTCTTAATTACTCAATTCTTACTAAGCCGCTATTTGGTATATTCTTTGGAACATTTAATTCAAAGAGGGCTTGCATTCATTGCCCAGCTTAATAGCCTGAAAATTGAGCACCGTATAAGCTCACTTGCATTTAAATGTCAGCTATGAACCTATTTTTCAGTAGCACCGTCTAATTTAGTGGATTGGCGTGATTATAGTACCAGCTCCCTTAATGTTCGGCCCAAGCACTGGTTTTCGTGTTGCTGGAGCATGTCTTGCTAGCAAGAAGTCGCTGCCTGGCGTTGCAGGGTCAGCGGGAACACCCTGACGGGCTACGACGGTGAGCGCGGTGCTGGCCGAAGGCTCCGGTAAGCAGTGCAAGTGCTGCTGTTCATTGATGGTGCAGGAAAAAATTACAGCCTGTAGGTACCAGTGGTAAGGTGGTGCCTACAGCCCTTGGTTCTCCCTCGCCAGCTTCAGGCAGCCTGCGGACACGCTACAGTTGCAGCGTGAGCAGCAGGCCGGCGCTTTCCCGGAGCAAGGTGGGCATTTATTCGGACGCTGCAACGAGTGCGACTCCTTAAGGATTGATGACATCGAGGAAAAGACACGGAGCAGTTGGTACTTCTCCCTCCTGGCTCCCGTGTCCCGTTGTGCGGCAGCCGGCGGGGCGTCCCCCCACCCCACCCCGGGCGCCTACGCTTCCGGAGCTCGGAAAGCGTGCCGGCACCACCGCCGTGGCCGGGGGCAGGCGGGCCCCCTCGCACGCCAGGTTACCCCAGGCGAATGGAAAAATGACGCCCCAAAAGAGCTGATTTCGGGTTATTTTGCCGAGGCGCCGCGCGTCCCCCTGCCCCCCGCCCGGAGACGGGCGGCTCGGCTGCGCGCGCGCCCTGTCACGGGTGGCGCATGCGCGCGCCCTGCCCGACCCGGGGCTTTCCCGCGCCTGCGCAGGGGCGCGCGAAGCCGGAGCGGCGGCGGGCGGCGGCGGGGGGAAATGGCGGCCGCGGTGCTGGCGGCGCCGGAGGGTGGCTCTGCCGTGATGCCAGCGGGGAACGCGGCGGCTTGTTCTCCGCCACCCGGCCCTTCAGGCCCGGGTTCGTGGAGCCGCTCCCTAGATCGAGCCTTAGAAGAAGCGGCGGCCAGCGGTACCCTCAGCTTGAGCGGCAGGAAGCTCCGGGACTACCCGCGGGCCAGCGCTGCCAACCACGACCTCAGCGACACCACCCAGGCCGGTGAGGGACGCGGCGCCGGGGGGCGGGGGGGCCGGCGCAGCGGGGAAAAGGAGGATAGGGGAGAAGGGGGGACGCCTGGCCCTGCCTTGCCCTGGTAAGTGCCTCGGGGCTGGGGGCAGCCGGTGTGGCGGGCCCTGGCAGCTCCCCATCGCGGGGCGGGGGCGTGGGGGGTGGCTGTTCTCCCCCCGCCGAGAGTGAAGCTGAGGAGATCAGTTTGCTGCCTCCTCAGTAACTTGAAGCTGGATGCGCGAGGAGGAGAAATTTCCTCAGTGGATGTTGGGGGGGGTGGAGCCCCCCTCATTCTCTTGAGGGGTGTGGGGGGGATTCCCTCAGCGGTGGCGGTGCCCGCAGGACTCGCTGGGGCCGCTTCTCCCTCACGTTCCGGCCGCCCCCCTCCGCCCTTCCTCCCCCGGCCCGCGGCGGGACAGGGAGCCGGGGCAGGGTTCTCCGCCCTTCTCGGCCCCGTGAGATCGCTCCCTTCGTTGGGTTTTTTTTTCTTTGTCGTTTCTACTCTAGAGGTGTTTCCCTTCTCGGAGGCGGTTTTAAAACGAGTGATGAGGCTTTTCTCGGTACTGCTGCGGTTTTAGCCAGGCATGTTCTTGTTATGATGTATGTCTGTGTGAGGGTGTGTGTGTTTATACCCATCTATACGCGCCCTTGCCATCTCTCCCCATGTGGTGTTGGCAGGGGCAAACAACTTTCCAAGACGGGCTGTCAGGTGTGCATGTGCCAAAGACAACTGTTTCTTCTGCTCTTATGCTTCTATTATGGTTATGACACCCATAAACAAAATATGAAAGCTACTGTTAACAAAGTGATGGTTTTTTTCTTTTTTTTCTCCTGTATGATACAGATAAAAAGATTAAGGATTTTTAAGAAATATTTTACAAGGTGTAGTAAGCAGTAGTTTTTTTCCCCCCTCTGCTCCTCAAATATGCACATAGCAGTAGATTAAAAATATATACTTTACTTGTAAGCACTGGATGATAAGCAAAACCATGTTTGCAGAGTATGTTTACATATTACTGTATTGAGTACAGAGATGAGACTTGGGAAATGAGAGTTTGTGCAGGATGTAGGATGTAGCATTGTATAGAGCAAATCTAGTTTATGTTTGTTTTGATTGTCTAGTTGTATAAGTGAAGTAGGAGTAGTTTTAAAAGATGTCAACACGCTATTTGTTTAGCTTTGATTGCTTTCTATGCAGTCATTTAGATTTTCTAGTGTTTTGAGTTGTAGCTTAAGAAACTTAAAAATAAACTCCAAATGTCACATTTTTTAAAGTTACCATGTTTGTTAGTTTGTTGATACACTCTCAGTGAAGTAATTCACAATGGAGCCTCCTTTAAAATTGTCTGACTTCATACTCTGTCCGGTAACAACCTATTTCTGCAAAAATCTGTCATTAATAGAAAAATATATATAAAAAACCCAAACCAACCACTGACCAAACCTTGACGCAGCCGTTTGGTTGACTTGACACATCTATAAATAAAAATGCTTCTTGTTAGGGTATAAAGTTTTTTTTGTTCAAAGGGTTTTCTGCAAATGCAGTTGCACAATGTATGTGTAGTGGGCTGATCTGTAAGCAAATGCAGAACACGCATTTGTGAGGGATTTGGTTTTTTGTTTATACTACTATTCATTTACTGTACTCTTAAACAATTTGTGGGAATTCTTGTTTCCACCGAGGTTCCCATCTATTGTGATGACTATTTACATTGTAGTTGTTCAAGAAGCATTAAATGCTAATAAGCGGCAGTGCATACCATACACTTTTGTGCATTTATCATCACAATGAACCTTAGAAAAAAGCTGGAGCTGTTCTTAAGTTGTAAGAAGCAAAGCTTATGGGGTGGATGGGGGATGGAGACATTTTGTTTAAATTCTCTGTTTTGAAGGCTGCTGTGAATAACTTCGTCTTGTGCCTTTAGTGTGGTCTGTTCTATGACTTTTCTGTTTTGAATAAGGCTGAACAGTGGAGAAAAATCCGTGCAGCCGTTTCTTACCTCCAGTTTTTAGTTTAGCACTCAGCTACAAGTTTAATCCGCTTCTTTCCACATGTCATTTTTTTTCTTGTGAACCTTCCAATCCTTTTGTATGGGAATAGCCACAAATAATACAGTATTATGTATATGTGTGTTAGGTGTTGCAAACACTTAAAATAAATACTTTTAATAACTGCCTAGACTGTAGACTCCCAAGTGCCTTCCTGCATGCTGTGCTGCAAAGATTCAAAGCACATCAGGTGGGGCATGTCTGTGTGGAGTTTCATAAAAATCATTGGAATTCCACCCAAAGTATAAACTGAAGACAAGACAATGTATATGCAAACCTTACTCCTTTTTATGTTCCAGAATAGACACCTCTTTAGTGTGGATCATGTTATACTGGTATAGCTCATTCCTATTATAGTAATAAAACTAATTGCGTGTCACTGTAACTGCATCAATGCTAAAGAGGTGGGAATGAGTCACATCCCTTATTAATACAACTACACTTCTAGAAAACCAGCACCTAGCATAGCCTTAAGCCTTAACAGAATCACTGGCCTTGCCTGGAAGCTGCTGTTAACACAGATGAACCAGCAAAGCGGGTCAGGAGGAACAGGGTATTAGAGATTAGATGCCTGATCAAGTTTAGTTGGGTGCTCTGTGCAGATTTTGAGGTTGATGGTGGGTAAGGGGAGAATCCCTTTAAGTAGATGTCAGTCGTAAGGTACATTTTCAAACATTAAATCAATGGAAAGATCACATTTCATTGGATACAGAGTTGACAGTAATACTAACCATGGTGCTCAAGCTGTAATAGCTTCTAGGTACCATTCTTAACCACTCACTAAACAATCATCAGAGCTGAGTTTCTGGCAGGTGTAACTTAACTGTGGAAAAATACTTGATAAACAGATAACAGAATATCTCAAGTTGGAAGGGACCCATAAAGACCATTGAGTCTAACTCCCAGCTTCTTGCAGGACTACCTAAAACTAAACTATATGACCAGATCAGGTTTGCTGTGTTTTTATTTTGGAAGTTAATATAATATTTCTGTTAGGCATCAGTGAAAAAATTAAGTTCCTTGTTAATCATTTGCCTCAGTCACTAAACTTTTCACTGGAAAGTGAATTCTCTAGTAATGTCAGAGCCTCATCTGCTTCTGGGCACAGCTGTTTTCCAGGTGGTGAAGACCCACAGGCAGCTTTTTAAACCAAAGTCAGTGCTTAAGGTTGTTCTCAGAACTGAGCAGGTAACTTCAGCAGGCATTGAAGTAACAGTAAGTTCCTGGTTGTTTTGTACTTCAACTGGAATTAAGATCATGTAATATAAAATCAAATTGAAGATGGGGTGGTCTGTGCTTGAGAGCTTTGAATTGGATTAGCAGGAAGGTAGCTTCCCACAGTGTGTGATGCAGTAGTCCATCTAATGTTCCTGTACATGTGGGGTGGCTCATGTACAAGAAAAGCAGCATAATAATAACTTAGATACTGAAAGAGGGGAAGGCAGCTGTTCTTTATGCTCATTCTTACAACTTAATTGGAATTTTAGGAAGTGACTCAAGCTTTACAAAGTTCATTGATGATGAATAGTGAGAAGCTTCTTCATTAACAAAGCAAGGATGTACTCTTTTTCTTTTGTACTCTTTGCATTTAACCTGCATTATCTATCCACATTTTATCTGGGTTTAATTACAACCCATTTGTTTATTCCACTCTTGTTCTTGACCGGGGAGTAGAAAAATGAAGGGCTATAAACCGTCTAAGTTAAATATGAAAGGAAGCACAGTTTCATTTTGCCAGTGTTAATGTAGACTCTGATGTCATTATTTGACAGCTTTCCCAGTGGCCTAAAGCATACATTGAGCAGAAAAGTTATTTGTCAAATCCTCTATGACAGTTGTAATTACCTAAACCACTCACTGTCTCTATTTTTAAAGGAGAAGATGGGAACGTGTGGGTTTAAGCAATAAAAGAAATGGCAGTTGTATGGAAATCAACTAGTAAGATAATTACATGCAGTGTACTATGTCTTGTTTCTGGAATATATTAGTAGTGAAAAAGGATAGTAAGACTCAAAGGAAGAAAAAAAAATTGTCTGCTACTACCTTTTGAATAACTTTGCCAATAGGTATCTCTACAGAGTTTTGTTCATAGTAGCTTTCCATAGAAATGGTAAAATCTGGCCATGGTGTCAATAAAATTTCTATATGATAAGTGCTTGCATGCATTTAGAAGGATTACAGTTACTATATGAGTGTTCTGCAGTAAAAAGTCTCACTGGTATTTTTCTTTCCTGCCAGAAATTTAGTTGATATTACCTGATGAAATGTAAAACAGCTTGAGAAGTACAGTGTGGCTCATACAGTATTGGCTATATTTCCCAAACATTTGTTCTTAAAGCCAAAACAGCAGAATCTAAACCAGCCTAAGATTAAATAATTGTTTGCAAAAAAACATCTTTGGGTTACTGTATCTTGACTATAGTTTTACTATGGTCTTTAAGATAATTTAGAAGGAAATGGGATTATTCTTTATTCAAGTCACAGGCTATTTGTCAGAAGAGTTTGCAGTGTTGGTGCTTAGATTATCTCAAGTTTCAGTATTAAAAATCAAAACTAACATTTCATTAAGGTAGTTCAGAGTCTTGTGCTCAGATTTTTATACTTTTCTCTACCCTTACCAAAACCTAAATGGAAATACACTGTCCAGAGGTTCTAGTAGCTGTAGGGGTGAGAAGGAGGGAGGATGACAGTCATTCCCCAGACTTTAGATGGTAATCTAGCTTGTTCCATTCAGTTGCACTCTTTGCGACTCCTACTTATGTCAGTCCCTTTATAATTTAGCTTGCTTCCTCTTGTTTTCTTTCTTGTTACGTTTCTGTTATTAGAAAGTCTTGATCTCACGTGTGTTCTGTGCATAAATACTGGCATTTCTTAGTCTAGGCTAACGGAATTAATCTGAGCGTGGTGCTTTGGTAAGGTGGTAAACTGAAGTTGGTTCTCTTGCTTATTTTGCTACCCTCAAAACACGGAGAGCAGTAGACTGTTGTAGTTCATTTTTGTTGTATGTGTTCTGTTGGGTTTTGGTGGAGAGCTGAGGCCTGCAGTGATGCTCAATGGTTCTTGGCACACTGGCAGTGTTTCTGCCTAATGTTTTATAGCATCTGGGGAAGTGGAGCTTAAGCTTGTAGTTTCTAATCCTTGTTGCAATAAAAGTAGTAAGTGACATTCGGAATGCCTTTGTTTAATGAGTTGATCTTTTAAAACAAAAAACCAAAAAGCCCCACCATCAAACTTTTACTACCAGTAAACTTGTCTAAGTGGTGTTTAGGGTTGCATGTGTTTCTAGTTACTTCCCTAGTAGTCTTCCACTTCCCTACCTCTATCATGATCAGACTTTTTACCCACCCACCCACTACAGTCTTGTCTGCATACATGCTCCTTTTTGGAGATAACTGTAACTACATACAAAGTAGAGAGGAGAAGATTGATAGGTGAATATACTGAGTCCTGCAGTCACATGAAGGACAATTTCAAGTTTAGGAGGAAAGGAAATGTCTTTGTTTTTCTCATGGTGTTTCCAGCCCTCTTCTCCTGTGGCTGTACCTGTGCTTGGAGGTAGCAAATTTATATTGGTTAAGTACTCCCTGAAGTCTGTTGTAAATACACAGCCTAATGTGATCCAGGTTCTACGCTGATGCCAAATGGGGAAGGTCTGTCTGCACCTGCTGCTGCACAGTCAACACCAGTAGTCATTGCCTTCCAGCAAGCTGTTTCATACTTACCTGGCTGAAAGCTCAGTCAGTAACTAGTTGGATCAAATCTTTGGACAGCTCGCTACATTTTCACGTGTGTGTGAGTGCCAGCAAACAGAGAGGGTGGAAAGACTGTATGGGGTGATAAGAATGAGATGGTCTGTTTTGGCAGATATGTAAGCTTAAGTTGACTTGCATCAATTGTGAAATCACATCTGAACTCTATTTTGTAGCCTTTGCCACTGACCTGTTGTAGATTTGCTAATTATCTTTTGTAAAACAATGTGCTAGACTTTGAATCGGTAAGCCTAGGATTTTTTTCTTTTAGAGTGTGGCTTACAGAGCTGAATTGCATTCAGTGAAACTTTACTGCTGACAGATTTCAATCTCATGCTTTCATTTGGCAAAATACATTATTTTATGCAAGTAATTTTAAACTGATGGTTTAGGTTTCACTGTAGAATGCAGCAATCAGTTTCTTCAGTAGAAGAACCAGCAGTAAAGAATTATTTACAATAAACACTGCAAATTATATAGCATGTGTTAAAAATAAAATTACATGGTAGCTAACGAAAAGGCTGTAACTCAATTCAAGGGTTCTTCTCTCTTTAGTAACTAATCGGGCTTGGATCTCATGGTTTCCAATGTTAGCCAAACAGCTTGAATTAATTGCAGTTGTGTATTTAGCTGAAATCATGAGCTCTGCAGTGTGCTTTCTTCATCTGCTGTGTCCCCCTCTCCTAAGTGGAGGGGTCAAAACTCATTCATGTTAAAGTGTCCTGGCAGTCCGTGCTTTAGAGTTAAAATACTGCTTTAGTTCTCTGGATTATCGATACTTAGAGAAGATTGCAAAGGATAATACATTGTGGTCTTTTCTTTATAGGATTGTTTTGCTTAAGTTAGTATTTTTGTATATATGCAGGAAGAGGACATTTCCACTTTGCAGTCCCCAAAACTGTCCTGATAGTGCCTTGCTTCAGCCTCATGTAGGATTCTGCACTACAAACCACTGCTTTCACTGACAGAGCCCAGAAGCCTCTTTAGAGTGAGGAGAGTCTTTGTTCTTTCCTAGCTGGTAGTTTTACTGATTTGAAAATTAAAATATTTGCAGTCATAGTCTTCTCTAAATGTAGTTCAAGCACTCCAAAATGAGGACATGCCTAAAAAATATCCAACTTGCTATGCAGCCCAGGTGTTGGCTGCTGGAACATAGGGATTTTAACCATAGTCTGCTCTGTGCAGAAGGCAGTAGTGTTAGCAAGCATCTATTGAATTATTTTTCCCCTGCATTGCTGAATGACCCATGTGAATTTTAGTCTCTTTATTTTGCTTATTGCTTTAATTTAGCTCTGAATACAGAAATATGTTATTGTTGCCTTGGGCTTTTGGGTAGTGCTCCCTATTATTGAAAAGGTTTCAAACACTTTTTCATGTAATCTCTGTGAAGTGAAGCAAGGTAATGTTACTGCATTTTATATATACATATGAAGCTCGGAATCAAAGCGTTTGCTGATTTGGGGTACTAAATTCAAAACAGTGCCTGAACTTTCAGACAACCAAGCTTGTACAGGTTAATTTTTTTGTTGTTGTTGTAGTTCTTAAGAACCTCATATGCCTTGGTGACTCCTCAGGAGTACTGGAAATAAAGCCCAATATCTAGAAAAATGGAAATACATGATTGATTACTACCTTTGGAAAAATTAGGTTAGAAGATTTGCATGGTGTTATGAAGGAAATATATGGCACTGACAGGATGAAATCTTTTTCCAAAGCAGCGTTAAGCAGCTTTCAGTTTAGCTATCCCTTTTTCTTTGTGTAATTCCCTGGCTTTTCGCTAATGTTTTTTCAAGAACAGTCTCTTGTATAAGACTGTTACTGTGATCAGTCGTGATTCTTCCAGTCATTTCATCCTGTCTGAAGAAATCTACTTGAACAGAAAAATCCTGATCTTGGGTGAAAAGTAATATGCAGTTGTTAATTAAAGACCTGTGGATAGTAGATATGCACAGGAAGTGAGCAATTAAAGTTATGTGGGCATCTTTGATCACAGGCTATGCTGTCTGCATACTTGATTTAGCAATGTCATGTAAATTTTTAACTGAGTTCTCTCTATGCAAAATGTCAGTGCCTTTTTCGGGTTATTTTCCTAATGCTGCATTCCAAATTCAGTCTGAATTTCTAGATTCAGTTAAATGGAATCATGCTGGCATCTGTGTGACTCATAAGGACAGTTCAAACCTTTACATCCATCAGGTCTCTCTTACCTGAGCCAATAAGAGAGCAGTAAGTTGTCATTCCTTAGGACCTGTTTGTGGAATGGGATGCTCTGCCTTTGAGTTGTACAGATGTTTGAGAGGAGAGGAGTGATGGTATGTGCAGGTCTTGGCTTCTGTGGTTGGTGTATAAGAGGAGATTGTGCTCTTCCAGGTTGGGGTTTCTCCTTGTGTTCATGCCACATGTTCTGTCCCCAGCAATATGTTGTTATTTTAGTTCTGTCTCTTCTGTCCCCAATTTCTTTTTTCATCTCTGTCATCACAGCTTCCATGTCTCAACTTTTATTCTTTCCTTGTTAATCTTGCCCTCTGTCTGAAATGCCTCTCTCGTTGCCAGCTCCGAGTCTTGACACCCAAGTTGTTAGCACAATAAAAAGAGGAATAATCAGTATCTTAATGTTTGGTAGAAAACTCCTTGTAAATCCAAGGAAAATATTAATTTTAGGGTGCTGATAAGCCTAGTAGTGATTTAAACCTGCTTAATTCATTATTACTCTTATTTATGGCTGTATATATACTACTCAGTTCCATCTTAGGCCAAGGCTTTTACTGGTCTTTGAGTTGGTGTCATACACTGTTCTCTAAGAGTAAGAGTCACTGAGCACAGTAATAGCAGGACAATTAGGTGCTTGTCATTACATTGACTCCAAGCTCAACTATGGAATAAATGTTTTTGTAGGGGGCCACAACTGAATGTGGTTATGAGCCATAAAATATCTGCTACTTCCTTTTATTCTGCTGGCTTGCCAAGGGGTAGCTTAGCAGGGTACAAAAAATATCTTTGGAACCCATCTGTGCTAAAACAGCAGATTGATCGTTTGAGCTGTAAATGTGTTGCAAAATATTCAAGTGTTCTATATTGCATGGTGGTTCTGCTGCTGTGCAAATTGTATTCCATCATTCAGGGATGCCTGTGTGTCAACAGATTGTTATAATTACTGTTAAAAGTTGTAGTGTAAGAAGGAAAGTCTAGAAGCTTCGCTGCTAATACCCTTCACTGGTGATTAAATGTTAGCTTTAATTCTGAGCATGGTAGAAGAAATTTTCGTGGAGAATACTACTCCACATACACCACCACCCCCATAACTGATACTGTTCAATCTGCCTTGTAGTTCCTGTTCTCCTTGAAAACAAATTATTTTTAAAAATCAGCTTTATGAATTGAATTTTCATTTTAAAGGTGCAGTCATAGCATTTATTGTGAGACTATATTTAACTGCAAATTTCTTACTATGGTCAACATATTTTTCTTATTTTTTGTTTTTAAGATACTTGCTCACAATTTTTCTCCCTTCAAGTTTTTAATTTTCTCTGAGGGAGAAAGAGTGTTAATTTGTAGTTAGAAATAAGAGGAAGAAGACTTTGGTTTATTTTGTTAGTACCCAAATGCACAGCAACTATTTAAAATCTGAAGTATTCCCTCTTTCTGTTGGTTAATTGATACGGTGAATATTAACAAATGATTCTGAGATTTATTCTCTCTTCATGTACAGTAAGGAGGCTAGTTTTTTATTCAAAAACATTCTTTTTACAACTTGCTACTGTTTACCTGAAGGTTTATTTATACTACCAGAAATATACTTTTAAGATTATTAATGTGATTATTAAACAAACAAAAAAAAACCCAAACAAAAAAAACCCCAAAACACACACACTCCTTAATATGAACATAAAGCCATAGTCCCTCTCTTACTTGGCATGTTATAATTTGAAGAATTAACTTTTTCCCAGGGCTATACTTTAAGATATCAAGAATATAAGGGATTACAAAACCACACCTGTATCATAATTGAGAACTTTATTCATTGCAATATGCCATAGTTTTTGCAGATTTAACTTTCAGTGCTTTTTCCATATCATTACATTCATCACAGGTTCAAGTGTGCAGATGGTTATGATCATGTGGTATAAATATGAAAAAATTTAAGTATGAATAAAGAGTGTGGTACAAACTATTTGTCTATCCTAGGTCTGAAACTTGCATTTTGTTTTCTAAAAATTGGTTCTTTTAGATACTGAAAATATCTTGACAGTACTCTGCTAACAGATTGCAAAGTTGATTGCTCTTCTTGCTTTTTTCAAGAGCGTTTCTGTTACTTAATGCAAGAATCTCTTCCAGTTCACAGAATTTCATCTAGACCAAAGTATTCAAGTAAATAAAATAAATCTTTGAACATGGCTTTCCTAGCCAGAAATACCTATTTCTTATGAAATTAACATGCTTCATGTTTTTCTTGAATTTAATTTTTTCTGCACCATGGCATTCTATTCAAATTGCTGTTAGGGAACAGATGAGGGAATTATGTTCACTGCTATTAGTTAAGGAGTTTACAGCACTTTGAAAGGGGAAGGCACAACGGAAGTGGTACTTTTCCCCCACAAAGCCTAGTGCACATGATTTGCGTGTGAATTGTGTAACTAATACAGATGTAATCTTTGAAGTGTCTGCCTTCTCTGCTTTCACAAATACATGCTAAAATGAGGAGTGCATCTGCTGATCTGTTAAGTACTTGATGTCAACATTACTGAGTGTAGTTTCTGTTCACAGTCCCTGTAGTTCTGCTTCAGAAAGTGGGTAAGAAATAAGTCTGTGGAAGTTCCATTTCAATATGAGTTATCAGTTTGAAACTAGGTGTTTTAATAGCTTTTCACATTTAAATAAAATTAAAATATTATTCAGGTTGTATTTTTCTTAAAACATTTTTCATCTTTGGATATCTAAAACAAAAGTAAAAAATACATATTTTCATCAATAATGGAAATGTTGGCACAGTACTTCCAGATTTGCAGTATTTACATAGATATATGTATCTATGTAATACTTGGGAACACCACTTGTGAGCAGTTACCAGCTGGATGTAACTCCATTCTTGTTTGTAAAGAATTGTTAAATACTATCAGGTGAAATATAAACTAAAATGGGTTTATTTTCAAAAATATTCTATGGTTAGACTTTTCACAGGTTTCTCATTCTTGCTTTATAGTAGCCAAAAGAGTTTTATTTTACTTTTTTTAGAAGTATAGATGTGTTTCTGTGCTTCTAGTGAGCTTGTGGTAGATTTTCTTCGTCTTGTACTTACAATAACAAGATCAATAATACTTTCAGGGCAAGAGAAGTATTCAGTACTGTCACTGTTGTTAGCATTTTATCATGATTTTTCTTTTTGTGTAAACTTCAAATATCCTGCTTGACTTGCATTTTCCTACCCTTACTGCTCACTTTTTGCTGATCACTCCCATATTTATGCTGAAGCTAAATTAATCTTTTAATGCTGTGCCATTTTTATAATGTCTTCAGAATTGAATATCAGGACCAATTATTTTCAATGCATAACCCTTCCATTTTGCTGTGTGATATTCATTGGTTTGTTCTTTGCTATTCAGTGAAAATGGAATTTGTAATTTCAGGTCTTTCAAGTTATCAAGTACCCTTGCTGCATCAAAGCCCGTCTCTCCTATCTCTCCATTCTTCTGTGCAGACTTCTGAAGGCTCAAAGTTGTTGAAGCTGAATTATTTTCATTATGTCTCTTGATTAAAATCCAGGGAGTGATTGTTGCATGGGACTGTTTTCTCTGGTTTGGGGTTGGATTTGTTTGTGCAGTGCTGGAACTACTAGTTTACCTGCTTTTTTACGTAAGTTGAAGACTGTTGTCCCTCTTTTAACCCAAGCTTGTTATCCTAGTGAGGTTCTGGGGAAAATAAATGGATTGAGTAAATATTAAATGTATGCTTTTAACAATGCTTTTAATTTTTAATAGGAAAAAAGTAATAAATGGATGCAGAGGTTTGCACATGGACTTAAAATCTGGCAATAGTTCTAGCGTTCTAGCTCCATTTTCAAAGGGTTTTTGTATGGCTTTTGCTTTAAAATGATTTTTGGGGGTTTTTAAGGTCTGTTTGTTTAGTTGGGTGATTCCTTTTATACCTGAAGAAACTGTATCTGGGAGGCTTGGGGGAATGAATTCGTTTACTGTGTATTACCCCTCTCTGCTAGCTTTGTGAAGCAGTCCTGTAAAATGAAACCCTGCTCTGCTGGAACACAGTCAAATATTTCATAAGCAGTGGGCAGAAGGCAGAGTGTCGTTGCTGAGGAGCAGTAGTATGCTTTCATACATTTCATGTGTCATGCTTTTGTCCATGTGTTAGCATGTATGAAGCAGTTTCTCTGTAACTTTGAGATTTTTTTCCATTTGGATTTTTTACGTGCTTGCGAATGAACACTTTTTTAAAATAAAGTTGTGTGTATATGTAGAGCTTTAAAAATACTAGCAGTTAAAATAGTCATGAAATGGAATAATGGAGATCTCTGGAAGTGGAATTTTCATCGTCATTGTTGTACAGTGTGGGCAGTTACCACGCAGATTTTCTTCTGTGGCTCAGTGTTTGTCAAGAATTCTTCTAGTGATGCAGAAAGCTTTTGTTCTCCATTTTCTCCTGATCTGTGCAGTTTGTACGGAGCCGATATAGATAAAAGTTGTCTCTTGCACAAAACTGATGTTTCTCAAAAAGAGCTGGAGGGCTAGAACCAACCAGCCAAAAACTTTCAAAATGACTGCTACAGTCTGAGATTAATTTCTGCTACAGTCTGAGATTAATTTCCATCATGGCCTCTTAAGAGCAGTGTTTACTGTTAAACCTTGACTTAAGCATTTCCCTGAACAGGGATGGGTTTGGTTTGGTTTGGTTTTGAACAAAAATATCTTTTCAGTTGTAGTTGGACCATTTAGGGTTCTGTTTTGTGTGTTTGCTGCCAGGGATTCATAATATTTATTTGGTGAAAAGACGTACACGATTCACCTAAAATATTAATTTGAGTATGTAACAGTTGTTTTGATAGAATTACTACTAGTTTTTGGCAACCTTAGCTTTTAAAAAGGTGAAGATATATGAAATTGTGACCACAATTTCTGTAGTCCTTGATCCCTGCTAATGTCTGCATGGTATGTTTCTGACTGAAGGTGACTTTTATGATTTCCAGATTAAAAATTTATTTCATATTATGAACATGTTTTGGCAATTGCTGTCATTTATCTCCTCATTTAGCTATTCTCTCTGTTTGATATGAGATATTTTCCATACATATCCTATACTGTTGTTTTATTTCTTGACACTAAAATGGCTTGTACTGCGCAGATGACTTGGTAAGACTCCAGCTCTTATTCTAGAATTCTGGCAATAATTGTCCTATTGAAAATTGCAATTCTGCTTGTGTAAAGTGTAACAGACTTTTTTTGTTAGGGATGATGTCAGCATGAGAGATGGCCTCAAGGAGTCATTAAAAGAACATAGGACTTTTGACTGTTGGACTTTATTGACTTTTCTCCTCAATAAAGTACCGTTCTGCTGAAGACAGATTAGTGCCCGCAGTGGTATGGGACATACTGGTGACCTTACTGTGTATTCTGATGAAGCTGTATCTAAGTGCCGCAAATTTGGAGGCACTCTATTAAGAGCTTCAGAGAAATGCAGTAATGACAGGCATAAAATTTTATAGAAATACTTGCCTTTCTCTGAAAGTAATTGGCCTTTTTATGTGAAATTACTCACTTTGCTTTTTAAGACCTTTGTATTTTCAGTTCTAGTTTGAGCTGGTTTGTTTCTAACTGTCCATTTAAGACATTATGCAATGTATTCACAGCTAAAACTTTTCTTTATAAAACAGCCCATCTGTTGCTGACTTTAATATATTGCTCTACTGAAATAGTCTGTGGGGGAAAAGGGAGTAAGGTAATATTTTTTTTTAACTGATTGGTGAAACGTGTAGGGACAATATGCAAAACTAATGTGATGCTAGGTAAATTAGCTGACGTGAAAATACTTGTAGATGAGGAATTGTTATCTACAATATTAAGATAAATTGAAGTCATTGCTAGCTTTTAGTAAACTAGATTAATGGTAGAAATATTAAGTCTTTGCTGGTTGCATTTTACATTTCCAGCCCTCCTGACTGACTGACTTTTGCCTTTATTTCATGCCAGGTCTCCTTCCCCAAGTTATGGTTTAGTCATGGAGCCATAGGAATTGCTGAATACATTAGATACTTCACTGATACAGATGAAAGCCAGAGCAGAGCATTAAGCAAAGTGACAGTAAACTTTTACAGTCTTCCTCTCTGATAGTCTCTTCACGTGGAACTCTCAATAGCTATGAACAGATTGTTGAGGGTGGTTTGAAAACATAGTGTACTTGGAGTGTCTAAGCTGTTTGTGGGAGTGCCAGCTTGGGCAGCATAAATTTATTCAAAAGGCACTGTGCTGCCTTATAGGAGTTTTCTAGCCTGGCTCAGTGCTACCTAGGATGTCTTGATACTCTTCTGTCAGCAGTGTCATTAGCTATCACAGTACACCATCTGCATGAGGTTTTATACAAACCTGTGGTGTTACTTTATCCATGTTATCTGACCCTTCCTTCTCCTTCCTTTTTCTGAATAATTGAAAGTTGACTATTTAATTTTTTTAAAATTTTTTATTATTATTATTTAAATATCTTAAACCATAGGCTATGGTACCTGGCATAGTATCTTAGAGCATAATCTTGAAATCCTGGATGAACTAGTATTTATCATATTTTTGTTTTCCTATCTTTTTTGTGAGAAGTTGTATGTGCAGCATAGTTTCTTGGCAAGAGTCTTTTCTATTTTACATAGCTTCTTCTATGTGTGCTACCTTACTACATGCTACATGCTTTCCGTGTAAAAATGGAGAGGTGAGGGGAAATTGAATTGAAGGGGATGACAATGTGGGTTAAGACCTTGAAGCTCTCTGAGTGCTTACAGGCCACTCTCTGGACCATAAGAAAAATGTGTTTCTTTCAACTTGTAGAAATAAGGAAATGAGAAGTTGCCATGTAGAACACACAGCCTTCTCTCCTCTCTTAACAAGCAAATGACTTCCTATTACAACACCAGCTCAGCCCTCTGTTCTGGAGGTGACAGCTTCTGTTGTGTCCTGTAACAAAGTACGTTTTTGAATACAACTTACTATGATCTGAGGACAATTTTTTTAATGACAATGGCAAGCTTTTTAATTAAAAATAAGATAAAAAATATGTATTAAGTGATTTGACTCAGCATTCCAACTCAAGCCTGCAAAAGAACGTCTTCAACTGAAGTTTAAAGAAGCTTCAGTATAGTTTGAGGAGACACTGTCACAACACGTTGAAGAAGCTTCAGCCCTTTCCCCCGTTCATTCTCCTCTGGGCTGTAAACAAGATCACTAAGAACAAGTTGCTCTAAGTTATGAAGTGACAACCAGGTTCCTCCCCTGTGAAAGTGAGAAGTGATACTCAAGTCTTGAGTCATCAGTTGTCTTGAAATATTCAAGAGATGTAAAAGAAAATAAATTGTTTTCCAGTTGAGGAAGAGAGCCTGTAGAAGGGAGGCATGCCTTTCCTGAATAACATAGGATAAGACCAGCTCAGGCCTATGGGAAGCACAAATAGTGGAAATCATTGGTGCTTTCATTGGGAGTATATCATTTTACTGGTATTTATTCTTCATGACCCTCAGTGTGAGAACTGAGAAAAGCATATGTCTTAAATAAACACAGATGAGGAAGAAATACAGGGGGAAAGGTAAATTTCATGTTATGTATACTGGGATTGAGGGCCTAAATCAAAGCAGCAAATCTGAACCATTTAATGATTCTAGGTCTCTTCTCCCAGATAACAAGTGATGTGACAAGAGGAAACGCCCTCAACTTGTGCCAAGGGAGGATTTGGATTGGACATTAGGAAAAATTTCTTCACTGAAAGGGTGGTCAATCATTGGAACAGGCTGCCCAGGGATGTGGTGGAATCACCATCCCCAGTGCTGTTTAAAAAACACATTGATGCAGTGCTTAGTGGTGGACTTGGTAGTCCTGGGTTAATGGTTGGACTTGATGCTTTTAAAGGTCTTTTCCAACCTAAATTATTCTCTGATTCTGTGTTGCAACAAAACATTTACAAAACAAGCTTAATCTCCTTTGTTTTAGCCAAGATGGTTGCTTAATGGTAGAGGAAAATAGAATGCTTAAGTAATGAAGACTTTGATCTGATTCAATTCCAAGTAATGTCTGCTTAGAAAATCCTGATTAAGTATTTTCTTTCAAAAGTTGTTTTCTTTCTTCTGGCCTTTTTCTAAGCCTTTTTGTGAAGGCAAAGCTTCAACTTGTTTGTCAGTGTGCAAATAACAGCTACTTTAAGGAGACTGTGCTGCCAAAGGAAGTCACTGACCTTATGTATCCACTAGAGATACAGTTTTTCTAAGTCCTAGTCCTCCCCAAGTTAGCTTCAGGCAAAAATTGCAGGAGTAGTTGCAACAACTTAAAAAAATCATGTGAACTAATTTGACTGTTTTTCTGCCTGGTGAATTGGGAAATGCTCACTCAAGCGTTGCAGGATCAGTAGCTTACAGCATTGGGCTGGTAAGGAGTATCCAGTAGATACAATTTTACATCAGTATAGTTGGATCCTGGAGCGTGTATCTCCAAGACTTTCACATACAAATTTAAACTAACTTGGTTAAACTGGTATAAAAGGCTAGGCATACATGTTTCACACTATGGTTTGATTTTTTTCTTTTTCTCTTTTTTTCTTCTTGAGTTTAAAGTCAACAAGGAGTAGGTTTGCATCAAACCAAAATAGCCTCCTTTAAATCAGGTTTACCAATGAAGGGGTGAAACTCCTTACTAGTTTCATAGGTGTCGTCCGAAGGCAGCTTTCCCTGGAGATAAATACTTTCGTACAAAAAAACAGGGACCTGCAATGCAGCTGGCCTGTGAGGAGCTGAACTTCCCCAATTTAACCGGACTTGGTGAGGTGGAGACTCTGGTTCATTTCCTCAGTGTTAGATCTTTTGCAACATTGCTTCTCCAACTTTCACTTAGTTTGTTTGGCTTTATGTTTTAGGGTTGTTTGATAGAGAATTGTCATTATACTGTTGGCTGGATGCCCACATTTAGTGACGGAAGGGAATGCTATTGCTAGAATTGAGATCGGGGAGAGGAATTGTCTGCCAGAAGTTAGAAGCAGAGCATATATAAAAACTTCTTTAACCTGAAACCCCATAGGAAGGGGTTAGAATTAATCCCGATTTTCAAATACAGATAAACAGTTCCACTTTGCATCATCTCTGCTGTAGCAGTACGAGTTGCAGTTTGTATTCTGTCTGTAATCTGTCCCATTGTATATTGACTGGTCATAAGGCCCAGCTGGTAGGTCATCTGACTTCCTTTATCTGCTTCTCTTTTAAAGCCACTGAATTCCGCTCCCTGCTAATCTGTAAAGTTGCTACATCTAATTCCTGAAGGTGTTTGCTTTGCTCCGCTATGTGCCATCCTTAAAATGTCTTGCTGTGTACTTAGTACCTGTACTGAGCAAAACTTGGGAATAAATCCCTGATCACAACTCTGTATTTGCTACCCTGAAAATAATTCTGTGTTTTATTAAAGTGTGTGTGTTAAGGAACCAAAAAAATGCAGTTTCATGGTTATTGTTAGTGCCTAGACTTATCAGCTAGTCAAAATCCCAGCTGCTACCAAAAGGCATGGTCCCTTTCTTCCCTACACATGCAGCCACACATTCTCATCTTCTCCCTTATATTGGTGTTGGAGATTACACAACTGCAGCATGAATCAGATCAGAAGGGCTGAAAACTATTTGTTGCATTGTATTTTTACAGGATTTTTTCTCAGTAATGAGAGCCAACTGGCTGTGTGGCAGCACAATCAGGAGTGCTGCACAAGGGAGGGGTTGATAATGCGTGGCCAGTAAGGCATCGTTCCCTTCATCGTTCGCGGCTTAGAGCAGCTGACTGTGAAGCCAGGGTCTCCATTGAAAAATGAATAAATAGTACTTGACATAATTTTGATCCATTTAAGCTACTGATTCTCCTACTCTAGAGCTGACTATAAGATAAGCAGCCAGAGTCAATGGAATATTATTAGTATATTATTATTATATAATATTATATTAGTTCTCAGTTCCTAGCAGGAAACTGGAGCTTGTCACTCTTGCCTGTTCTCCAGTAACTCCACAAGAACAACTGTATAATGGTGTTCTATAGTTTCTGCTGGGTTTTGGTTTTTATTTTTAATAAACAAGCAATATAATTCCTTACAAAAGGAAAATGAAATTATTTCAGAGGATGTGGCATTGTATTCCAAGTTGTTACTCTGATTAGAATATTTATCCTCTTCTTGCAGTACTCATGAGGTCTGCTCCTGTGAGAAAGTCATGCTTTCATTGGGAATGTGCTTTCTTGTCAGAGGATGTACAGTAGCTGACATTAAGTGCAGGACTGTAAAATATGTGTTTGTTTAGTCAGTGTTTTTTAGGGCAACAAACACCTGTGAGATTTTCATTCATGTATAAGAGAAGGGTAGACTACAGCAAATATGCATTAAAATCGTGTGGAGGGAAAAAAGGGAGGGAGAATGGGAGTTGGTTCTTAGAATCTTCTGTTTTCCTCTTTGATCCTGGGTATGACTGAGTTTTCTTATTTAGTATAATTATAGTTCTTACAAATCTTTGTACATAGGTTTTTCTAGTCTTAATACAGAATAGTGAATGTTGCAGAGACCAGGCTTTGTAAGAGAGTCTAATTCATTAATTTCTTGGCTTGATGTGATGTGTTTTAATGGAGAAGAGTTGAAGGGGCAACTGCTAAAAAAACCCTACTGTAGTTCAAATAACCTGGAAGCCAGATTCTGCAAAATTCCCTTGTGTGACTGTTCTTAAGATGCACTCCTGAGTTGTTTTTTTTTTAAAAAAAAGCTACCCAAGTTTAATTTCGTAATCTAGGTGTTGAAGGCAAAGGTAAATGCTTTGGCAATAGTTCTTGCTCACTAAAATTGCTTCGTGCAAGGTATTTGTGAACGTTCCTCAGGGAAGTGAGGGGGTTTCTTGGTTTTTAAAACCTTTGGCAAGAAGCTTTGTTATTTGTATTGAATGTTCCAAAACAAAACCGTAGCCAGAGGAAATAGCATATGTGAAACTTTGATCCACACATCTGAAACTTGACAATGATTTGGCAATGGTTTGAAACAAGTTTTATAAAGCACAGTGTTAAGCAGCTTTGGTTAAAAGTATGTGCAAACCTTGTCTTTAGCACACAAGGCAGGAAACCTAGAGGCCTGATTTCAGTGTGAAGTGTAATTTTCAATTTGCTTGCAGGTTATGCAGTGTATTCTCAGGTTGATGAAGTAGGCTTTGGTGGTAAGCACCTTTGCATTCCAGGCATAGCACCACCAAGTTGACATTTGGAAGAAACCACTAACCTTTGCCTCATTTTCTGTAACTGCAGAAATCATAGCCTGTTCATGTTGCAAAAAACAGCAGGTTGGAGATTCTCGGTTACAAAACATTAGTCCATGGAAATGGTTAAAACACAGTTTAATGCTACTGGTACTCCTGCTGATAGGAATGTGGTCATACCTATCAAGAATGGATCTGCTGAGAATTGAAATGTGGTAAGTGTGTCAAGGATGGATCACATTTGGAATCTAATTTTCCTTCCTGAAATACTGGAAATTGGAACTAGAAGTTGAGGGGGATATTTCATTACAGGACTGCAAAAATAATGTAGGTGAAAACAGTCTTCATTATGCCTGTTACTCCGGTATTCCAGCTTGGGCAGTGGTGCTGTGGTGGTCTGACCCAGGCTGAATGCCAGGTGCCCACCAAAACTACTCTGTCACTCCCCTCCTCAATCAGACAGGGGAGAGAAGATATAACAAAAGGCTCATGAGTCAAGGTAAGGACTGGGAGATCACTCAGCAATTACTGTCACAGGCAAAACAGACTCAACCTGGGGAAATTAATTTACTACAGTTCAAATCAGAAAAACATGTTCCAACCACCCCTCCCTTCTTCCCGAATTTCTCTACATCCTCCCCCAGAACAGCATAGGAGAACCAGGAATGGGGGTTATGGTCAGTTCATCACATGTTGTTTGTGCCACTCCTTCCTCCTCACACTCTTCCTCTGCTCCAGCATGGGGTCCCTTCCCACAGGAGACAGTTCTCCATTAACTTCTGCAATGTGAGTCCTTCCCATGGGCTGCAGTTCTTCACACACTGCTACAATGGGTCCCTTCCACTCAGTTCGGTCCTGCAGGAGCAGACTGCTCCAGTGTGGGTCCCCCCTAGGGTCACAAGTCCTTGCAGCAAACCTGCTCCAGCCTGGGCTTCCCATGGGTCACAGGCTCCTTCAGGCATCCACCTGCTCTGGCATAGGGTCCTCCATGGGCTGCAGGTGGAGATCTGCTCCCTTATCAACCCCCATGGGCTGCAGGGGCACTGCCTGCCTCACCATGGTCTTCACCACCAGCTGCAGGGGAATCTCTGCTCCTGTGCCTGGAGCACCTCCTCTCTCTCTCACTGGCACAGATTGGTTTTGGGTTGGTTTTTTTTTTTCTTAATATGCTGCCACAGAGGTGCTACTACTGTTGCTGATTAGCTTGGCTTTGGCCAGCGGTGGGTCTGTCTTGGAGCCAGCTGGCATTGGCTCCATTGAACATGGGGGAAGCTTCTGGCATCTTCTCACAGAAGCGACCCCTGTAGCCCCTCTGCTACCAAACCTTGCCGTGCAAACCCACTACAGGTGATATCACATCAGCAGTACGCGTTACCTAAGTAAAACAAAGAAGGAACAGCCTCATTTTGGTTCGGTAAATGCCACCTTCTTTCACCTTAACTTAATAGGTTTACAAGAAGTGTATCTTAGATACATGGGAGAATAGCTGGGAAAAGTTCAGGTTTGACAGGACTGGCAGGTAGAAGGTGAGTCAGAACATGACATCTCTGAGGTTTGTTTTAAGTTAGGGTATAACAGCAGTGGTGGTGTGTTACCACAGCAGGCAGGAAGAGGTAAAATCACCTGTCCTGTGTCAGGAAATCCTGCAGGTGTGAAATGAAGCTCTAAGGATGCCATCATTTTTAGTGCTTAGAAAGGAAAACATTTCCAGGTACTGAGTACAGAGACCATTCTATCAGAGAGGTATTCTTTTATGATTATTTCTGATTTTCCTGTGCAAATAGAGTCAGTACAATAATACCAGTAGCTCATCTGCTTAGTGCTGTGCTTTGATTTTATTAATTTTCTTTTAGTAGCTTTATGGGAATGTTTCCTAAAAATCAGCAGGGTCCACAAGCACTGCTCTTCTCAGATTTTCATTTCAAGTTCTGAAATCTTTGGGAGGTGAAACAATTCATAAAACCAGGATGAATATGCATTAATTTATTGAGCTAACAGAATGAATAATAAAAAAAAGAGAAGTTAAGGTTTATATAACAATGTGCTTCAAATGCATTTGGAAATGTAATTGCTCTAATAGAGTTGATTCTAAGTATCATAATTAAGCAATCAAATGGCATCAAGTTCCTCAAAAGATCGGTTTAGTGACGTTATCTGAAACGTAAGCAGTTAATTTCCAGGGAGGAGCAGCCCGACTCTTCCGGAGTGGTAGTTGTAAATGAGTTGTTCAGGTGAGCCGCTTTCCATGTCTGTGAGGTTACATCAGCTACTTCAAGGATATTCTTCAGTGTGATTTCGGTTTTGTTATTGCTGTTGTGAAACTGTGGTGCTTGCTTCTGGTCTTGAAGTTCTGTATGTGGCAGGGGGAGTAAGTGTTTACACAGTTCCAGATTTTTAATATGTTCCTTCTTGAACAGCTGTACTTTGTCCTTTTACAGCAGTTCTTTCTACCTTTTGACTTCTGTCACCGTACTGGCTGTCAGCCTCCTGGTCATTGATTGGTTTATCTAATTATTTATATGAAAATATATTTTTGTCTGTAAGGTGCAAGCTAATATATTTTTAGGTTTGCCTGTTACAAAAGGAAAAGCAGGAATGTGCTTTCAAGTTACAATGCACGTTTCATGGTTTTAGGTAAAACAGAACATTTTGTTGCACTTCAAATTAAGTTATCCTAGTTGAGGGCAGTATATAGCAGCCAGTGTCACCATCAGGATTCAAACCAACTCACCGACACCAGTATTGTTGCATCACTGCAGCATTTTCATGGCTGATGTCACACAACTGCAACTGGGTTACTACAGAGGACAGGACACATCATGGGTGGGAGCCCACAGTTTACAGCTGCTGACATAATGTCACAATCTCTTTTACATTAGTGTTTTGCCGGCGGGTGTTATGGTGGTTGCTGACATTTGGTTTTGAATAGATGGCCAAAGTTCTGTGCTTTGCTGTTTTAAATTAAAAAAAAAAAAAGAAAGAAAGAAAGAAAATTTAAAAGTGTGTTGGGAACACATGCAGATCTCTGGTGACAAAAGGCAGATTTTTTTAATCAACAAAATTTTGTAGCGCAGCCCAGGCTTAGAACTGGCCTTCATTGTTGTATTTAATTGGAATGAGAGCAGAAGCCATATTCCCATGCAACAGGATTAATGGACTGATCACATTAGCATCTCGTGATGAATTGGAATTCACCACCACCCATCTAGTTTGAGTGCCAGCAACAGTTGAGCTGCAGCTCTCTTTCTTTGTAGTGTATGTGGTGGGTTAAAGTACCCAGTAGGTTAAACAGTGCATCTTTATGCATTAGTGATTTTCCTTTGGAGACAAAATTTGTGTTATAGCTTAAGTTAAAGATGTGTGAACACAGCCCTGGTTATATTTGATGTTAGAGGAACATTCTTCTTTGAGGAGGAAGAGTTTACATTTAATGCCAAATGATGCAATTTTAAATGTAGTGTATCCTCTAGTTGCATTTAACTTTGGATTTGCTGGCTTTCTGAATGTCATCCCAATTAAGATGGAAAAGGTCAGTGATCTGACTCCGCTCTGAGATTTCATTTTGTATTTGCACTGTTAGCTTTTTTATCTTTCACAGAGAGCTTAGTTCCAAAGAACGCTTCCCCTTTGCCAAAATTCCACATGATCTTGCCTTCAAGGAAATGCATACCATTTTTAGCAGGCTAGGATAGCCTTTTTTAAAAGCAGATTTCTCCTAACAGTAATTTTAACACATGAAATGTGAACACAAACAAATTAGTCCTAGTTCAATTTATAATAGCTGTATTTTACTCATGTTTATTTGTGATGAAATTCAGTGTTTGTGCTTTTTTTGGGGGATTAGTCATTTGCTCTTTGAAGCTTATGGTATGTCAAGCAGCAAGGGCGTGCACATGCAAATTAAAGCAAATAATTTGCATCTTGCTGATTACTCCTTGCTTGATTTGGCAGTTATAGATTTTTTCTTAATTCATGCTATAATATTTGTTTTTTAAAAAATAAATTAGACAATGTCTCACTGCAACATTCTGTCAATAGAAATTTTTGCACAATAATTTGTACTGTAACGCCTTTTTATTTTCTGGTTGTTGTTGAAGTTACTTTATGCATACAATAGCAGAAGAATATCACTAAAACAAGTCTTAATTGACAACATATTTTCAATAAAATACATTAGATTTTGTTCCCTTACCTCACTTCCACTGCAGGGTAGCATGTATATAAATATATAGCTGACCACTGGAGTGTGTTTTTCTTCTCTCCTGGTTTTGTTAGAACTGTTCCTTCCATTCAGATATTTTTAGGAATAAGGTGAGGAAGAGGATGGAGTTGTTGAATTGTTTCATACAATGACTGCTGTATTCTCTGCCCCATTTCTGGTCCCATTTAAGATCTACTCTCTGGAATGGGGGGAGTGTTCCAGAGAGATTGGGCAAAATCAAAAATGTCACTGAGTTTTAGGGATGTGGACTTCGGGAAATTTGAATACTTGTTGGACATTTGCAGGAGGGCAAAGCAGGGATTGCAAATAACCAAAAGCAGTTCTTCATTGCAGATTCAGAATTCACACTGGATTTTATCATATATTGCTTCTGTCTAATTCTCAAGTTATTCTTGTCTTACAGTATAGCTTAGTCTTTTTCTTTTTTTTTTTTTTCCCTAGCACTTGCCTTTTTTTTTTTTTTTTTATGGTCTTGGCAGACCCATCCTTTTAGCTCCCTGTTTGAGCACATAAAATCATGGATGCTGTGTATAAGATAGTCTTCTCATGGCCATCGTGTGAGTAAAAATGCTGCAAACTTATTAACCAAACTTGTAATTGGTTAGACCCATTTTGAATGATTTAATGGACTATACTGCAGCATCAAAATTCAGCTGTGATTTAATCTGCTTTCCACTGACTTTCTACTGCTAAACATAAATACCAAGTTTTAAAAATCATTGCAGGTTGAAAGAAGTCTGGAAGAACATAGTCATTGCTGCTCATCAGCTTTGGTGTCTCTTTTCTATCATGCGATGAGCTCATTTGTTGTTTAAAAAAGTGTATTTTCATTTCTTCATAGAATCATTTAGGTTGGAAAAGATCTTTTAAGATCATTAACTCCATTAACCCAGTACTGCCAAGTCCACCGCTGAACAATGTTGGGGTTTTGTAGGTTTTTTTCCAGGGAGTTATTTCTTTAGAAATACTAAATCATAGCTCAGGATATATTAAATTCTTGACTAGTTCATGCCTTATCACCTGCACAGCATGTAAACACTAGGTTTTAAACATTCTTTGGTAAGATCAAGTGAAACAAAAAGTAATTGAGAATCCTCACGTTTGTGGTGAAACCCTTTCCAAAACAAACTTTTTATTTGCAACTCTTCTCCCAGTAATATGGCTTGTTACTTGGGAAGCCTATTTCTTTGTTAAAATGGGTAGTATTAAAACAGACTTTGCCAGCACAGCTGTGTGAAGGAGTGATAAAGCTATGTGCTGAAGGATGTTCATGTATTGTCAGATGTGGTGGAATTCAGTTCCATCCTCCAGGGTCCCTAAGAAAAACACTCACACCTTGTATGTGAATGAATGTTGTAATAATGCTACAAAATAGGTGCTTAAGCATCTAGTCAATGTGGAAGCTAAGTATTTTTTGTAAATTACTCTTGCTTGTTTCTTGTCATCTCTAAAATAATTTGTGTTCTTCTCCCTTTCTTATATAGTAATATACAACTGTACTGTGAAAACCTTATGGTAAGTTGTATATATCACAGATAATTCCAGTGATTACAAATACTATGATTGGCTGCACTTACTATAAATTTTTCAGGGCACATAATTTTTTTTTGTGTTGGGACAGTATGTTTCTTTGGAAATTGCTGTTCCCCTGTTAGGTATCTCAGTTATGTAACTCAGATATGTAACAGTTTTGGACATTGCATTGTTGCATAGTTTTAGCACTATTACTGTGCTTTAAATCTACCGCAGCTATATAACTTTTAAGGGGGGAGGGTTGGAGTTTGCTGTCATTTTCACTACAACATTAATGAGAATTAAATTATGGAAGGGAAAGAAACCCTGTGATAGACTAGTGCATTATGGAAGATGGCTTGTGCAAAATAAGTGTCCGTTGCATAAATTTCCTTGCAAGTATATGCTCTGTCCCTGCAGGGATATACACAATTACTTTGTTGACTGTTGTACTATCTACAGATTCTTAAGCAGGTACTGATCAGTATGATTCATTTGCCATTTCCATTTAGGCTGGAATTTGGCAAGTGCTTTAAACTGGCAAAAGTAAGCCCTGCCGCCAGAACAAGGGCCTTTGCTGCCTGCACCATCGTTTTTCCCTGGTGTTGACATAGGATTTGTGTGACTGTGTGATGAGGTAATCAAAAAAGCCAGTGTATTTAATTCTGATCAGTTTCCCACAAACTGACAACGCAAAGGGCCTGGGACAAGCAACAGAGGTAAGAAATCTTTGGGTTTAGCAGAAGCAGTAAGGAGGATCCATTCAGGGTGATCTGTCTTTGCATTTGATGAATCTGATGTTTTAGCTGGACTAGCATATAGTAAGATTAGGATGTTTACGGAAGCTGTCTTTAGCAATCTGTAAGCGCAGGTTTTTCTTCGTTCTTAGAAGAAAAGAAAAAGGGAAAAAAAGGTTGTCTCACAAAATAGAAAAGGGGGGCAAAGATCTCAAACTCTTTTCTGTTGTAAGACAATTAAATCTAGATATGCAAGGCAGACTTAATGCTGATGGATTCTATTAGAGCTGGTCAAAAATGTTCATGTAGTAGTGTTGGTTTTTCAGAATCAAGTTCAGGCAAGTTTAAACTGAGGGCATGTTTGAGCCTGATACAAGCTGGAAAGAAGCTTTTAGTATGATGTTATTACTTTTTAATTTTTTAAAAAATATTCATTGCTGAATTATGTTCCCCATTGCCTTCTTGTATCAATGGATTAGGAGTCTCCATGATTTTCATATTTTCTTATCTATGTGCACCCTGCAACATCTGCTGGATTTTATATCCATCATGGCCTCTGCTATAGTTTGCTTCAGTCATACCTGTAGCTTGGATAACGCAATTCCTTCCCACTTGTACATTAAAGTATATGTAGAGGTTTTTCTCTGCAAAGTTTTTCATAGTGATTCTTTCTCCAGAGATTTTTAATTCTGGTTATTTATCAATAGTAGCTCATGGCTTGTTCTAAGCATTGAGGTAGACCTAGAGTCAGTTCCAGCTGCAGTTGAAGTGGCTCTTTTCCTTGGACAACCTAGAGCAGCTTACATTGGAACAGTGCTAGGCAGGATATGTCTGAGGAAGTCTTTTTTACTCTGGAAAAGCTTCCCTTTTAAAAAAAAGAATTAATGTCAAGAGACGCAAGACCTATTTTCATTGTCAGTCTTTAAAAAGTAGTCTGTATTGGATGATTCCTTCACGGAATAAAGATACAGAAATTACTGTGTCCGTTCATTGTATATGTTTTGGGGTGGGAGCTTTTATCCTTTCATGCTGATGAGGAGAAATTGAAATTCAAAACAAATAAAGAAAATAGAAATTAGATTTGGATTTATTTGGGTTTTTTAATCGTGTCATGACACCAATTCAGGTTAGATGCGTTTTTATAATGAATATCTGCCCTCCCTTGAAAATGCAAAGGTGAAGCATCAGTTCATTAAACAGGCAGTGTCTCCATAGGAACTCCCTGCTGACACAAGGTGCTGTTGATGTGAGTGTAACTCCCCTCAGAATTAGGAGCTGGGTGTGTTAGGGAAGTGGGAGCTGTTAGTGTGTGTATGTGAGAATTGTTCTTTGGCATTTATAAGCAAGAGCTTTCCTTGACCTTTAAAGAAAAAAGAACCCCTTGCTACTGCATTATTTATCACAGTGCAGCTTTTACTCTTTCAGGAGAGTAATACTGACGGGTATTTTATACATATAGACTGGTAATTGGAACTGGTTAAGGAAAAATACTGATTCTTCAGCTACAAATATTTTATGGGGGGTTTTGGTTATAAACTTTTATCTCTTGCCAAGCAAGGAATGTATAATCACAAAGAAACAGTAAACCTTACTGCTAGCAGCAAGCAGAGCATTTCTCTGCAGCTGTGAATACCCTTTGTTGAAAATCCTTCCATTGCCTGCTTGAGATTGCAGGGTTGAACTGGTGTCCCTCTGAAGGAGGGAATGCTTTGGCTAGAGTATAGAAGGCTTGTCTAAGGTGTGTGCCTCATGTTTCTGCTCTTGGAACTATTACCTATAAATATGTGTGTATCTCTATAAAGTATGTATTTGAGACCAGAAATTTGAAGCTGAGGTTTCCTTATAGCATAAAGTACCTTACAGGGGGCTGGGAGAAAAGTACTTTCTGACTTCTTTTCATTACAGCACTACCCACACAATACCAACACCAAAATCTAAAGATGGTCCTGAAACAGAGATTTGAAGCTGGGCTTTCAGCATGTTAAACTAGCTTCCTCTAAGTGTAAGGCAGTTCAGAGTATGAAAGTGTGACTATGAGAGGAGTGTTGCACCTGGCTCTCTTTTTTCTTATTGTGGCTGTAAGATTTTAAAAGTTGTTGATTTATTTTGTGCATGAATTGAGTCACTTCATAATCTTGAAACTTTGCAGGCAGGACAGTGAAACTGATTCCTGTCCAATTGTTCCAACTGTGTGACGGCAAATACACAGACAATAGTTGTCCTCATGAATTTTTAGGATAGCTTTACTGAATGTTTCTTTTTTCCCTCCCTTCAGATTTGTCACGGAACAGACTGTCAGAGCTTCCAGCAGAAGCATGTCACTTCGTCTCCCTCGAGAGTCTTAATTTGTACCAGAACTGCATTCGGTATATCCCAGAGGCTGTTTTGAACTTGCAGTCTTTAACATTTTTAAATATCAGGTAACAATTGTCTTAGTCTACTGATGTTAAAGCAATATTTCTAGGTTTATAAATTTTGATGCATCCATAAGTAATGCTAACATCGTATGTAATCATCTTGTTGTTATACTGTATGTCATTGAATCAAAGCAACCTGAACCAGTCTTGCCCACTTCGGTGGATCAGGGAACATGAGGATTAAGCAGTAGCTTATAGAACTGGAGTATAAGAAGAAAGCTTATTCCAACTTAAAGGGCTCACAAAATAAATTCCGGTAGTTTTCATGTGAAATACAGGCATGTAGACTGAAAAGAGGTGATAGGGCTTTTGTATAGTCTTTACAATTAAACTCTCAGCAGCTGAATAAGGCTTGTGCAATTTCCCTGTACCTTCACTGTGCTGGTGGCTTTTAAAGATGTGTCTCAAGCATTAACACTTCTCTGTCAGCTTTAAAAGTTAATTGCTGCAACTTAGCCTGTTGATGAAATTCAACTGGGTACAGCATCCTCCATTTGTAGAAAGTCTTTTAAGAGGTGTGGGAATTCCCTTGTCACAAATTGGCAGTGCTATCAACCAAGAACAACTTCAGGCTGTTTCCTTCTGGTCTTATGCTTCTGACAATTCAGTATACTTACATTTCTTGATGATGGTGAGAATTGTAGTAATAGGATATGAATCAGGTATGGGTTTCCTATTGCTATGATCTCTAGTAGATGCAGTCCAATTATTATCCTTTTGAAAGCTGCTGTTGGTTCACCTACTGCTCAGAACTTTTGTTATTGCTTTAATAGCAGGGAAATCTGGGTTTCAAGCATGAAAAAAGTACAGCAGCATATTTTGCTAAATGTCAACATCTGATCAAAGCCTTATTTAAGATTCTAGTAACTTTCTTTCAAATCATCCAGTCACTGCTCCTTGTTATGTTTTATTTTTAAAGGGAATCTTTCTCTTCTACAATCCATGCTCCCCCTGCCTGATTCTCATCTGAGGTTATGTTTCAGTCATATGACCACGTATTTGCTTTAATAGTAGTTTATTATGAAATGTCCAAGCCTGGGTTTTGGAATAGTGAAATCCATCATACGAAGGTTTTTGATCCACATGACTTAGTTAGAAATATATTTTAAAAATTCCGTAAGTAATGACTTTATGGCATTTTGCATGTGCTGACCTGCAATACTTACTACCTATCAGAAGGACTTTTGCACTTTGTTCAAACATACTCATTTGTGACAGAGGGTGACAGGTTATCAGAAGCATCTGAAAGGGCATGAAAATATCATATTCCCCAGCACTGAGTTTGAAAGCATCTGATCGGTGTTGGTACTTGATATTCAGAGTTTGTTCACATATAACTAGATAAAGCAAGTAATAAAGAACGATTTCATGGAACGACTTTCACGGTAACTGTATAAAAACTGAGTTGATAATTGGAGTGTGCTTTTTGTATGCATCTTTCATTGCATTAAAATGTGAGGTGATTTCTCAGTAGAGTTCTGATGCCTTTGCTTTCTTTCTGTCCAAAAAGTCGAAATCAACTTTCAACATTGCCAGTACACCTCTGTAGTCTACCACTAAAAGTCTTGATAGCAAGTAATAATAAGTTGGTTTCAATACCTGAAGAAATTGGACAGCTCAGACAGCTGACAGAGCTTGTGAGTATACAGTTATTTTTTTAACTATTACTCTTCAATCTTTAGTTTTTAATCGATGTGTTGAATGGGTTCAGAGGTGCTTCAGAATAAATCACAGTTTTTTAAACTGATCAAAATAATGCAGTAATTAAGATGCTCTCCAGGCATGTGCAAGATCAACATCCTGTTTTTCATTCTGCTGAGAACTTTGTGATTGTAAACCAGTCACTCGTATGCAATGGCAAGTTAATTAAGTCTGCTCTTAGCCTAAGGGAGATTTCCATCTGCCATAATATCTCTTAACTATGTTCTGACTTTTTATAGAGGTGTTAGAAAAGAGTTTGAAATACTCTGAGATTTTAAAAAAAAATTATGTGAGGAAAATATGCCTTGTACTGGAGAGCAAATGATCCATGTCAGTTTAACTAACAGTCTTCCCTAGTTTTGAAAGGAAGGCTGGATGGAATTAGAGCTCTTGGTGCATTTGTTTGTGATAAGAAGCTTTTATACAGCAAGCGGTGCTGTCTCAAATAATGTGGAATAACTTGAACGAGGTAACTTGAAATAACCAGAATGCTTAATCTTTTAAAGCTTTTATTTCCCCATGTATTTAACATGAGAATAATGCTTCATATCAGCTATGAGATTTAATGAATATAAAGATCTTAGGTGTTACAGAAATAGTTGTTTCTTTCAGTCCCTAAAGTGCTACATATTTTAGTTAACAGAGTTTTACTAGTCAGTGGTAACTCATTCTTTACTCTTGTTTTGTAGGATGTGAGTTGTAATGAAATACAGACAATACCTCCACAGATTGGCAATCTGGAATCCTTGCGGGACCTAAATGTCAGAAGAAATAATTTGGTGCGTTTACCTGAAGGTGAGATGAAGGCTGTCAGTTATAACAGCAGAAACATCAAGTACTACTTTATTTTCAGTATCTTTTTCTTCCCCTGAGAGCTAGAAGCAGTGTACTTAATTATTTTGTAAAACACATATTTTTATACTTTTGCTTTTTTAAAATACTCTTTTAATCTGCTGAATTGTCTGTTTATTTTTCTATCTCCAGAGCTTGCTGAGTTGCCTTTGATTCGCTTAGATTTCTCCTGCAATAAAATAACAACAATACCAGTTTGCTACAGGAACCTCAGACATCTGCAGACCATCATGTTAGAGAACAACCCTCTCCAGTCACCCCCTGCACAGGTAAACTGCAGCTAGGAATTCAAATGCCTAGTTCAGCTAAAAAGAGCAGAACGGATGTAAAAGCTGAAGGATACAAACTTTACAAACCTTATTTAAGAACAAGAGGACTTTAAATTTTGTATTGTCTAAAAGTGTTAAATATACAGCATAGCTTGAAAAATCCCTTTTTCTTCTCTTACTTTACTGTATTAGTAGTCTCACCTATGGGATATTGCTAAGAATTCCACTGTTAGCATTATACTAATGTTAGCTGAACATGTCTGCTTTCAGTGTAGGAGAGAGGAAGCTGTGTTAGGCAAGACTGATTTTGTGCCACTCAAGTGTCAGAATTTTCACTGAGGCCTCAGTGCTGCTGGTTCACTTTGCAGCAGAGTGCTCAAGTTAGCCTTTGAGCTACAAACTGCAACATGGTTAGTGACTAATTTGATTTTTAAAGTGGGTATGTAAGCCCTTGACTATTACAGGTTCCACTGTGAGCTGCTGCTTCTGAGTCAAGAGTGAAACTTGCTAGGACCTGTAGTTTCAGTGGGGTTTTGCCTCCCTTTTGAAAGCAAAGACAGCTGTTACTGGCTTCATTCACTTTAAATTTGAGCTTGCTTTGGCAGTCTGCCACTGCCATTCAAAGCTGGCCATGGGTGGGATGCATCTGTTCTGATGCCAAGGGTATAAATTCTAGTATTTGTAAATGCTTATGTCTTGTTTGCGTGACGAAATTTCAGCATCCAGCTGACAAAGTTGCATGCAGAGCAGCTGTACCTGGAGGACAGCTTCTATTTGTCTATCATGGACATTCTGTGATGCTCCACTATAGCTGTTTCTCTAAAATGCAGTGAGATTAGAAGAAAAGATGTATTGGTTGACATAAATGTGCTCGTTTATTATTCTCAACTACAGGTTAAATGTCTGTAGAGTACTTTGAAAATGTATTGTCAAATTATAGTTATGTAATCTTTAAATTTGTTTTTTTTTTTTTTCTAAGATATGTATAAAAGGAAAAATTCACATATTTAAATACCTGAACATAGAGGCATGCAAGATAGCTCCGGACTTGCCTGATTATGATAGGAGACCTATGGGATTTGGATCTTGGTAAGTTTGGCACAATGCAAGTTCCTAGTTTTGATGATGATGATCAGGAAAATTTTGTCAGTCACCAGAGTTTTTAAAATAAATAGATCCAAGAATTATTCTTTGGTAAGTGCATTGATGGAGGTGGCTTTGAAGAATATAATTTGTGTTGTCTCATGGTGCATTCTAGCAAGGTACCACTGTGTAAGAAGTGAGGAGCAGTTCAGAAAACCTGGGCAATATCATATGAAAGGCAGTGTTACAGTTGATACACAGTAAGAAAAGAGTGTTGGTATCTTCACAGTACAGGGGATGTGCTCTTGTGGTGTTAACAGGCGTGTTCAGTTTAGAAGATCTTAATATTTTCCACATACTTACTGAAGTATATCCCTGCTGTGATTTTTAACCTTTTGTACAGATTTTTTTAACTGCTGTGCTCAAACTGCAGGTGTAAGTGGTAATCTCCACCCCATTAGTAAACTGTTATTTTTGGCAAGCTTTCACTTGGCACTGTTGCTTAGCATTGTAACACAAATAATGCAACAGTCAGCCATATCAGCTGCTAAATTAAGATGTCTAGAGAAAAACAGGAGTTAGGATTTATTTCTGTTACTTGATATAGAAGAAAGGGGAGTCAGTGAAGTATGAAACTAAATATATACGAAAATTACCTCAGTCATCTTGGAAGGTGGTAATAAGGTGTGGAGGAGTAAGTTGCTAAGGGATGTACCGCTGTCTTAGCAGCAATAAAACACAAATCAGAGGGCCTCACAATAAATCATCATGAGTCAGATTTGTGAAGAAGAATTTGCATGAGGGACTGACAGAGGGATTCCTCATCAGCACTGGATGTTTTAAATTATTTTTCTAGATGAGGTCAACATATGAGCATTTTTGAGTGTTACTCAGTTTCCTAGAGTATAAGCTGTTGCAGATGGTTTCTGCATGATACCGAAGATACTGTCCTATTACTGAAAGGGAGTGTCTGCTCTAAGTGAAAGGGAAAGGCTGTAAGTGATGAAATGTCACGATCTGTTTATCTCTAGCATAATTTGTTTATTTTTTTAAGAGAAGGTCCAACAAAATCAGTGGGCTGTGTGCTTACTAATGTCCAGAGTTGTATATTACTATGGAAGTTTTCATTAATTACTGTTGTGAAATGAGAAGAATTAATGTATTTTAATCTTAGCTTGGGTTTATGAATGTAAAAACAAGTACAGAAATGGTTGAGGATGCTTTCTCTAGAGTTGCTTCCAGATTTAGCTGTATGAAATGAGCTTCAGCTGGCTTTCCTTTGGCTGTATTTCCATCCCCAAGAGGCCATAAGAGCTGGTGATAGAATTATTTGTTGTTACGGTACTGTTTAGGGCATTTAGTGTTGCAGGTGGTTCTTCCTGTCTTCATGTGCCTATGGAAGAACTGTCCATGGATTAGAGTACACATTAGGAGAAAATGGTAGAAAGACCCAGAGGAAGAGAGGATCCCAAATTATTTTATTCTTCTGGTACTTGGGATGAGAAAAAAGCATTCAGCTACAATACAGTTAATATTTCTGGCAAGTCACAAGAGCTTTATTTTTGTTATCTTCAAGGTTGACCAGCAGAAATAAGATACCAGTCAGTACACCTAGACTTTGTTGCTGTTTTATCTTATAAGCTAGGTAAAATACTATGGAGGTTAAGAATCCAAAACTGAATGTGGAGATTCTTAAAGTTTAAGGAAGTTTGAGTTGTGCTGTGAGTTCACTCTTGATCAAACATTTTTTAATAGCAAAGTTGTTAATATTGCTAATAAAACAAGATACTCTGAAACATTATGGCAGAAGGTGTGGTTTGGAGGTTCTAGTGCAGCTAATTATTTGTTTTAGCCTTGTCAAATTACGTCAAACTGTTTTACCAGAGTGAAATATTTTCTGTAACAATCCTTTTCTAAACACAAGCTATGTGAAATTTGTCTTGCAGCAGGTTTTGATCTGCTGCAGTCAGTCCCTCGTGCAACACTTCAGGTTAGGGCTGAAGTGAACGTGATTGAGAGGAGGCAGAACTGCTGAAGCTGTGCAGTAATTCGTTTGGCACTGAGGCAGGCTGGTACAGTCTGGAATTAGAAGGTTTAAAATATGAAGTATTCGTGCACAAACCAGTGTAGTGGATATTCTGGGACTTGCACAACTGTTCTTTCAGGAGGTAAAAATAGGTGGTTTAGTGTGGCTTTGGAGGCATGTCTTTGAAATCTTGTCAAGTATTGCCTTTCCTTTAGCAGCTGACCTTATGAGTTGTATAGCTTCTTGTCCTTTGATTTCAGACCTTATATTACTTCCTAGGTAAGTTGTAGTTGCCCCAAAATGCTCTGATCTATCCAAATGCCTAATTGTTGTTCCTTGTAGCTGGTTGGTTGAGGGGGAATAATGATCTTAAGTCTTAGCAGATTTCAGGATGGCTGCTGTATGATTATAAACATGTAAAGTGTGCAGCATTGAATAAGCTGGTTTTAGGTGTGAGAGCTGGGGAGAGAGAAAACAGCTTTCATGTTAAAAAGGAGAAGAGTCCTGGGAACAGTGATCATGCATTATTAAGCCTCCAGATAACCTTAGTGTTAGATGCTTTTCAAAATCTCTATTTGAAAAGGAAGGCTAAAAGCAGAAAATTTGTATCAACATACTTCCCCATTTTGGGGGGAGGTAGCCAAGCAGTCGCTTTGATGCTCTTTGATTTGCAATAATTGTTCAACTTACAAACAGGGTTCTGAGGACATTCTGAAAATATCAGTGCATTTAAAATGGAATTATACTGCAGATGGATTTTTCTTTTCTCTGACCTGTGTTTTAAATCCAATGTTTAAGTACTGTGAACTGTTAGCATAAGTATTGTTCTGTTGTCAGTGATTCAAGTTAATAGTTCTTTAACTGCATTGGGCAATTTCATGGTCATTCTTTTTCCTTCCGTACCCAAAAGAAGGGAGTTGTTTTTTCTTTCCTCTTTTTTTCTTTAAAGGGGTTTACTATGCAGATGACCTTCCTGATCAAATACAGGGCTATAAAGGTGTAACTCTTGCATTAATCAAAATTCCATGCAGATATAAAGGCTTGTCTTTTGGTGTAGCAGATGCATAGTCTTAACATTTCTCATCTGTAGCCCTCTATCCCTCCTCCTTTTTGTTGCTATTTTGTGTCTATCTGAAAATTAAAATACCCAAAATAATAGTCACTGTTCTACAAAGTCCTATGCACGCATACAGTGCCGCAATAATAATAATAATAATTGAACATAAGTATTTCCTTAAAGGGAGATTTTAGAGGGAGCAACAACTTGAGAGTAATACCAGTGAGAAAATGACTTGCAATTTAGTTGTTATGGGGTGAAGCGATTAGCTTCCTGAAATTCATTCTTCCTTGTGTATTATGTAGTAATTACTGCTGCAGTTCTCCCTGGGGCATCGAGTGCCAGCAGGACAGTTGAGCCATTGTGAAATGCCATCTGCAGTGGATCAGACAAGTCCCATTGTCTCTTACTGCAGCTATCTGCGGCAGTTGCCAGACTTGACATCTGTGATGGCTGTGCTGCTGAATTATGTTGTTTCTAAGCCCAGAAACTTAGAGAACTGTATGGCTGTTTGGTTATGTGTATTGTTAACGCTAGGCACATACCTAATGCCTTTGTCTAGACATGTCATTGACAAAGTCAGGCTTTGCAGATGAAAAGTGTACTTCTATATTTATTATATTATGAAGTCTATTTATTTATATTATGAAGTATCTGAAATACTATCCAGCTTAGTCCACAGTTTCTTAGGTAGGTACTTATGATACAGAAGATAGTTATGTAATGCATTCTGTGTACTATTGTGTAGAAATAGTATATTCCGTATTTTTTAGTAATTCTGCATGGATTTATGCTTGCCTATGAAAAAGTTTGAGGGACAGTGTTTTTCAACCAGAACACAAGAGTAGCAGAAAAAGTTTGACCTGTTAAACAACAGTGAAAGAACAGACCACTTTTGCAGATTTCTTTGACATAATTCCTGTTTGGGAAGTGTTTGAAGTGTGGATATATACTGTGGATCAGATTTGCTTTTAAAATACTAGGCAGTGGCAGGTGGGCAGCTGACTGACAAGTATGTTTGTAGCTGTAAGCACGTGCCTCTTGTTCTATGTGGCAAATGCAGTATGATGCTTTCTAATACGCTGAGCTTGTGAACGTGCTCAGCTGTGCTAGGTAGTTTATTCTGCTTTTGTCCTATAATAGCGGAGAAGCTTTTGGTGGTGTTCATATTACAGTAACTAAAACTGTGTGTTTGACAGCCATGAGGAACTCTATTCCAGTCGTCCGTATGGAGCACTTGATTCTGGCTTCAATAGTGTGGACAGCGGAGACAAAAGATGGTCAGGGAATGAAGTAAGTGTTGCAGCTTTATTTTTGTGAGTACAGTATTGTACAGGAAAGAGAACTAATAAGTATACATCTGGAAGCATATCCAATAGGTGACATGTGTATGCTAGCATGCAGGTTGCCTTGAGCCAAAACTATTTGTTGTTTTATTGGAGAAAAAGAAGCATAATTTTATACAGGATGGATACAAAGGTGGAAATAATAAGAGAAATTTATAAAACTGTGCATGACATGACATTAATTTGCTGGAGCATAAAAGATGAGAAAAATGGATTTCCTAATTTTAAAAAAAAGCTTATAACTATCATATTACAATGCTGAGCCAACTACAATTATTCACAAGTAGTTATTTCAGTACCATAAATCTGAATGTGAAAATTAAGCTTCAGAAATCAGATGGAAACTTTGTCTTCTTTCTTTGCAGATTGTTTCAAATGTTAAAATCTCTTTGCCAGTTTGAAGCAGCAAAATGGGATCTCTTAGCAAGGAGTTTGTCAATTATTCTTCCTGGGAGGAAGCTGTGTTTTCCTCTTGGGACAACTAGAAAAGGCAGTAGCCAAAACCTAAAGTGTTTCAGTCAGCTATACTCTGTATGCCTGCTTGCACTCCTAGTTTGGTTTTTGAGAAGATTCTAGGAGTTTCCATCCTGGGATGTTTTCAAACACTTGTAGATATTGCAGACAAAACTGTAGGCGAGCTGAGTTTTTTAGGAAAGTGTAATTATATGTTTTTAAAACCTGTATATTTACTTATATATAAACTATAGCTGTATTTTGCTTTAGGTTAGTGTTTTGTAGGTGCAAAACAGGACAGTTGAAGTAAAAACACAAACCAAGAGGTAGTAGCTTGCAAGATGACGTTTCTGAAGAAAAGTGTTTTTTGTCTTCACTGTTTGCTTTTTAAAGCCAACAGATGAGTTCTCAGATCTCCCTTTACGTGTGGCCGAGATCACTAAAGAACAGAGACTGCGAAGAGAAAGTCAGTATCAAGAAAATCGAGGGAACACAGTCGTAACTAATGGTGGAGGTAAATAGTGATCATTGGTTAACAGTATTTATTGTCATCATTATTAAAGTTCTAGAATATTTGCAATAAGTAGGAGGTTGTCTACAGAGGGGAAAAAAGAGAAAGATCTAGGTGGAATTATACAAAAACGCTGTTCTGTAAACAATGTAAAAACGCTGTTGTATCAAGGATGTTACAAGGCAAAATCAAATAGCATCAGAATTAGGATTATCTTGGAAATGGTGTGACAGCTACTGCATATATGCAATGTTAAAGTCTCCAACTGCTTTTAACAGTATTTTGGAATCTTGAATTTTGGTGCATGGAGTTTTGCTGCTTGAACACCTGGGGAAAATTCACAGCAGTAGTAAATTGCCAGTGCTCTGTGCTAGTTGCTGTCAAAATGGGATGAGCAACTTTATCAGGGAATTTTGTATTTCCAAGTAGCAAAAGTGCCTCATTCAGCAGTCGAGTTTTAATCCAAACCTGCATACCATCTAGGAGGGACTGGTATTTATGAGTGACATTGCTGTTTTGTACTTTCTCAATTGGTTGTTCTGCAGTCGTACAGTAGCACCCTCATATTTGTTCAAGAGGTGATAATGCTTTCCATGTTTCTTGATCTCCACAGTCCTTCTCTATTTTAACTTCCAATAATCTGCTGCTACCACTGTCTCCTCTTGTTTATATGTCCCAATTTTAGTATTGTTCCAAGTTTATTTTTTTCAGTCATTCCCCATTCTCCATTTTTCTGCACTACTTATTGTTAGATCTCATCCCCTTATACTTTGATTAATTTTTCTTCTTTTTCAGCTGCTTCCTGTTTTCCATTTCCCCTAATGGCTACAGTTCATATTCTCTGAGTGTCACTCTTCTCAGCTATTTTTAATCTTCCATGCCCAACTCCCACTTCTCTCCTCCTCCCTCTCTTTATCTTTTGACATCTTCTTTTCTTGGCCTTATTCTTCTCTGCCACAATATTTTGTTTTCTTTGCCACATTTGAGAAACTTGTTGGTTGACTCACACTCTTTTACATGTTAATGGACAAAAAATTCCTTTCAAACAGTTAAAATCTGGTAAAGTTAGAAGAATTGAAGACATGGTGTCATGGGAAGCTCTGGGCAGCCTTAATAACAGGTAGTGCTGCCAGCTCTGCCTCCAAGACTAACTTTATTTTGTTCTTTGGGTTTTGTACATCAGAGATTTCAAAATGTTTCACTAGGCTTTTAAGATGGAGTACAGTCATTTCATGAGTAGGAGTATATGAGAGGGGCACAAGCTGTAGCATGTGGCTGTCAGCGATCCAGGAGATGCTTTCCAATTTTGTGTTCCTAACACAGATACTAATGTCTTTCACCCTCTTCTGTATTACTGTTAATATTATTTAAGTTTAATGAGCAAGGCTGGAAAGAAGGGTGTTGTGTTTTGTTTTGTTTTCTTGGGTTTTTTTTAAGATTTGAAACTGAGATGGAGATCTAAAGAAGCCAGAGTATATAGGAATGCTATTTTGGATGGTTGTAGTAGCAGAGGAGGTGGCTTTGGCAGTAACAGTTGCTAGATTGTGTGGTGAGGCAAAGAGAAGTCTGTTTTAGACAAGCAGGAAAGGGGCGGAGGAGTAGAAAAAGAATGTCTGCAAGAGAGTCTGGAGCAAGTTTGGGGAGTTTTAGGAAAAAACAAGCTCTAGTGCTCAGAAAGGGAGCTTATACTTTCCCCTGGATCCCCAGCACAGCATTTTTCAGCAGGATGATTTGTTCAATGTCATGACCCTCAGAATCCCTGGGCAGAATGTGTAAAAGCAGTGACAAGTGAAAAAATTGCCCTACATAATATCATCCACACAAGGGAAAATCAATGCTAGCCAAACTGTGCTATTTCTTGCTCTCGTTTCAATAGTTCCCAGTGCCTTTGTTTGTTTGTTTTTATAAAAAAAGTGCAGGTGCTTTTCTGTTGTTTTAGAGGGGGTTTGTTGCTTTCTGTACTGCCCTTTATGTCCACATAGACTTTTTATATTTATTGCATTTTATCCACATGACTTAGACATGCTGCCCTCTGTTTTGTTGTCATAGTAGTAAAAATAATAGAAGTATCTGTCTCATCCATTCAATTTTTTCTGACAGAGATTAATTAGAACCAAGAGAAATTATTCAAAATGTGCACGAATCATTGTACAGTCGGGGTGTTAGCTGACAGATTTTGATTGGTAGGTTTTGGTATTGAAAAAAAAAAACAGTATTTTTCAGTCACTGAAAAAGTATCTGTGGCTAGCAATATAAAACTATGTGCTTGATACATGTTTCTCATTGCTTCTTAAAAAGCGTAAGTTTTATCATTATTAAATCAAAATTTGATGTTTAACAAATGTTAGTGGGCCTGGCAAAATCCAAGAGCGCTTAGGCTGAGCTTTCCCAGATGGAAGAAAAACAGTAGGGCCTTAGTTCCTGACATTGCTTTTTTTGTTGGGACTTTCCTCTCCTATTGGTTATCTAATTATGGGTGTTTTCTTTGTGTATGTGTTCAAGTGGAACATGATCTCGATCAGATCGACTATATTGATAGCTGTGCCACAGAAGAGGAGGAGGAGGAGGTGAGGCAACCCAAGTGCATGGACTCAGACAGCCTCAGCTTACAATTCATGGCATATATTGACCAGCGGCGAATCTCTAATGAGGTGGTGCTTTTACTTAAATTAGTTAAATTCATACACCCCAGGAAAGCCTTTGTGATGGTATTAATGCTTCTTGTCCTCAGAGGTTTTCTTTTTTGTATGTTTTAAATAAAAATATAAAAAAATTAGGTCTGCTCTGGAGGAAGGGCACAGTGTTGAGCTTTGTGCAGGGTCAGAGTTGGAGTGTTAAGCTGCTCCCAGGTGCCCTTTGGGATATGTGGAGTAAGTCTAAAGCAGCCACGCTTTTCCTATCATGTGGGTTCTTGCAAGTTTGTGCTTTAGGTGTGTGTGAAGTAAATGGTTTTTCCAAAGGAGTGCTGTCTTCAAAAAACATGGAAGTTGATGCTTTATTTGGTAGTATGAATATATACTGTCTTTCTCAAGGTTGAAAACTGTTGATTTTTGGCAGTGTAAAGATTTAGTACAGGAACTTTGCAACTCCATTGATTTGGCTGTTCTTGTTGATTATAAGTTATTTGCCAGTAAACTCAACTTCCTGAGCATCCATTTTAAGTTTAGACTAACTTTTCAGAAAGCCTACTCTTTGCAGAGAACAGCTTCTTTCTTACTGTTGAAAAAAGCTCTGAACCCATGGGTACAGACTTGGTTGTGTATATAGTTGCCTTTCTGAATGGAAACTGCCATCTTTATTTTCAGATAAACCTGGCATGAAACTGTTCTCAGTCGGTAAAAGTATACAGTTGAATGAACAATAAGTAAAATTATTGCTAGACAGGTTCGAAAGTTCTCAGAATAGCTTTTTACAAATGTCTAGAAACAGGTGTGAATAACTTTGGACATTGCCCTGTTTTCTTTCACAGAAAAAAAAGAAATATAAAAAGGGGACAAGCTTAGCATATATTAGCCTAATAATAGCTGCTTCTATTGATTGCTTACTATATCCAAGTGTTGTCCTGGCACAGGCAAGTGCAGTGATTCCAGTAAAGTTACTGTCACTTTTCATTAGCTCATGTCATTTCATTGTTTTCTAGCTGCACAGGAATTAGTATGTGCTTTAATAAAACTCACTGGAGTTGCTTTGAAATAGTATGAATTGCCAAAACCTCTTTGGAGCTTAACTCTACATATCTTCTAAGTGATATTAATTATTTTCTACCTACATGTACTTCTCTGCATGATTTACTTAATAGTGGAAGTTTTTTATCAGTGGGCATATTTAATCTTGAAACTGAAGTTTTTTTAAATTAGAGGAAAAAATGAAAGTGAGCTTGCCTAGCTGGAAATGATCATTCCTGAATTTATTTTTTTGTCCTCCTTTCTGAGGTATTTTGAATAGCAGTAGTTAGAATGTAGCTCTGCTAAGAGATTCTTTGACATTAATGTACAGCTTTCCAAATAAGTTGCTGACCTAAGTCGTCTTTGTTATTTTGTTTAGGGCTCACCGGTAAAGCCTGCATCCCTCAGAGAATTTCAGAGAACAGAGGATACAAGACGATATTTACATCAGAACAGGTAAGAATATGCATTAACAGTAATTTTATCTAAAGTTTCAGGATGAATACAGCGCATGTATTTACTGAATGTGTTTAGAAAATGACGTTGTTTTCTGTTCCTTCACCAGAAACATGTGTGGCACTTTATTTTTAAATTATTGCTCCAGTTTAGAAATTTATATTCCAACAGTGGGAGTGACCAAAAGGTATGGCTGTTCTAGGCCAGTGCTTAGTTATAAATCAGTCAGTTAAATCTGCGAAATTAAAGTGTATACTTTTTAAACTGATTTCATGTCTGCTTCTGGTTAGTTTGTGCTTTGATTAAATAGTTTATGTAAGCTATATTACATAAAAGACAGAAGGGATAAACATACTTGCACTACAGGTTTAGGGAAAGAATAAAGAGTTACTATGGGGTATCTGATGTATTGGTCACATTCTTGGTTGAGTCTTGGTAGCTGTAGTACTGGGGGGGTTAGTTTAATTAAAAATGTGTGTTTCTGTGCCATAATCATGAACTTACATCAGAGGAGGAAAGGATAGAAGGGGAGTCAGTTCTGAAAACAGGTTGCTTATTTTAACAAGGTAGACTTTTTGAATTATGTCCATAATTCCTCCACTTGGCTTATTGGAGGGAATGGTAATCTGTAAGATGTTGGACAGAATATAAATGAGGTGGCTAGGTTTGAGAAAAGACTGTTGTGTGTGTAGTTGAAAGAACAGAAGATAAGCAAATGTCTAGTTTCTTGCTAATGGAACCAAAATCAGAATTGATAGAACCTTTAATATGCCATTGAAGCATTCTGGTATTCTGTGGAGTGAAAGTGAATGTGGAAGGACTCAGCAGAAAACCAGCTCAATTACTAGGAATGTTAAAAAAAAAAGACAACTGCTAGCTTTAAGTATGTCATTACTTAAGCTGTCAGTAGAAATTAATTTTTAATGGCATTTCAAAATGGTAATGAAAGAGGAAATGAAATTAAGAATAGTGTGTAAATTTTTCCAGTTTTGGCAACATTTGAGTAAGCATTTTGAAATGTGCAGTAAATGGGCAGCTGCAGTAGCTGTACTGATTATAAAGGAGGGTAAGTCCTTCAGTATATATCAGCATTCCTTATCCTGGAGTGTCTGCAGGTAAGGCATGAAATAATAAAGCAGTCTGACTTGTTCTCCCTGAGTAAAGTGAGTGCTCTTGGTTTGAAAAACTGGGAGGAAGTGTGGTGTGTGTGTGTGTGTGTTTGTTTATTTTTCTATTTGAACATTTCTGGTCAACATGGAAATAATTAGATTTTATGAACACTGGATTCCATGAAATAATAGAAGGCTAGTTAGCCGTGAGAAAGCTGCTGTTTACATAAGCCAGATTTTAGTGATAAAGGAAGTTGTAGCTCACTAGGATATCCAGTGTTTTCAAAATGTATGGCAGCAGATCTTCATGCAGAAGTAGTTAATCAACGACCCAAATGAATTATAGCTTATTCATATTAAGCTGCATCAGAGTGAGATTCTTAATTAGGCACTAAAAACAGGTCATACTGTCATTGCCTTCAAAATTGTGTAAAAACAGCCATATGACAATGAGTAATTTTTTATATTTTAAGCTTCTATTAGTCAAATATTTTATTTGTGGCAACCACAAGCTGTAAATAGCTTCCACAATAATTGTGTGCAAATGCCTTGGCAGGCAGGCAGACCCCTTTTTTTTTTCTTTTTTTTTTTTCCCCTTCAGCATGATTGAGCCATTAAAACTCTTTAGAGTTGGATGTAATGCAAACTTAATCTCAAGAGTACTTACATTAGCTGATTCAATGCAGTAAATACAGTTTGTGCTTCTGGACAGACTGTGGTGCATTCCTGGTGCAACAAAGCTGTGTGTATTCTGGTCTGAATATGCTTCTTGGCACTCAGTTGAACCCAGTCCTGTCTGTTCAAAACAGCACAGTAATGGATTTGTCATGTGCGTTAGTGTTAATTTAAGTAGCAGAGGAGACCTGTAGCTTATGGGTCTTCCACATCTCTTAAGCTTCTCTGTGCAGAATGGGTAAAAAGTCTACATGCAGGCAGCAGGACTGACTTTTTTGGAAATGCATTGGTAAGGGTGGCACTATTCCATAGTTGCCCCAGAAGCGAAGGAGTCTAGGCTGTCAAGAGTAAGCTACTCAATTCCCATCAACTTTCTTTCTAGGCACCAACACGGCAGGGAACATGCTGTAGACTGTGGACCTTGGGAATTGTTTCAGTGCTAGCAGCTGCCTTCTGGCAAAGAACTGGCTGCAAAATTTTTATTGTTGACATGATGGACAAGAAACATCAGCTATTGTTTACCTTGTGACTTTGATGGCTTGTATCACTGACAGGAAGTCATCACATGATTGGTGAAGTGAGCAGATTTGTTCTGAAAATATCAGAGGGTACTAACGTTTACAAATAATCCTGTCCCTGACAGAGCAGAATAAGGTCTACAAAAACCAGAAAACAGCCTTGAAAGAGAGGTTCCAAGTTTGTGTATTTTGAAACCATTGTTAATCAAGTTACCTTTATTTAATTATGAACTGCAGTAGTTGTGATCTGACTTGGTATCACAACATGGTTTCTTTAGCCACCCTAAATTTCACCTTTTTGGTTATCTGAAGCTAATTGTCTAGGCAGTTACTATTAGAAAAACAGGTGTAAACTACTGTCAGATTAATTTTTCTCTAGTTTACATGCATCAATGGCCAATCCCCCTTCTACTTGGTGTTCACCTGCAGGGATACTGATGAATTACGAAGACCTGAAACTCTAAATTTGGTGCAGGACAGAGAGCATCACCAAGTACTAAGGAGTTGTATGGACAGGACAGAGAGGTAGGGAATAGAAACATATAGTTTCTACCAATTAATTTGTATTCCCACACACACCCCCCAAATAACCACAGTAACCAGTTGTTCCTCTAAAAGAGGATCATCTGAAAAGTTCCTGGATTGGTTACTTAACCAGCTGTTAGAGAATGGGTATAAAGTACTGAGTATCTCAATGTAATAGGCCAAACGTACAATCCCATTGGTACATTTTGAGCTATAGATAAAAATTATCACAATTCAGGAGAAGGGATAGAAATGACTGCACAAAATCTGCCACACAGAATGAGTTAAATCTTTCTCGCAGTGTTGGTTTAACAGCTTTGCTTACTGAACAGTTACTTTACTGATTTGATGAGGTATGTGTGTGTCACTGACAACTCATGTATGAAATTTCGTTTATAATTAAGATAAAATGTATACTTACTCTCTGTTTTTCCATCTGTCAGACCCCCAGCTGATTCACCTTATTTTCTCTCTCTATCAAGTCACCACAGTCAGGTAACACATTGAACTCTTAATGTTTTATTCTTTTGGATTAGTTTTTTTCAAAATCAAACTGATGTTAGCCATAAGACATGGACTGTTTCTCTGTAACCCATGTGTTTTACCCTGTGTAGCTCTGTCTTTAGAGTCTGTTGTACTGTTTTCTTCCAGGTGCCTAATACAGATCCCGAGCTCCACCGCAGGCACATAGAGCGTACCCGTCGGGAGGCCCAGCTAGCAGCACTTCAGTATGAGGAGGAGAGAATGAGAACAAAACAAATTCAGAGAGAAGCTGTCCTTGACTTTGTTAAGGTACCTCCTTTTAGTACCTACTTGATGCTTTATCTTTTCTGAATCCTGTAATGAAAATTGCAGAGATCATTATACTTGTACATTACACCCTTGGGCATGCATGAAACTTGATAAAGAAAATGGAGAAATAGCCGTTAAGTCCATTCAGTGTTGGTACTGTAGGTTAACATAGACAAAACTAGAACTGAGGAGGAAGACAAAAGAAATTTACCCAAAATACAATTTCAGCAAATAATTTTATTTTTACATAGTCAGTCTCATTCTCTCAATTTTTCATTTGCATAGATGTAACAGGATTGGTGTAAGAGAAGGGATCTTTAATTGAGAAGGCATAGAGGCAGTTTAATTTTTAGGACAAATTTGGCAAAGAATAAAGAAATTATACACACAAGAAGACAACATTGCCTGATCTGTTTTGGTATTTTATGATGCATAAATAAGTTACCTCTAGGTAAAGCACAGGTGTCAATTTGTGGTACATCAGATACTCCATGGACATTGCATCTTTGCTTTCTTTTCCACTGCTGTCAATATGAAGTAGTCTGCTGCTTAACATGGAAGCTTGTTTATATGCTAGTTGACTTAGATTTATTTTACTGTTTACTGCCTTGATGACCTACCCAAATCTTGCCATCACAAACTTAAGACATATTACAGTTAATATTTTGGGCTTAGGGTGGCCTGCAGAGAGGAAAAGAATGTTTTATTGCATATACATAATGTGTGAAGTCAGTTTAGAAAAAGGCTTTTAGCTTCCTGAAACTAGGATTTTCATTAGCACCAACTAATCTCAGGCCCCTGTCAATGTTCTGGAGAAAAGCTGCTTTTATTAAAAATTGAGTTCAGTCTTTCTTTCAGATATTCAGACTTCAGATATTTAGGATGCATTTTGTTCATTGATGAGCCTTTTGGGGTTTGTGGTTTTGGTTGGGTTTTTTTCTTCTGTTGCCTTTGTTATTCATGAGCACTTTATTCTCAACAGTTAAATTCCTCCCTTGGGTTATATTTTGGGTTTATTATGCATCTTTAATATGCAAAAACAATTTGAGTTTTTTTGGTTTTGTGTGGAACAAAGGCTGGGGTTTTACTAATAGGATCAATGAAGTTCCAGCTCAGTGGAGACTTGCAGTTTCCTCAATACATGCTTTATTTTAAAATAAGACTTCCTGTGTTTTAAAACACTTCTAAATTGCACTGTTTTGATCTGAGCTTTTGTTTCTCTTTCAATTCTTTTAAATTGGTTTTTCATTTTTCCTTTATAGCAAAAAGCATCCTTGAGTCCTCAGAAACACAGTCCTCTGGATAGTGAGGTAAGAGTCCAATAGGAGTATTACTAGGGATGTCAGCACCTGAATTCTTAACTCTCTCCATCAGATATATTTTCCTGATTGTGGAGAGCTCTTCAGGACCGAGTTATAGCATAGTTTTTTCACACTTGCGTATAAAGTCTTGGGTTGGGGTTGTTTTGCTTATGGGACTAGTTTAGTATTTCCTTCTGTTCAGGTAGATTGCCTGTCGGAGTGTGTTGTTTATTGTTTCTTGTATGTTTTCTATGTATTATACAGAAAATACATTTCATATTCTGTTTCGAGATGCTCCTTGCAAGCGATACAGTTTATTTTCTAATAGGAGTATTCAGACAAGTTACTGTGTTGTAGTCATCCTTCATTGATCAGGTTTCCTATCATTAGATCACCAGTTATCCCAGAAAGATTAAGCATTGAAATGTTGAGGACTATCAGAAAAAGAAAGAAAGAAATAAAGCTTTATTCTAGTGTAGTTTTGCAATCAAAACAAATAAGTCAGTAGAGAACACGAATCATACAAGGCTCAGTCTTCCAGAATATACAGAGCTGAGCCAACGACATCTGTTCACTTTCTGCATCAGAATTCTGCATAGTAGTAGCTCTTCCACTGCTTGCCATCCCCACTTTCCTCCAGAGGAAGATAATTCACTTGGCAGCGTTAATCAGATCAAAACTCTTAATAATATAATGAATATAAATAGGTTTTTAGCAGCATTTTCCAACTCTTTTTGTTAGAAAATTACTGAAACATGGGGTAAATGAAATAGTTTTTGCTCCTTTTCCTTAATGTTCTTCTGTTCTTAATTCGGTCTTTTAGTGTCCTTTGTTCTACCACAGTAAGAACTGTGAATACATAGTTGTCTGTATTTGCTTAAGACAACACAGAAAGCAGAATAATTGATTCCTTAAGTAAGATGAATACACTATAACTCATGGGTCATGTGCCTATATATTCTACAGAGTTACGTATGCTTTATGGATTTTTAACAAAAGCCTCACAGTGCTATAAACAAGCAGTACATGTTCCAAAATGTCTGTCTGTTCACATACCATGTGTTTCTGACATTCTGTGTGTTTCTGACATTACTCCATCTCTCCCACCTCCCAGTGTCCCTTTCCATCCCGAAGGTCTCAGCATACTGATGATAGTGCCTTGTTAGTGGTAAGATCCTGCACGTAATGGCCTTTATATGTGGCAGATTCTAGAGCATAGAAATAACAACGTGTTATGATTGTCTCAGATTAGACCAACTATTTTAGAGCTAATCTAAATAGCATAAAACATGACCGGCTTCTTTGAAAAGAGGCCTAGCTGTGACCTTTAAAATTATGAATGTGTTAATACTTGCACTGTCAGCCATTTGTTAATATATTATTTTTTTCCACAAAATAATTAAAGCTTATCTTTTGCTGAGAGCAAAAGAAAATTACCGATAGTAAAGAACAGCTTCTAAAATTAAAAATTCACCTCTAGTTCTGGTTTGATTTCTTCTCAGTTTAGCTTGCTTCCTAATTGATGTGCTCTTCAGTGTCAAATAAACAATGTTAATGCTTCAGGTACAGCATTCTATTTTAACATGTCTGCGACCTGCACATGGTGTAGAAATACTTAGTATCTTGGTAGATATCATAGCACAGGGAGAAACGGCTCTGCATATGAATGCTACAAATCATGAACTAGTCCTCATACCTTTTTATTATTTGTCGATGAAGATGTCTTAAAAATAATTTATTTTGAACGCTTAGCAAAAGTAAAAACATTTATCTACTTAGTTCATGTTTTATGCTATTTCTTCCTTTATGGCATCTTAGCAATGTAGCATAATTAAAGAATATAATTGATGCCATAATCCATGTCTGTAAAAGAAAAATACACCTGATTTGCCTGCTGTTGCATGACTGCATGCCTGGGATTTATTTTCTTAATTCATGTGCTTCCATTATCTGCCTGAATTTTCTCTAGGCAGTGCTCTTGGTTAGAATATGTCTCTCCAGAATGTGTTGGTCAAGATATTTACTATCTTTATTCAGACTTTTTGGTTTTCCTGCTTTCACATGACTAGCACTAAATGGGAGAGAAAGAAAGCTTATCATATTAGAGGGAGGTTTAGTGGTCATACATGTGCCTGTTGGGAGAAATCACAATCAATTAGCATATAAAAATGTGCATATTTAGATAATAAGTAACAGCATAACAGCAGTTTGGGTTAAGTGTTGATACTCTGTGGTCAGTGAATTAATCTTTGGAATGTATTTTAGAGAAACCTTTGAGGACCCCATTTCTATTTGATTAAAGTGATCCCATGACTTTTGTTGTAAACTAATATATAAGATTTTATGTTACATGACTTGGTATTTTCAGAAATTATCTTGAAACTGGCTTCCACTGCTGTTTGTTTCCTTTGTGTTTTTAACCAAGAAACATCCTTGCGCTTCACAAAAAAAGTTGCCAGGCTGGCAGGAAGAGTTTGAACTAGATTTGAAAGCAGTCATTTCTCCTTTCATTTTTCTTTTGATTCCTTGCTCTTTTCAGCAGCACTAGACTATAATAATATAAATATGGGGGTTTATGAACTGCTGAAGTATGATCTGCAGCTCTGTTTTGTAGTGGAAATACACATTGTGTCTAAAAATGACATATGCCAGGGCAGCTGTTTCTGGCAATTATTGTAACCAGAACATTAAGCCCACGTTATCTCATGAATTTGTAGCATTTTTGTTTCTGCCAATATATTTTGTATAATAAAAACTTTTTCAACAAAAAGGAAATGTTTCATTAGTTTGCTTACAAAAAAAAAAAAAAAAAGTCTGTCCTAAGAGTTGAAATTGCTTTTTACATTTTTATATTCTGTAGCATTTCATTTCACGTTTTCCCTGTCCTTATGGATTTGAAATTCAGCTAGGTCTAATTTCTGACCATGGGTTTTTTCCTCCTCACTGAAGTATAGAGGCATTTCATATCAGAATTCTGTAGATGAATGTTAGTTTTCCATACACATTTTCCATTTGCCTAGTTTCCTCTGTCTTTTTCTCTCTCTGCATAAAGACTGCATGCAGTAGGGTCAGCTTTAACTTGCAAAACTTTTGGACCTTGAAACTTGCAGATAGGTTAATTTAAATATTTTTTTTATGAAAAGAAGTTCTGCTAAATTTTCCACTGATCTAGCTTTATGGTGTGGGAATAGCACTTTGTGGCAAAAGAGGAGAATATTAGAAGTACAGTAAAAGATCTTTTGTTCAGCACTTCCTTCATATCATCAGAGCTGTCTAAACTGAACACTTGCTTTTCTTTTGCTCCAAACAATGTTTTCAGCTCAGATGTAAGGTTGGAGAATGTAAGATTTAAAAAGTAGTAAGTCTAATACGTAGTTAGAAAGCAAGCGAGCTTTCTTTTATTTCACTGCTTCCCTCTTCTGGTATTGTTACTGCTTTAACAGAAATTTTCTAAAAACCAAAATGCAAGTTGTGAATCTCCATTTTTAAATCCTTACATCATGGTTCTTTCGGTCTTCTTCTTGCTATCTTTTATCACTAATTAAAATGAAAATGCATTCTTACTGCACGTTACTCTTGACAGTTTCCTTCTGTTTGCAAACAATTTCCGGACAGTCTGAACTCACAAAATGACTACCCATACTTTCTATTAGTGTTAATAGTTTGGTGTAGTTCTCTTAATGTTAATAGTACAGTTCAGTTGTATGTTTCTCGTATGTTTCTTCTGCATACCTGTGATTAGAAGTGGAGTGGAGTTTGGCTGTAGTACTTCATTGCACACTGTTGGATTTCTTTTTGTTGACTTGTAATAAGCCAGATTACACATCTCCAGCAACATTTTAGTTAATCACTGGCCTTTCTGAGAAAACGTGCTGTATACCTCAAAGTTTTAAATTAGTCATATCCTGCTTGCTCTTCTCACAAGGGCAGTCCTATTCCTTACAATTGAGATTACTTGTTGAGATAGTATCAAGACTTCAGACTTGGCTAATGATTTCAGCCTTGATTGCTTATGAATCTCACTTTTGCCCAAATATCTTCTTGTTTTCTCCCATACTGTCCTTTACAAGGTGAGTACTATGGAAGGAAAAACAACCACCTCAAAACATACTCAACATCCTCTCAAAGTGCTGCTCAATTCCTCTGTTGTGAAGCCTGTGACATACTTGATAAGCATCAGGCAGCTGGTGTGACCTCTTCCTTTCATAACCTTTGTATCATTGCTGCCTTGTTCACCCTCCATTGCACTGTGTTTTCTTGTTGTGGTCTCAAACATGGCCAGAGGCCACTGTGTTACTGTTAGCACATGGGATTTCTGAAGCATTTTAAGTTAAGTCTTTTAGGCACGAGAGTGTTACAAATAATAATGGTATGGGTAAAGTAAGCAGGACTTGAATTATGCTAACTTGTACCCTGGAGTTTTCTTTCAGACCGTTGGCATCCGTATGTGTATTCAGATGTTTAATAATCAAATTCCCTTGAAATATCCTTATTTGGTTTGTGCGGAGTTCTGGTTGGGCTCTGCTTTGGCAGTCCCTATATCTACAGTTGTTTCTGGCACAGGGAGATTTCTCTGACTTCAGTGTTAGACCTAGAGGCCAAGTGCAGCACATGGAGTAGGGTGTTGTAAAGTCTGAATTGCAGCATCCTTTCCTTTTGTATTGTGGCTACCTTTTCTCACAGATATTCTTTGCCTCACTTCATCCTTTCTTCCCTCTCTTTCTTTCCTTGCTGCCCCTGACAGAATGGCTTTGAGCCTCTCTTTGTGTTTGAGATTGACAATAACACCAATACCATTAAAAGAAGGCCAGGGACTCGCAAACAGGTGAAGAGCATGCAGTGTGTTGCTGTTGTGATTGTCCTACCCTGTGGTGTGCCGTGTCCCCTTCCCTTCGCCCACTGCTGGGTACGTGGATTGAGACGACTTCTTGTTACTCTGCATCAAGGTTGTCTTGCTTTTTTCATACAGGAATAAATAGCTATATTAATGTTACAGACCACCTACTTCTGTTTTATTTTACTCTTCTCATAATAGCTAATGTTTTGCTTAAGCAATATTTTGGAACTCTTTAAAACAAACAAAAGAAACCCACGATTTTTGCTCTGCCCTGCTGTGGAGAAAGAATCTGTCTTGAGGGTCAGTTGTTAAATCTGCATAGGGCCTAAAGATGTTTTTATTGAAGGCTTGCCCGAGTATAACCTCTCCTTCTAGTCCTTCCTGGCTGTACTGTTCTGAAGTGGCAGAATAGTTGCCAATCATTTTAAATATTAACACTCCCGAGTGTGTTGTTCACATCTGTAGAGTTCGTAGGTGTCATTTGGTCATCTTTTCCTGTGCTGAACTGCCACTTTGCTATTTGAATGCTGTTTCAGAGACGATGGTTTAATTTTTGAACCATTCAGTCCTGAAATGTTAATGTTTTGACTGTGTTTTCAATAAGAGTTTGGCCTTCTGGATCCATTTGTCAGTGGCAAATTGGCATGCTGGAGCTCCTGTTCTGTAAACATGAAAAGTTGTTTATTTGGTTGGGTTTGATATTGGTTATAATTGAAATTTAGCTGCACTTTGTGACAATACTGTATATCTTGACACTGATATCTTCCCCAAGAGCTAGATTCCACCCAGGGATTCGTACTTACCTTGTGTGTACTTCACAAGGATCAACATTAGGTGTTTGTGGCAGACAAAAGCATGTATTCTTGAGCCCATTAGATGTGGGTTTCTCTGATTTTACAAAGTTGGTAGGAAAATAACTTAATCAAATGCATAACATTTCAAACATTAAAAAGAAATATATTTAATTTGAATAGTGGCTCAGAATGAACTGTTGTAGGGTAAAATTTCCTTTTGTTTGATGGCACAGGTGTTACTAAAGAAGCTTTAGCCTTCTGTATTGTTCTTAGTTCTTATTTTCATGTGTTAAAGAAACATTGCACCCTCCCAAACTTATTAGCCTGAAAGCTCAGGAGGGTAGAAGGCTTTACCTGTAGTTCAGCAAGCATGTATCTGTTGCCTGTTGAGTGTTTCTGAGAATGTGATCACGGTCACCTCTTCCTTTTTAACTTGTCTACTGCATTCCACCTTCGTGCATGACCTGTCAGCTGTTGCTAACACTGCTACTGCCTTCTCTTTCTTTCTGCATTCAGTCACCCTCAGGGTTGAATCAAGAAAGCTGTGCTACTGCCCTGCCTAATGCCTCTACCTTCAGTTCCGTCAAGGTATCTCTTGCTATTATCATTCACCAGTAAAGCTCTTGGATCCACACATCTGTTTTAACAGGTGTTAGTCTGTCAGCATCTAATCAAAAGTTCAGGTAGGGTATGAATCCAATTTACCTGATTAAACTGTAGTAGGTGTTACCTCATCTTAGCTTTAGGCTGTGTCTACAGGAGGCCTAAGCTGCAAAAACATGGTAACCAGTCTCTGTTCCAAGGGGTTCTTGGTTGTCTTTGATGTTGCTTTTTCTGTACAAGATTATTTACTTTGACAGAGTTCATCAAAAATACTCTTACTGTATTCTTTACCAGCTTTCTTTTGAGCACAGATATCCTACATTTCTTTCTCTTCTGTGGAAACTGCTATACTGAATGCATTCATCACAAAAAATTGTTTTTCTCTGTAAGCACTGTAATAAAACCACGGTGTGTTTCACTGGGGAGAGAGGTGTTCAGTAAATAGCAGTTTTGCATTAGCAAAGGTATCAGAGGTGTATCCTTATAGGTGCTGCTATAATGCAAGTTCTGGATGTTATTTAATTATTGTCTTTCTGTATCCCCTTTGCAAGGAATACTTTGAAAGTTCTGGTTGGAAGGAAGAGTAAACAAAGATCTGTCATTGCCCAGTCAGTGCTGTTTCATCATTCTTTTTACTCAGAAAAAAAGCAATTGTGTAATTTCTGCAAAAGGGAAAACTGTCACTTTCTGCAGAGATGAGACTTGGGGAACAATATACTATGTTTTTTTCACATTTCTGGGTTTTTTCCTGAAACACATTTGGATGGATGGAGTAAGCCACAGCAAATTAAAATGTAGACACAGCCTTTGCAGATTAGGACCATTGATACTCTTCTGCTTTTTTTGTCCACAGAGTGATGACAGATCTACCATCTCCCCCGGCTCACCTACCACTCAGACAGGTAACAGGAAAAGGAAAAAAAATTTTGAAAAATAAGATAAAAATGCCTGCTTGCTCATTTGCACTATGAAGAGAAGGGAGCGTATGTTCCCATCTCTGTATGTGATGCTGCTGTGTTTGAGAGTTTACCCAGTTATTTGGGTCTCCTTTGAAACACATGAGGGGGGAGACAACAGGGGTGAAGCGTGCCCTCAGGCAGAGCATTGGGTTTGGCTGGTTTAGGCCTTCATGCAAGCTTTGGCACACAGGTGCATTCAGCAACAGTCAGAACAGTTGTTGGAATTGGTATGTGGAATGTGCTTTGCATGCAAGTGTCCTCAGAAGTGCCTTTTCCTGCTCTGTGCTTTTATCATGCATGGCTGTAATTTATTTTGTCATTATTATATTAAAATTTTTGGTTTGTTCTTTTTAATTACCACATTGCTGAACCCATTTCCTATTTAAACTCTAACAGTTTACTTCTTCCTCCTTTCCTTTCCTGTGCCTTTCCACGTTGTTTAGTCCACCTTTCCCCTCCATATCCTGGCCATGCAGCCCCGCCTTCTTATAGAAACCCTTCCCAGCGACCTGAGAGTTTCCTTTTCCGAGCAGCTGTCAGGGATGAAGCAAACAAAGGTAGGTTATATAGCTCAGAAATTAGCTAGTTTTGCTACATTATATTAACATGTGCATTACCTAGGTTTTGTACTGTTCTATTACTTCAGGTCATTGTCATGAAACTTTTAGAGTTCCATTTGTAGACACATGGCTTTAAATACTTTGTGAATAAGCAATTTTTTTATTTATAGCTCTCAGATATTCTCTTGTTGTATTTGTGGAAGTGTGGAAATTTGCTCTTCCTTGTGTCTGTGCTTGCATCTAAAAGTACAGCAAGGAAATGCACAGAAGCTTTCAACAGCTGATGAAGGCAGCTTGATAAATTTTGCATTGCACAGCAGCACATAAGAAAATTGTGATTTCTGTAGAAAGGCTGAACTGTTCCTACGTACTCCATCCAGCAAAACTTTGTCCTCTTTTGTGAATGATTATTATGCAACAGAAGGACCAGAATCTAAACAAAGGAAAATGTGTTAAAAAGAACACCTCATTTAGATTAGCAGATCATTAGTTTGATTAATAATCAAATGAAAGAAACAGATTTGTGGAAAGGAATGCACTGTACCCATTCCGGAACCTTGTGTGTACATGTGTAGTACAGCAGTGAAGGACAATCAGCCAAACCACGCTTAATGATTTTCTTTCCTTCATGCTGCTTTTTTAGTCATTACTTCATCTTCTGCCCGTGCCTTGTCTCCTGCTAACGATTCTGCAGACCCTAGAGTACGACAAAACTCCAAACAGCGAGAGGAAGAGCTGGAGCTAATAGAGCAGCTACGTAAGGTAAGTGCTGCCAGGAGCCAGTATGTGGACATCTTAGTAAATGCACTGCATGCACCCTGCTAAATCTGTCCTTCTGTTTTGGACTGATTTCACTGGACCAGTATGGTGCACGGTTGACTGACATTAAATGGCATTGTACAGCCTAAATGGTCATTTCAGGTGGATGCAGGGATGTTCACTTATTTTTTTTGTTGTGGGTAAAGTCAGCTTCAAACTCTGTAAAATAAACAGTGCTGATTGCTTCCTGAGTGTCTGGTGATCTCTGCTTTTAAAATGAATTTGTGCTTTCTTTCATCCTTATCAGCCTTCACACTTGTAAGGAACTCCCTGGAAAGTTGCCTCACTGTCTCCTTTTAATCTTATTTTAAAACTCCTCTTTGCTTTAAAGCCTACAGAAAAGCAGATGGGAGCGCAGAGACTACTGCCAGTCATGCTGATGGCACGGTTTCCTTGTGTGCTCCGGATCCATCTATTGATTCTTACCTTACCCTTAATTAAGTGCAGAACAACTGAGGCACAAATATTCCTTGTACTTGTTCTTTTTGTCTATTCAGGGCCACCACACTCCTGGTTTGTGCATGGGTACAATGACAATACACATGAATATTGAGAATGCCACATGGCATTAAGGTACTGCTCTGCTTTGCCCCAGACTTGTTTCTGAAGAGCATGAAGGGTTTCCTTGAGGTGCTCTAATTAACTGTTTGAACTTTCACAAGAAATAAGAATTTCTACTTTTTAAAGCTGATTTTAAAAGCCATAAGCATCCCAGATGGACAGAGGGAATTCCCTCTCTTTGTAAATTTTACAATAGGATCTCCTTTCTCTAAAAGGAGGAAGTTATCTTAAATAAAACAAAACAAAATTCGGTGCTGTTTGCAGAGCCTCTCTTCTGTTACCTCAGAATGCTTTGTATGTAGTCTGTCTCTTGTTCTGCTTCCCAGGTAAGCTTAAAACTTTTTTGTAAAAAAAAAAATACTTAAAAAAATTTAGATACAGTAGAACAACTCAGTGAAATTCACATAATGTTTGAAATAAGATTAAAAGGCTGAATAGAGTTTCTGTCCATTCCTTCACACAAATACTACCTACATCATTTTTTAAATACTCCTTATGCCAAGTAGTTCAGGTTTTTATTTAAAGGCAAAAAGGTTGTCTTGAATTCCATTAACTGTGTTGTCCTCCAACCCACAAAGACAGTAGTTTTCACTTGCCTTTGGCAGAACCGTTCTCTGAGAATATGTGGGATTAGGAATACTGTTCCTAGACCCTGATTTCCATTATTTTTGAGTAATGGGTGCATTAGTCCCCTGTACTGTCCAATGAAAACTGTTCATTACTGAACTCAGTTGTTCCCTGATTGTGGTCAGCTCTGGACCACAGTAGTGCAAAGACCTTTCCTTGATGTTATTCAGGAAGCTGTTTGGAAATGTCATGAGGATGTACAGAGAATTGTAATGCAAGCATTCTGCCTTTTGTAAAATGTTCTGCAGAATTAAACAGTTGGAGGAAACCAGCTCTTAATTTTTGTGTGTCCCATGTTAATTTTTCTACAGAATATAGAATCACGGTTGAAAGTGTCATTGCCCAGTGATCTTGGAGCAGCTCTCACTGATGGTGTTGTTCTGTGCCATTTAGCTAATCACGTGCGCCCCCGATCTGTTCCCAGCATTCATGTCCCCTCACCTGCTGTTGTAAGTATGTGATAACGATACTATTTTATACGTGTCCAGAATAACATCCAACAAAGTCCTGTAATCCAGACAAATGCTAAATCCAGCATCCTCCTCTGTGAACATACATGACAAAAAATAACCATCTCTTCTGTCTAGAAAAGGTCTCTAGCATCATTACAAGAAATTATATTTGGGTAGTTTCATTTAAATGAAGTTACTTCGAACACAGACTGTAAGAGAATGTTAACATTTCAAGTCCTCCCTACGTTAACTTGAAAACTAGTGAAATAAGAGACAGTTTAGTGTGAAAACTGAAATAGGATATTTCAAAAGATCCAAAAAGTTCAGGAAAACAGATAGTAGAGACACATAATATTCTCTACGACGTTTAGGGTCTCAATACACAAGACGCTGAAAAACAGGCAGAGAAGCCAAGTTGATTCCAGTGTCTACTTCACAGCACTACAAATTTCTCTGCTTAGAAATTCTAGCAGAGCACACTCAAGCTACTTGGAGAGCAGCATTTCCTGGAACAAAACAAATCCAGTCATACCTTTGTGATAACAGGAGAAAAGGCAATTGTATCTGGGGACTGTTGAGAGCAAGGAAGGAAACATGCAGAAAAGTTTAAAATTTTTGAACTTTTTTTTTCTTACCCTGCCTAACTGCAGTGTTTCTGGAAAGCAATGAAGATCATCTATTTCTGAGTGCATTACTTTTTGTCACATAGGAAAAGCACAGGAATAAAGAAAGGTCAAGACCTGTGAAATAATGACAGATTATTTACCTAATCTGTATTTGTGGAATTCAGAAAGTTCATTGAAAATACTTAGGGTCAGCTACTTAAAAGTATGGACGAGCAGATTGCTTGTTATGCACCTTTAAACTGTATAAATAAGGGAAAAAACCTGAAGATTGTACCTTGGAGAAGAAGTTGAAATATGCATGTTGTGTTTGCTTTTCCTTATTTTGGAGTCAGTCTTTGTGCTGGTTGGTATTTGAACTGGCACTTACAGGACTGCCTACTATATCATTGTGGTTCCTATCCCTTGGACTTAATGTGAACAAGCAGATGTCCTCATTATTTTGGGAAGGGTTGAACTGGAGACACCAACATTTTAGGCAGATTGTGGAATCATTAAGAGAAAAGGCATACAGCTGCTTTTCAGAAGACTTGCGTCATTGAGAGTATCTTTTCAATGGCCTGGGTTTATGTGCTGTTGAATATTCTGTGTTAGGAATTAAATCATGGCTTTGTCATATAAATCCCAAGGAAGAGGCAGCCTTTAGCCACACGGCTCCAGGAGCAGAAGAGGCATCATGGCATTCCTTAGGCACAATGTGATCTTTGTATTCCCTTCATCCTTCCAGAGAAAGCAGTCAGTGCTAGCCTTTAACCTGCTTCCTTGGGGGAGAAATATGGCGCTTTGACGGAGCAGAAACCCCACCGCTTATGAAAAAGTATTGAACATAGTGGCTACAGCAGCCGCTGCGTGCTGCTGTGTAGACTGTTGGTAGCTTGTTCAAAGGAGCCAGAAGCTTGTGTGTCTTTTATCAGAAAAGAATAAGCTCCAAGAATAGAAACAAGACAGAGCCCGTGCTGTGGTATGTGTGTGCAGAGGTGTGAAAGCTAACTGTAGAAAAAAACTTGCTTGAAAAAATGCCAGTGAGTGCAATTCAGACAGCTACATCAAACACATCTACAAGAGGCTTACAAGCAACAAGCTTCAGTTCCAGTTTTCTTCCATTATTTTTTTGCTTCATCTAGCCTTTTTTTGATTTTATCCCTTTGTTAATTGAAATATGGTTTGATATTTCTATATTTCTGTATTGTAATCCAGAAGAGACTCCAGATTTGTTATATCATGAAATAGCTCTGAAATCACGTGGAAGCCATGCATGTGTGTTTCATTCAAAATGTATTTTTAAAAGTATTATGCTGTAGTCACTAAAAGCATTAGCCAGTTTTATGTAACAGCTTGTATATAAATAGTGCACAGCTTAGAATTGTCTTTTTTTAAAAAAAACATACAGCATGCATAAATTAGCTTTTTCATAAAATAGCTTTGAAATTGGAGGTTCCTTCTCTAAACAGAGCCTGCTTTAAATTAGAGAAGCTTATGTCAGTGCAGTGTCTTTTTGGCAAAGAGATTTATTAAGAGTTCTATTTAAATAAAAAATAAAGATCTTTTGAAATCCTGCCAATTAAGAGCACTGTATGCCTGCCTGCTTTACTTTGCAGCCTAAACTTACAATGGCAAAATGCAGACGAAATGTGGAGAATTTCTTGGAAGCTTGCAGAAGGATTGGAGTGCCTCAGGTATGTATTTCTACTATCCTGAGAAAATGTTTCAGGTGCAGTTTTGTGTTATGCTTCAGAAAATAAAACTTTGAAAGACTGAATGAAAACGGAATGATTAGAAGTTTAGAAGGTTCAGGTATAAGCCATGTCTTGCAGTATGGATCAGACTTCTGCATTGTCTTCAGAGCAAAATGAAGTCAGATATAGCTTATCAGAGGTCTGATTCACTTACTGCTGTGTCTCGAATTTGTAATAGCCAATGCAGTTTGAGTCTGCCTTTAGAATTGCGAAGTGTTTCTTGTAAAGCAATTGCAAGATTAGATGTTTGACAGCTTAAAAGTGGGATAACATTTGGATGATGTTTTGCATGTGTTATTTTTATCCCAAAGCTTTTCATGTTTCTTCAGAAAACTTCTCTTATGTAAATGTCTTTACTGTCTTACAAACAAGTTGCAGTATTATTGGCCTTTCTCTGGTGGTAGTTATCTTTGCATAGATCCTACTTCTTTTGTTACGTGCTAGTGGTAGAAGTCTATCTTCTGGTATTCCTTGTCCCCTTCTGAAACTTGGAAGATCTAGGAGGTGGGAGCATGTAAAATAGTCTTATCTGAGTCCAGTTACCCTGTTTTATGCTGTCCTGTACTTTCCCCTTTGTCTTATTCAGCAGCTGTCTCAGTACAAATAGTTTTGATACCGTGTTTTCCTTAATTTTACTTCTAGTGCATCAGTTTGTTTGGTTTCTTATACTGCTAAGCATTAGTGTTTCTGTTGTAGGTGCTGTTTTCTTTTGTATTGAGAAAGGGAAAAGTAGACCTAGTGACTCATTTCCCAGCTATTTCTAAAAGCAGTGTTCTTCAGTCAGTTGTGCAGTGTTTTCTGGTGTTTTCAGATAGCTTCACTTGCAGGCATTTGAGCCATTGGGATTTCAGGATAGCATATTTATTGAGCTGCCTGGCAATTTCACATGACTCAGTGGTGAATCGCGTTGGAACGTGGTAGGGAGTTGTAAGTGATTGTTGGTACTTTGAGACCCTGCACTATTTTGGTCCCCTAAGAAACTTCAGGCTTTTATTCCCAGCAGAACTGCACAATATAAATTTGTCTGGGGCAAAATTGTTCAATTCCATCCCAGCCTCCCTATGAATAGCTCCCTCAGATACGAAGATTTAATTTTTATGGGATTGCAGTACAGAGCAGATCACTGAAATGACCCACATTTTAAAAAGTGACCCACAGGTGAAAAAGCCACTGAAGAAAAAGTCCCCTATAGATCTAGTCTGCTACATCTACTACACCTACTGTCTAGGACCCTCCTGTTTTTCTCATATTTCTTGCTTTAATGCGAAAGAGTTCAAGGAGAGTGTTTCTGGGGAAACTTACTGAAATACCCCCACCTGAATTCTAAAGTTGCTTTCACATGTCTACATTACATATCTACTGAGATGTGAATGTAAGATATCTGTATGCAAGAATGGCGTGGCAGCCTAGTATATTTTTCTTGAAAAGATGCCTGCAGGTATTTCTGTTCATTTAAATTCTCATTACAAAAATAAAAGGCTTTCTGAAAGTATGGATCTATGTAGAAATACTTACCTTCTAAGGGGAAGGCTGCTTTTAGAGAATGCTAATTACAGGCACCACAGTAGAGTAGCTGTTTCTATAGGACTTTGCTAGTTAAAGCTCTGGCATCAAAAGAAACCAAGAGTTGAACAGATTGGTATGTGTGTCTAGATTTCACTGATATACAGCAGTTACCTGTGTGAAAGGGAGGGAAAAGATACATAGTGGGAATAGCTACAGAACACTTAATCTCTTAACTAGTAATAGATATTTCTGCAGGAAACCGCATTCAAGCATGTTACACATAAATAATCCCTTGTCCTACTGTTTTCGTTAATTGAGATAGATGTGGAGACTTAGCTTTGGTGAGTACTCAGTGCCAATAGCATCTTGGAAACCCGTAGCCTCTTCATTTCCCCTGGAGAAAAATGGTTTTCAGTAAGGCATGTGCAAACTGCTGTGTTTCACAACAAAGAATAGATACGTGTTTAAGCTGTAAAGGTGACAGGCACCTCACTGAACGCTAAATATTTGCATTAAGTGAGCTCTTTTCGATGGGAGTCTTGCAAATTCCTTTGTGAGATTTAACCAGCTGTGATATGCTTCTCAAACATGTAGGTTATATCTGAGATGTCTAGTAACTGACTGCTTCGTGGATGTTGCTATGACTAACTGACCTTTTTTTTCTGTCTGTTTTCCCTTCCTGCTTACACACTGTGGACAGGACAATCTTTGTTCCCCTTCTGACATTCTTCAGCTAAACCTCAGCGTTAAAAGAACAGTTGAGACTCTTCTTTCCCTGGGGACAGATTCAGAAGAATCCAGTCTTGTCTCCCTTTCCATTCAGCTCTGGGGCTTTGTGGTGTTTTACTGTACTCTGATGCTAACACTCTGTATGTTCTATCGCTGGGTCTTTTTTCTCTAGCTGAAGGGTAGTGTTGCCGCTTCCTCCCTCCATCGCTCCGGTGCTTGGGAAGGATTTTGGGTTTTGTCAAGACTGTGTGTATGAAGTGCTTTCTTTCCCACTGATGGGACAGAGGTGACAAGTACGATGTGCAAACACATTGGTGCACCCACATGACCATCTGTGACATAATTCACATTTGTATTTGCTGTGTCATATTTAGCAGATATGTTGCTTTTACAAGGGAGAAAGTGCTGTCCATGGGCTAGAGCAAGGGGCAGAGGTCAGGACATGTGGGTGCATGCTATAGTCTGCTGGCAAGTGTGATGTAGTACTGGGAAAACTGCATTGGCAGTTTGTGCCTCAGTTTCCCCATCTGTATAATGGGATTTGCACCTACTTTGGTAAATCGCTTGAGGATTATCTGATGAAAAATGTTAAAGAATGCAAAGTATTTTTTTTTTTAACATCAGTGTTCTTGATGAGATCTCACAGTCTTGGGAGACATGGTCTGGTAAGTTTTGTCCATAGGACTTTGTAACTGGTACTTCTTTTTCTTATTCACAGTCCCATATCCTGCTTCTGAGAGCATTTGATTTCTCATATTTGTAGACTCTGGTGTATTCCTCTGAGTCAGGATTTCTAAAATAATGGCTAGTGAATCCTGAGCTCCTTGAGCTTCGTAACAGATGAAGAAGGAAATTTTCAGAGAAACTGAGCTCTTTACCAGCTTTGAGAAAAAATTTTCTGGCACAGAAGGAAAAATCATTAAGATTCTATCAAATGCCACAGAACGTCAGAGCATTTTACTGTGTTCTGGGTAGATCCTAACAAAAACTTGAGTTGCCACTTGATCGTGGGCACCACAACCCATGCTTGTCCTATGCTTATTCCCTTCTTCCTCTTATCCTGTCGTTTTCAGAAACCTCTGTATCATACAGTTGCAGAAATATAAGCCCCAGCTGCATGATCGCTCTTCACTGTTTTACAAAACTCAGGTAGTCTTCTGTAAAGCTTCAAAGCTTTTCCCTCCCTGGGAAAAGCATCCTGGTGCTTTAATGCTTTAATGTCTCAGGGACACCTCAGAACTTCAGGGCACTCCTCATGTGATGTGTAAAAGACCATGTCTCCTCAGAGTGTAGATTGATTCAGGGAACTCTGCTCAGAGATCAGTGACAGGTAAGTGTTAAGTAACATGGCTAGTTCCAAATGTGTTTTCAATAAATGTCTGTTATAGCTGAAAATACAGTAAATGGCCTGTAAGCCCAGTTGAAGTGGTGTTAGCATTCCGATGTTAACCTGGCAACAACTCTGAAGCACAGTTTAAGATACACAGGAGTTCAGTTGTAAATGTGGTCGCTACCAGTAAAAGTGTGTTATGGGTACACGGATCTCACAAGCTCGCGTAACATAAAGTGAGTATTTAACAAAAGGAGCAAGTAGAGGAGCTGATGCCCTCTTTTCCAAATCACACAAAGTGTTCCGTCCAAGCAAAACATTTTTGAGGAAAGAGGGAACCTTTGACAGGGGGAGATTGTTTTATTTTTAAATAAGCTATTTTTGCACTGCTTATTGGTATGAACTAAAACGAACTCTGTTCCTGTGTTTCTTAACTTCTCCTAATGAACACTGTGATAAAAGCTGCAAGGGGTTTTACACTAACAGTGCCTTCCAGTTTTTAAATTTTGTTTGTCATGACTGTCTGTGGTAAGGAGTCATTCCAAAGCTTTTCCCCTTATCTATTTGCCTACATAAGAAGAAAGATAAGGCTTATTTGCTCAAGTTTACAAGTGTTTTCTCCAAAAGCACACTTTTTTTCAGAATAACCTAAATTTGCTGGAAGAAAAATGTATTTCAGCCTGATCATATGGCTTACTGTGAAAATTTCAGTCTGGGTTCATTTGTTTTCTCTCCACTGAGCTTTGCGGGAGGAGTGTTGGCTGCCGCTGTTTATGCCGAAGGATTTCTTTAACATCAAAAATCCGTAAAGATTCAAAGAGTGGAGAAATACAGGTTGCTGTGGAAATAACGTGAAAAATAATCTCTGTAGCTCAATAGGAAGGACACACTTTGGTTATTGTCTACAGATATAGAGAACTGTTGGACATGTATCCTGACTGTTGTGGAGTAAGGATGGCCAGGATGTGCCAAGGACTTACGTAGGATGAGGCTTTAAATACATCTTAGACTGAGAATAGCACAATTATTAATAAACACTTTGAAACCTCTTTTTGCATTTTGCGTATTACTCTTTTCCTTAGAATGATTTTGGAGGTTCCCTGCTAAGCAGGTGTACTTCTGGGAGATAAACGAGCAGTAGTGACGCATTCTCTGCTGTAACACGAGGTCTTTCCTCACGTTTGATAGCTAAACAGGCACGAGGAGTCCCTCAAAGGCAGGTGTGTTGTGGAGAGGAAGGCATGGTTCCTTTCCTCCTCTCTGTTGCAGCAGGCTCGTCGTGTTGAAGCGAAGCTTTCCCCCCTCCTTAAGTTCACTTGCTTTTGGTTTCATAACCTGCTGCCGTTTCAGTATGGGCAGAGACAGAGGACAGTTTGCTGCCCCTCACTTCTCCCGCAGTCCTTTTTCAAATTCTTATTTGTACAGTTTCCCAGTAAGTGAACACAATGATTAGCCCAAGGCCACCTTCTCTGGGTAGTCAAGTTCATGGTTCTGTAGTCAGAAGCAGAAATCTCATCTCATACCTCTGTGTGTGTGTGTGCTTAGCTGTCCATAACATTTCATATTTCAGCCATCTTTTGCTTAATTTTTTTTTTCTTTTTGGTTGAGTGTTTTTCATCCGTTTTGTTTTTGTCTTTGTTTTGTTCCCCATTCAGGAGCAATTATGTTTGCCTCTACATATTTTAGAAGAGAAGGGTTTGACACAGGTAGCTGTGACTGTCCAGGCGCTCCTGGAGCTGGCACCCCCAAAGCAGCAGCAACTTCACCACTTGTCTGCTGTGTAAAGACCTCCAGGACCTTTTGGGTTACCTTGGCTAAGCAGAAGGACGCGAAGACTTTACTGCCCGTGCAGTGCATCCAAACACACAGAGCTCTGTTCTAAGGAAACGAGTTTCCGTGATTCCTGACAGGAATGTTTTACTTCATTTCTCCATTTTTTTGGAGTTCGCAAGAGTTTCCAGTAACATTTTTATTACCAATATTTTTGCCCCATATTTAAAATGAGAGTTCATTGGGAGGAGGGCAGGGGATTCCAGTGGCTGGCTGTTGGAGCCAGCTGTAGAAACTGACCTTGTAGACTGAAGACGTGGGTGTAGAATTTGGAAAGCGATTCCTGGGGGAATTGATTTGGGGAAAGAAGAAAAAAAAAAAAAGGATATTGCTGCAGTGGGCACATGGGGAATTAAATTTCTTTCTTCTCCCACCCAGGGTTCAAAGGAAGGGAGTTCCTTTGCCTCCAAAGAACCACAGCTGTTTCTGTTACATATTTTTAAAAATGCAACACAATCTTAACCTGCGGAGTTTGATAACAGAGTTGAACCTCGTGCAGCTGTAACTTGTGTTGGCATGTCCTCATTACTTAAAATTTTAAAGCGGGGAGGGGGGAAGCTAATGATTTTTTTTTTCCCAAGGGAAAAAAATAGTACATATTTTCTCTGCAGGAAACCCCTTAGTAAAAGATACTAAATCAGAACTGTTCAAAATGTACTAATCACATCAGCATTCTTACTGGATTCACTTTCTGTTTGGGTTTTAACATGTCTTTGTCTGAACACTTTTCCAACATCAGTGGAGGGAGATCTCCTGTGTCCTCTCACCTCCCCTTCTGGTCACGGAGGGATGTGTTTGGCTGCTCAGTGGTTTTATCAAACGACGCCTAGGTGTCGTCAAAAGTCATGGATGTACTTTCACTGCAGTGCGAAGAATTACAGCTTGCCATGCTAATCATTGGAAACCCGTTACCAAATAATATGTTTGTGAGAGGTTGAAGCATCCCATGCAGACATACCAACACTGATGAATGTCCCAGCAACTGAGAAATTTACCGTTTTAAGAACACGGTTACTGAATTTCCAGAGGTGGGCTGCATATTGTTAAAGGAGCAATCTCTTGCAAAAGGTAGCTTCTATTTCTGGGTTTGACAGGGCTTTAAATGAAGCCTTTTATTGTTGGAGCTTACGTAGAGAGATGCACTGGTTTTACAGAACTACCATTACTTCCTCCTTCTTTCCTTAACGTAAAAATGGAAATTCAATATACAGGAATGGGAGAGGCAGCTGAGAAGTTTTACATTTTGTTGGAAAGTTCATCTGCAAAACAGAGTCTAGCTCTGTGTGCTCTGGTCCTAGTGACGAGGCCAAGCTCACTACCAGATCAGTTACAGTATTTGTTTTTGCCAAAAGAGAGACCTTGCAAAATCCATTTCTCCACCCATGCAGTTCCTTTGTTAGGTTTTGGACAATTTAACACATCCCAGAACGTTCTGCTACTAATACATGGTGCACGGGGTCTGAAACCAACTTCCAGCATCAGAGGTATTTCATCTGGGGATACTTTTAAAGCAGAATACGCCAGGAGGATTTCATGGGGATAAAGGGAGAAGAAATGGGCACAGGCTAGCTAAAAGTCATTTTTGCGGAGGTAAATGTGCTGTGGGAACACTGGCAAGGACGGGTCAAAGCTGGATTTTTCCCCTTTTGATTTGCAGTTTAGTTTCTGCTCTATTTTCATGTGTTTCTTCCAAGGTCCATTGTGGTGACTGTTGAATCCCTTGTTTCACATAATTATTCCAGTTGCTTCTTACTGGCATTGCTTGATCACGTTGCAAGTGGAGAACACCTGAACTGAAGGGTGTTTGAAAACAGCACAGCTGAAAAGAGAAACCTTTTCACACGGGGTGAGCCCGATGCCCTGAGCACCCTGCAAGAAACGAAAATGCCAGTAACTGGCAATACACATAGGAAGAGAGAGCAGTTCCATACAGACGTACCTTCCTCCTTAAGTAGGTCTTGAATTTCACTTGCAAGGAGTGTTAGTTAGTCTTGAAGCGTTACATAAAAGCATCTGAAGTCTCTGCTGTGGAAGATTCTGCCACTCGCAAGCAAACAGTACAGACCACTAATGATCCTTGTACGCTCGGCTCTGCACACGGTTTGAAAGAGGGGGGCGCCGAGTTCGTCTTAAGGTTCCGGCGTTAGGTCACTGTATTGTTACAAGGGCGTGTTGCTTTGCAGTCGCACACCGTTCGTGGACTATTTAAATATTCCTGTTTTGAGAAAACTGTTCCCTTCATGGAATTGTGGGGGGAGGGGGCAGTGTTTGCTCCAGTCCGGCTTCCAGCGCTTAGGGAAAATGAAATTTAACAGTATTCAGGTTGGTGGAAGTTTGACATTTCAGGAATACTAGTGTTTAGGAATTGATGGGGTGGGGGGTTGAGTTTGAACTGCAAGAACCGGCCGTTTCCCATTGTGCCTGGTTAACGCAGCTACTGGGCTGCGCCAGCACCGTGTGCGCAGAGCTGGGCGCGCGGGAAGGGCGGTGGCTGGTGCGTCCCCAGCATCACTCACCTTGTTCTAAGCAGTGGTTCGCTCTGGCAGTTTCCATGTGTGTGATGATGTTAGTTTGACGTTTATAATCCTGTTTTCACGCTGGCAAATGCTAAATTTTGACCAGATGTTCAGGACAAAAATCCAAACTTGAAGTTTCATCGTACAGTTTATTTAATGTATTATACCAAAACCAAGTGTGGTTATCTTTTGCAAAAAATTGGTTGGGATTTTTCGGTGTATTTATGTGCAATTTTTGTTGAATCCCATGAAAAAGAGTATTTTAAAGAAAACATGTATAAAATTCTATTTTGTGTGTTAAAGCAAAGAGGCAATTGTCTTTCCTCTGGGGCATTTGTGTTGGAGGATGTGGGAGGAATCCATCTGAGTGTTCCGTGTGTGCCGGTGTTTACACACCGACTCCGTTGTGTCGCCATCCTTCCTCAAACCATGTCCAGCACGGAGCTGCGGTTGAGGCTCAGCAGTCACACACTGAGATCGAGTGGCACAGGCACTCGGGTGTCCAGCGTTTGGGTCTTCCCCCTCCTGGAGGGGGGGGGGGGGGCTGTCCCAGGGCCCTGACCTCGGTGCCCTGCGTAAAATACATCAGAGAGAACTTCTTACAGCTCCGAGAACATTCCTGTTGTTCTTGGTCGTGACACGATGGCAAATGGTATTTTTATCCTTTCACAACTGTAAACGGTTCTTTCAAAAAACATTTTAGGAACAGAGGACTTTTAAAGTGAATTGGGACATCTAAAAAATTCTTTTGTATAGCTATTGTGATGTTTTACAAAGCGATCTAATTTTGTTATTTCTGAAAACAGTGTAAACGTGTAATTAATAGAGTAAAGGATTTTAAAGCTTCATCCCATGCTGTATGTCTGTAAATACATTCCATAATTTCTAAGTCTGTTACATATAAATGTGTCTGAATATTGTATACTTTATTTTAAATTGCCTGTATTCTGCCAGTAGTGTGAACTTCTAGCACATCGATAATATGAGAGGAAACCATGGGTAATTTGAAATAAAGTTTTAAAACTTAAATGAAAGTTTTATCCTGCTGTTTTTCTGTTGCATCAATGAATGTCACATCCTCTATGTCGGGTGTTTGTTCCCCTTCCACATCGTCACCGTTGGCACTTGGTGGACCTGGTTTGTGTCTCTAGTTTTCAGAGTTAGCCAGGGTAGAAAAATTCTGGCATTTTTACACACATTCTGCAGCTACATCAGGAGCTTTTTCTCAGGGATATTTTTCATCTTCCCCAGACAGTGAGAGGCAGCAATTTTGTACAGAATCCTTTGCTCCTCCCTCCCCACCCCCACCCACCTTTTTTTTTTTTTTTTTCCGCCCTTCTCACGGTGAAGCGTACATTCCAGGTGTGGGGAGTTTGCTGCCGGTGCTCCTTGCCCTTGTCATCTTTTGCTTGGTTTTATCCTGTCGTGGGTTTGATCTGTAAAATTTGCAGCCCTGCTTTCATGCCCCCACAGCATTTCAAAGGTTTGTTATTATTAGACAAAATACTTGCTCCGCTCTTCTTCCTTCCTCATAGCTAGTTTTTATTATTTAAAATTAAAAAAAAAAAAAAAAAGCAAGGCCTGGAAATTGCCAGAGACCCACCAGCTCTCCCAGCTTGGTACACACCGCAGCCCACTGTGGTGCTGTCCCTGCCCACCAAGCTCCACAGTGTCTTTTTTTGACCTCCTGGTGACTCCGTCAGCCACTTGGGACACTCATTCCTGCCTTCCTGAGGGCTGCCCAGCTCTCTCCAGGTGTTCATTTCTCCCTCTCCGCCTAAAGCCGCCTCCTAACCAGCTTCCCAACCTCCAGCCTTTCCTCGCCATTCACCTCCCGGGAAGCCAGTTTCTCCGAAGGCCTTGTGATTCCTGCTGTTCCGTGCAGGAGGGACCGTGGATGTGCATTTCCATCTCATCTCTCCGTAGCTGGAAAACACGAGCAGTCCCAACCCTGGCAGAGTTCCTCCAAACTCCCCGGTTCTGGGACACTGCTCTCTGCTCCCTGGATTGCTCGGCGTGTTTCCTGGACAACTGTAGAGCCAAGGAACAGAGCTGCGCTGCGGTTCCAGCCGAGCAAGGTGAGGCTCCTCGGGAGAGCGGTGCCACCGAGGAGGCGCGCGGGAGCTGCAGTGGGGCCACGGTCCCCAGGCAGGAGTGAGTTGCTCCCACCCGGCAGGGTAAGCTCCCGGGGGTTGGGGTGGGTTAAAAACCTTTGTCCCCATCACACCACCCCCCTCCCTGGTGGCCAGGACACTTGTTTTGGGACTTGAGATTTCAGCACCCCCTCCTTCCTAGAATAGCAAACCCTGTGCTACTGTTGCTTTTTTTCTTTTTTTTTTTTTCCCTCCCCCTTCTTTTTCCTCAGAATTGTATTTCGTTCTCTGCTGAAAAGCAAGCAAAGCCCGGCCCATGCCATGTTTCAGATTTCAGTTTGGCTGCGTGACCAACGTGTGCCTGGAGTTCCATACAAACAGCGGAGATTACTGCCCCTCCGTTCTGTCCTGCGTTTTCCTTAGCTCAAAACCTCTGCAGAGTTTGCAATCAAACCTCATTCCTTCCACCCAGACGGGTCACCTGCTAACACCTGCCACCTATGGAAACCACTAACCCCAAATGAAATGTACCGAGTCAGTAAGGCATGAAAAAGAAGCGTTAAAATTAGGAACGTGACTCCCGCGGGTGCTCCGAGGTGCTTCCTGCAGCAAGGAGCCATGGGGCAGGCGTGGGGTGTAAGCACGGCCCTGGCCCGGCTCCTGCCAGCGTGGCACCCGTGGGATCCCTGTTATTGCCGCCACGTAGGGACCATAGAAAACCAGCAAACGTGATCGCCACTCCGGTACCGCTGCTGGGGTGGGCACGCGGTCTGGTTTCAAGCCAGCAGCCACTGCGGCGGTAATGCTGGTACGGCTGATGCGGGGTTGTCGGGTGTCCGAAACGTCAGCGCTCCCTTGGCAGCCAGCTGCCCCAGCGCTGGGCACCAGCCCCTTCGCTCCCGGTCAGCCCGTTCTGAGCCAGTCTCCGCTCGTGATTTCGGTCTCACTTGAACTTCAGTGCTTTTGGCACAGTTCAGCTTGGACACGAGGATGTTTGGGCAGCGCTGGCACGGGCTGGTCACAGAGCACAGCAGACTGGCTGTGGTTTGAGCTCACTCTCCTGCGTGGGAGTGTTAGAAACCAGCCAGCTCCACCGCGGGACTAATTCTGCGCACAGGCCTGCGTGTGATTGACGGGCATGTCAGGAGAAGGGGCTCCCCTCCCGGCTAAAAAAGCAGCACGCTGCTCCGCTGCAGCTTGGCGCCCTGCCCTGCCTGCGGCCTGGCCTCGCTGGCAGCCGGTGGCCGGGGTGCTGGGTACGGCTGCGACAGACCGGCTCCCGCCGGAGCGCGGCCGGCCGCCTTTTCCCGCTGCACCTTCCCATGATCGGAAGGTATTTGGAGCTTTTCTGTCTATGCGCCGACGTTTTGCAGGACTGTGGGAGTGGAAACCTGCGCGCTTTGACTGCCCTGGTGTTTACACTGCAAACTGTCAGCGGCTTTCCCCTGCTGACCCAGTGCCAGCGCTGCCGGCGGGGACCGTGCGGCCCGAGCCCAGACGCGGGTGACTTGGCCTCCCTGCCTGACACAGAGCCACAGCCAACGCCGGTGCTTCGGCCGCGGTCAGTGCTCTGGTGCCTGCAGAGGGGGTTCTCGGTGCGGAGCATCCCGTGCAGGTGAGTTACAGGGCTGTTAACAGGTTACCTCCTGCTAGCCGTCACGTTTCCATAAAGCACTTTGGGGTTACAGCATTTCCCAGTGCTTTGATGGAAATCCCCTTCTCCTGCAGAAACTGTGTCTTTGCACAAGGCCAGCTTCAAGACCTTTAAGATTTACTGCAGCCTCCCCTTAACTGTGTCTGTCACGAACTGTGTTCTGCAGAATAGTCCCAGCTCTGTTAAATGGTTTATTTTATCCTGTCTGACAGAGAGGCCACAGTGCCCTGCCCAGCAGCAGCCCTGGAGCACAGCTGCAGCCACTTTTTTTACTTAACGCATCTTTTTCTTTTCTCCAGATTTTCCTTTTTTCCCTTTTTCTTTCTGCTTTGATAGCTGTTTCTCCCGCATCCTCCTGAGGGCCTGGTAGGGGCCAAGGCTTCTGCGGACCATTGTAGCTCTCCACCAGGCCTGCAGCTGGAAGAGAGAGAGAGGTCTTAGGAGAAATCGCTTGCTGTGGTACCTGTACAGCTCAATGACCAGAGAGCCTCTCCTGCACCCCCCAGCTGCAGGAGGGCACCCCTGGCCCACGGAGCAACAGCTGGGCCTGTGCTGGTTATGCTGACGGTATCCGCGTGTGGGCTGAGGGCATCTGTTGCTGGTGGCAAGGGGACAAATGTGGGAACTGCCCCACGACCCTCCCTGTATCGCCCGTGCAGCGGGGCTGTGTGATGGGCACAACCCCGTGCCATTTGAGGAGACTTGCTTCTCCCTTTTGTTCCCCTCTCAGACCTGCAGCCAGCTGCTGGCTTTGCAGCTGCCCCAGTGCAAGGGGACAGGCTTTGGCTGTCCTCTGCTTGTGCCGCCCCGCACCAGCCAACTGTCTTGGGCTGTTTTCTGCTTGAACAAAGCCTGTGGTGTGAACTCCCAGCTACTGACGGAGCAGCACCGCCTCAGCTTCGCTGCCCTTTACCTTCAGGATGCTCTTCAGCTCCAGGGCGTCCTGCTCTAGTTGTCTTCTTTTAGCCTCCTTTTCTGCTCGGTCGCTGATGATGGTTTCCTCGAATGTCTGGCACTGCAAGATAGCACGGGGGTAGCAACAGCTGCATGAAAAACACATCCCCTAAACTGCAGGGCCAACCTTCGAGGCTCACTCTGCCCAGCAGCTTGCCAGAGCAGGGCAGGGCTCACCCAGACCCTGGTGCAAGGAGTCTTCTCTGGCTGCCTGCTGGTCTCACCTTCACGCCTTTCACAGCCCAGCCAGGGCTGCTCCGGCCCGTGGGATGCGGTGTGGATTCCCACCTTTGCACCAGGGAGCTCCGCGGCAGCCCAAGGGTGACGTGTGAGCGCAGACCTTCCTCCCCCACCTCCTTCACTTGATCCTTCCCAAATCCAGATGGCAAATGTTGCTCATTACCACTGTCAGTCCTAAGGCACTGAGAGCTGCTGCCAAAGTGAAACCTCTTGCCACCTGGGTGTAATTAACCCTCTGATCCTGTGCTGTGAAATGGCTGTCTGATGGCGTCTCAGGCAACAGATGGTGGTAGGACGGAGCCGTGCTCCCCCAGGCTAGGCAGCAGATGATGAACAAACACACTTGGGACGCTGAGTTGACAGTGTACAGAGTGAAAAATAAGCCCACAAGCAGGGAAACTTCTAATTCGGTACCATCGTCTCAGACCCAGTGACAGTAAGGAATGATTACAAGTTAATTCCTTCTGGCTTTAAAACACCCCTTTTTCTAGACATTTCTCTCTGCCCTGTGCCACCTGCTCCACTGTGCCTGCAAGCTGTGATCAGAGCCCAGAGGTTAACCAAGAAACCAGTGTGGGACAGGAATGGCTTTAACTGGAATCGATTCCCTTATAACAGCTGTGCCGCTGTGAACGTGCATCTGCAGGAAAGGATGAGCTGCCTTTTCCAGTCTCGGCCTGTCTTACCCCAGTGCTGCTGGAAGGAGCAGATCTGTTCAGACTCAGGTAACAAACTAAGGTGAGGCATACGGACGGGTGGGACAGTGTCTTTGCCCCTCACAAAGGCTGTCAATAGCTCGCTGATAGCTTGCTGGTATTTGAAAATAGCTGTAGGGGAAACATCATCATCCTTCCTTGATGTCACAGGTGACAAATAGAAGATGACTGACTACTCGGTCCCTGCCTTCCCAGGACCACTGCTTATAAACCCTCCCTACACCTCAAGATTATTTTTTTTTTTCCCCATGGTCCTGGTTCCTTATCTGAATGAGAGAAGGAAAAAAACTGGGATGCAGTTTTGCGTGGCTGAGCACTGACATGGTGCTGAATGTCTTACCTCCTTGGCAATTCTCTGCAGCATTTCCAAGTTGTTTGCCTTTGATGCTTTTAGGGCATTCAGTTCTTCATCTTTAGTATCTATGCTGTGTTCATACTTGTCCATCCAGTATTCCAGCTCCTCTTCCACCTTCTGCATGGGGACAGAGTGGTGCTCAGCACAGTACAAAGAGGGTACAGGGGAAAGATTTGCTACTGCTGTGTGGCCTGCTGTCAGGATGGTGGTAAGGGTCCCGTAAATTTTGCATGGTCAGTGTTTCGTTCTCACCTTGAAAGGGTCAAACCCCTAGGCCTAGTGATAAATTACTGGTGGCCTGCAAGCCCTTCACTGGGTTCACCACAGCAGCTGCAGAACTGGACTGGGGATGAAGAGAGACTAAGTTGGACTTCCAGAGGTGCACGAGGAGTGGAGAAGCACTGGGTGTTAGTTTTGTGCACAGTCAACCCTGGTGAAGTAAGTGACAACCAGGAGCCCTTCTTCATGTATATACAGAGGGAGGGGGAGGGGTTAAGAAAAAGAATTTTTTGGTGCAAAAGCTTTTATCCTCTGCCTGACTCCCTACTCACTTTCTGGATTAAGCCCAATGCACCAGGAATAAGGTCCCAGGGGACAGCACTTCGCGCTATTTCAGGTTGTGAACTTGGCTTTTGTCTCACTCGTGAATAGGAGGGCAGGTGTTTCTGAAACCGTGACCCAGACGACTTCCTCCCATTCACAAGTAACTTCTCCATAGCAACAACCACGGTTGCTTGCATGGAAAAATAATCTGAGGAAAAGCATCAATCTCATTACAGCATCACAGCTGGACACACAAGGGAGATGGAGGGCATGGTCATCCTCTTCTCTGTGTGCCTCTATAAAGCCACCAGCTGCCTGAGTACAGAGAGGCTTGTACTTTGCCGTCTGGTAGAGGTCAAATAAGCTGCAGCTTGTGCCCAGAAAGTCCCCTCACTATGAAGCGCTGATCAGATTAAGGCTCTGGGATATAGAGGACACTATTTAATTGCTCACAAGATACAGCACTTCTTTGCACTCGGATTACATTTTTTTAAAATTTATTATCTTCTATTAAATTTTATACTGGTGGTGATGTTAGGTACCCTGCGGTAGTAGAGGTTTTCTTCCAATCATACAGTTTATGACACTCTTTCCAGTGTTATTCGCTGTAATGGGCTCTGCTGTTGACGATCGGGAAGTTCTGAACCTCTGGATCAACAGCACAAGGACATTCATGGTTGCTGCTGAAAATGGCTACAATAATTGTGAGCTGGCAATTATCAACCCTGCTTCTTCCTCAGATTAAGGTATGGTAAAACCGGGCTGGCAGTTTGTGTTATTTCTTCCTTAGTGCCCCCCCTGTGCAACACTTGGGTCTGTGAAAGGGCTGCCCTCGCTTTGTGCGCTTGCACTCTTCATGGGGTCACTGGGAGTCCCAGCTACTGCCAAGGAATAAAATTCCAGTTAGCTGAATACAACTATCTGAGGGAGGAAAAATCCGTAACACCCAAATAAACAATGCTAATCATTACATGAACTCTAATTTTAAGGAAATGTATCCAAATGTAGCATATCCCAAGTCTGGGAGAGCTGGGTTAATTAACACTTGAGGATGTGTAGTCATTCAAACAGTAGCAATCACGAACCTGGTAAATTTGATGGAGCAATAACTGGTTTTCTTTAGATACTAATTGATGGTATAATGTTTATCAGTTGCTATTTTAAGGATTAGCAGACAGTCACACATACCTTATAGTGTTGCCTGAGGAAATTTTCAATCTCCATGTGGACTCGCATCTCCTCCTCAGTTTTGCTCCTCAACTTCTGTGATCAGCGCAGACAGAAAACACGAGAGACAATGTCAGTGCAAACGTGTGTGCAAACAGGTGCTGCCGAAAGCCCAGCTGGCGAGCAAGAGTGCAGGAGCCCCCTGTGCAGTCCACAGCCATGTTTCCCAGTGACAAAATTAACCCAGGCAGTCCTTGCCCCTGGGCCATCCATGAAAAAGGGACAACTAGATCAGAACTTGATCAGTCAAAAAAAAAAAAAAAAAACCAACAAAAAGGTTGCAAAACCAGAACAGTTTTCTATTCCAGCTCACCTTACCGCATCAACAGCTCTATCAGCATAATGTGCTGTGGGCCATGCTGGGAGCTTAGGCTGCTTGTGTTGCTAAACAGCCTTGTAACTGCGGCCCCTGGACATAGTTACGGGTCTGCTTCTCTGACCATGGTGTTAGTTTAAGCAGTCCCTGCCTCCAGCCGCTGTCCCCTGCAGCCATGCCAGCTGTGCTGTTGCTGTGTGCGTGACCATACAGAGAAGCAATGGAAAAGAGAAAGATTTCTAACCTGGATGAGTTTCCTGATCCAGTTCCAACAGTTGTGTTGGCGACTGTGATGGGGAACAGAAAGGGCATCTAGGGAGTAAGGGAGGACTTTTTCCTTAGGAGCTGGAGATGCCTTCCCGTAGGGGCCATGGGAAGGGCTTACCTGAATTTCCATGTCCAGGGCATTCTCTGCATTGCTGCACTTCTTCTGGGTTTGGTGGACCTGGAGGTCTGTGCTTTTCTTCACGTAGCAGCTCTCCATGTTCATTTTGGCCTTCATCTCTTGGAGCTCGTCTTTGAGGTAAAGAATCACACTATCTCGGTTCTGGTGTGGAGACAGAAGAAGCACAAAAGCAAGGCCAGGGACTGCGGTCAGCTCACTTTCTTAATCTCTCCACTCCTTGATAGCCTGGTCTCTTCTGAGTTTATAAGCTTCACACGTTCCCTGAATGTTGCTCCATTTCACCCTCTACTTCAAAGGGAAGTTTGATTTGTAACCCACACAGAAGGCAATAAGCCCATCAGCAAGGAGTGATTACGTCTGGAGAGGGTGGAATGATGAACAGAGTGGGACAAGAAGCCTGGCCGCCTGGTCTCTGGTCCAGGAAGGGATTCAGTCATGCCTGTTAGAAGCATGAAAGAAGCCAAACAATTCAACTGCTTAAAGTTAGGCCTTACTAACCTCTTGGATTAGGCTGTCTCAGTGAGTGAGCGAGCATCTGTAAGATGAGGATAATGCCTCAGCCTCACATAAGCTGCAGTTTGATTTCCTAATGTATACTCTATTGCTTGGATTCATTTTTTTCTAGTTATGCAGCAACTGTATAAATATCACCTTAGGAACAGGTGAAAATCCAATCTTGTCTTACTTGCGTGTTTAAACAGTTCTTTCTTGAAATCTTACCAGGTAGATGGTGCCCGCTTTCTTATAAAAGCATACACCCAGGGTGAGGAAGAAGTACCAAGGAAAAGCTGGCTATGAGCTTCCAGCCTCTCCCTGTGCCTTGTTTCACGATGGAACTGAGCTTTCCTGGGGGAATTCTGTCCCTGGAAGCTCCCCCGTCGGCAAGAATCCTGAGCCAGTGTGTCTATTTGTCTGGCTTTTGGAGCATGCTCAGGAAGCAAAGTGCATTTGTTTTATTTGGGATTGTTGTTTTGTTTACTCTTTTTTAATGAATTTCTTTGACTAACAGATAAAAGTTCATTAATCTGGGGCTGGAACTTGGAAGAACTGCCTGTAAAATGAAAAACTCTAGACTTTTGTATTAAGAGTTAAAAGGTCATCAAAGTCTGCTGTGCAATTATGCAAGATCAATCTTAACGCCTCTGGTTTGGCGCCTGATTGCTCCATTACAGCCTTTCTCTTTGCTTTCCTGCCATGCTGTGACAGGTTTGACATTCATCAGCCAGACCTCGCAGCTGAAGATGAAATACCAAAGTGCTGGCATTTAAATGTTTTGAAGCCCACGTATCTTGTCTCTGAAGCACCATCACATTCCTTAGCTGTGTAAACATGGAAAAATGCCACAGGAGGAAGCCAGCTCAATAGTGCTGTGTTTAAAAGCCTCTGCAGCATGACTCATTTGGAAAAGGTTTCCTTATAAGAAGACTTTGGAACAGTTAAAAGGAAAATCCTTCCCTCTGCAACCCTTGTCGGACATAGGAAGAGTAAAGTAAGTTTATAAGGCTTAGGGCAATTAGGGGCCTTGGCTGATGCTGTTTTGTGGGTTTAGAAAGTCAGACATTCACATTTTTTTGAAGGCTTCCAAAATCAGATACTATTTTACAGCCATATCATCATATGACTGCAGACAGCTACAGGCATGACCTATTTGTGCCCTGTTAAGGTTTCTGGTAATGGCTTTTATTTTCCCTGGTATGACATTTTGGTGGGCATTGGGATGGGTTGTGTTCCTGGTCAGGAGACACGGGCGGTGAACGTAGCACTTTGAGATTGTCTGCCTGTGTCATGGCGGAATTACGTCTAAATTGAGAGGCTGGCAGAGAGACTGGGGAGATGCGAATGCAGAACACCCATTTTTTGTGACACTGAGGCTCAGCAAAGCCAAGCGCTGCTGATGTCAGTGTGTTACTGCTATCTGCTAAGGATCTGCAAACAGGTCAGAAAAAAGGGTTCAGCCCAGATCACAGAGTACTCAGATATTAGAGAGGTGGAGCAGAGCATGAACACTTCGCCAGATTATTTTCTATTTTGTATTTTAGTAAAGCAGAGGGAAAAGTGCTTTTGATTCCAGTGCCCCGAGCCTGGGACGGGGGCCCATCTGCTCTGTTTGTTTTCTTCGTTGTATGGCATGTCTGTGGTTTGGATTTGGTCTGCGGTATTGTAAAACATTTTCGTTAGAGGTGGGGAGTCTGGGGGCTTGGTTACACAACCCAAAGCAGACGGGAAATGAAATGCAAAACCCCACTGATGGTTTACAGCAACGCATTCGCTTGGAGAGGGCAGCTACTGCAGCCCAGCTGATGGACCTGGCACTGCAGAACTGGGGCACATTTGTTAGTAGGTTGTGGGTAGTAAATGCCCACAAGCCATGAACACCATCTGTAGAGTATGCTGTTCCATGAGCTTCAGGGATAGGCACTGGGAAAATGAGTTAATATTAATTAATTCTGGTTTATCATAGCAAAGGTCCCAGCCAGGACACAGAGCAGTTTCATAGTTAATGCAGTAAGCCTCTGGGCTGCTTATTTGGGATGACTTCAGCGTCGAAACTGCCAAACCAAAGATGCAAAATCATACCCCATGTGTACAAAACTATCACAAAACTGGCAGAGACCAAGATCAAAACCCAGGAAATAGTTGTCAAGAGCCAGTCTGCTTCACAAGCAGGTAAACAAGCTGATTTGTTCTGATCTCTCAGTTCACAGAATCAGCTCAGAGGCCTGTCTGCTGCTGTTACCACCCGGTGCCATAGGAGTCTGCCCCACAGATGCTGTCTGGCTGTAAAAGCAGCTGCATTTAGCTGGAGAGGGTATGTGTGCTCCTGTATTTTCATTTACTTTGATTTATCTGTCTTGCAAGTGTCACCTAGATCTCTCAGCTCTTCCACGTCAGTTAGTATTTACAGACACTTAAAATACAGCTAGTTACAAAAATAGCCAACAGGCGTAAACAGTCGGAGGAATTTCTCCAGCAGCTGGATAAACCCCCTGCTACCAGCAGCGCACCCAGTGCTCGCCATTTGGCAAGCACTGGGAGGGGGCAGGGAAATGGGTGCTGTGCTCTATGCAGGCAGGATCGTGCGGGCAGAGCGCCCTGCTGCCTGCCTCCTGGCTTCCACACCGAGTGTGTATGAGCTCAGGTCTCTCCCCTGGCAGCTGCAATATCTCAGCTTGCAAAGCCTAAAGATACGCTTAGATCTACACACCTGCTGCAGCCTGGACTTGCTCCCCCCGAAACCACAACGTGCAGCCCTACAGACACTTCAATAAGGCCGTAAGCGCGTTTCTGTCCCAGCTGCCAGAACATCCCCATGCTGCACCACCCCTAGAAATGCCTCAGCGAAAAGGACAGCAGGCCTGGAAGGCCACACGGTTTGACACCATGGCTTCTGCAGCCCTCCGCTAGCTCGCCTCCGATCCCCAAAACTGAGGGGGCAAGCCGTGTGAGGGGCAGTTTGCTGGCAGAGGGAGCAGACCTGAGGACAGCAGCGCTCTTGTCAAAAGTCCTGTCCCTCTGGAGCCGGGTTTGGATCTAGCGCACCAGCTCTGGGTCCTGCTGAGCTGCCCTGGGGCTGTGCCAGCAGTGGAATGAAGTCACCCAGGAGCTCAGGACTATCACAAACCTTGTGCCTTCTAGTGTAATCGCCTAGTGCATTTTTCCACTGGAAACCACTCCACCAGTGAGTGCATGTTTAAAACATTCCCCCAGAACACTTCTTTGATGCCTTTGTCCTCCTGGGAGAGATAACAGACTGACATGATGGATTTTTGTCGCGCTACTAAAAGCACCATCGAGCGGTGCAGTGATACAGCTGAGCTGGGTGTGTTATGACAGCCTACATAAAATAAAAGTTACAAGCCTGTTTTCACTGGTACCGTGGTGCAACGTCTTGGTTTTCTGTCCGGTTGGTAACCTGCAATATTACTGCTTGTTACAAAATTATACCGTGACTTGACACATGTATGGCATGAGTATACCACAAAATCTACAAGAGATAAAAAGCCTTCGGGTGAATACCAATGCAGGAATTCTAAAGTTTACATTTCCTGCATTTTTATGTTAAATTATATAATCCTATACAATATTAACTTGCTTTAGAATCTGTACAGACTGCCATCACTTGTCCAGGAAACCAGGGGAAGTGAGTAATTCTGTACAAGCTAGAAAGTGAACACTGCAGCAGCAAACAGAACTCCTGCAGCCAAACTAGAGCCATCGGTGATGCTCCTGCATGGAGGGGGAAGAGCAGAACCACACTGATCATTTCAGCTCCTTTAGAGACATCCGTGCTTTCCAAGAGAAAATAAAACAAAATAAATAAGAATATTCAGCATTGATTTGTGTTCCATTAAAAAGAAAAATGAGCCGAGCAGGCTAATACAGCATTAATCAGCATCTCATTAAGAGGCAGCAAGATTGAAAATACAAAGATACAGGCAGCATGCATAAAGTAAAGGCCGTGTTTTTCTGGTTCCATGATTTGATTTGCTTGCTTTTGTTTTCTCATCCACTAGACTGGAGACAACCGTGTAGGCTTTTGTCTACAGGTCTGTGCATTACTGTTGTTCAAAGTACTCCAAAATCAGCAATCTGTATTTTTGTTCTTAATTAGTTGGCAAGGTGACAGATAATGCAAGTGTCTGTAAAACTGCCTATGGGAAAATCCCATATGAAGCGAATAGAAATTATTCTCCCTTGGGAGACATAGTGAGACACCATTATTTTTGGCACAGGAGGAAAGCAGTACTTGAAAGTAGTCTTGTCTTTGATTTGTTATCAAAGCTGAAACTATAAGGAAGCCCAGAAAAGGGCTTTTAAGCTGGAAATATAAAAACAAAATCCCAGATGAGTGCAGATCCCAATTGATGAGGCAAAAAGGAAGAGCCAAATTAGCAGGAAGTACTGAAAGAACACGGAGAAAAGCACCCTCTCAGGACGGGAGCTACATACCTTCTTATGACTGCAAGAGGTAGGAGGGGTGCAGGGCAGGACACAGAGAAGCGCCCAGCCTGACTGCACAGTGCCACAACATTGCTGCTAGTGCGAGACAGGATGATTGTAGCCCCCTGTACACCAGTTCCTGACAAGGCATTAAACCAGAACCAGGTACGTATATTGTGTGCGCCGACACTGTGAGGTTTGAGGAGCACTCCCTCATCATGTGCACTAGCTAGGGGAGTGGGAGAACGAGAGCTTCCCGGGAGCCATCAGAATCTGAATGAGAAGGAACAATGTGCAGAAGCAAACGGACAACATACAGTCTGCCACACAGATGTCAAGGGACTTTTGGGTTGTCCCATAGGGCCTGGAAATAGGCTCTCATATCATTTCCAGTGGCAGTAGGTATATATTGAGGTATACAGCTCCCCTTCTCAGTCCTGGCTCTGACCTCTACATCCTTTAGATGTTCTGTTCAAATCTGTAGGGGAAGAAAGTTCATCCTGCATTTCTCTTTTAGTTGCCACCACTCTTCTTCCTTGGTTTGTCCCCTAAATTGCTTATTCTCCATTTTCTTCAGCGACTCTTCTTCTTTCTCCTCTCTGTTACGACCACATGGGTTTTTTTCCAGTGTTCTTTTCATCTTGCTGTGCTTCCCAGTACGTTATGCCTTTCCAGGATCTCTACTAGTAGATGAGTACTGGCCCAAAGGAATTTTCCTATCTTGTACATTCCTGCTTTCTTCTCTGCTGTTCTAATATCTCCCCTGGACTTCTGGTGTTTCTTCAGTTATAGACAGCTGCATACGCTATCAGCGCAAACAGATCCTTCATGTTCTTGCAGCCATCCTGTATTTACAGTTAAACTTTCCACTGCACATGCATCCAGGCTGCCAACACAAAACCTTCATGTTCTATAAACTGTACTTCACCAGCATGTCAGTTCCTCTCTGTAGCCAACTATATCCTGGCTCGATTACTGTCCATGCTTCTGTCCAAAGACAAAATTCAGTGATAGCAAATCTTTCCTCAGATGCCCTTGCTGTTCTCTTTCTCAGTACTGAACCAAGCACCAGATTCTTGTTCCTTCTTCCTGTCCTTGTATAGCTCTGAACCTGCCTACCTTTTGCTTGTTTTCTATCACAGACTCTTTCCTGCCTCAGCAGGGCCAGGCTATGTTTCCATGTTTCTGCACAGAACTGTGTGTGCTTGTGCTGCAAAGCACTCACGAGCATCAAGTCCGAGCTGTCTGGTGAGCATCCTAGTGACCAGTGACATGCCATTCAATTGATCTGCATTTGTTGTAGCAAGTCTGACATTTCCAGAATGCCCCACATTTAGTGTGCATGCATGCACTATTTGTGTGCTGCAGACAGAAGGGCTGAAGCTTTCCAGAAAGATCAAGTTGACAGCATATGTGCAATAACATTGATTTTCCCTTTTGTAAAACTCCTACATTTGGGATTTTCTAATATCTGGAAGCCTAGGAAAATAGAATAACACCATGACATTTTCACCAGACAAAGTCGAAAAATGACGTGCCCCTATGCCAGGCATCTTCTTTCCCTGTCCTTCATCATCACAATTTCTTCTGTGCCAAGCATCACGTCTGCATGAATATGTATAACAGAACCTTAGATACTGCTATCTACAGATAACCTGTTTCTTACTGATCACAGATATCGGTGCTTTGCTGCTCCCAGCAGTGTTTTTGTGGTATTCTAATTTGATCATGGTCTCTCATGATTATGAGCATTTTGAGCTCCCATTTGAAGGCCACCGGACACTGCTCTTAAAGTCATTAACAGGCTTATTAAAACTACAGATCTTTATTGCAATTATTCTGCTTCTATATTCCTAAATGATGGATCATTATACATGCCACATGTCCTCTCATCTGAATGCTAGTTCCTGGGCAGCAGAGGCAAGCTTGCTAACAGGCTTCCCCCCTGGCATGATGCCCAGTGCTAAGTCATCTCACCTGAAGTTCTATTTCAGTTTGTTTCTTGACATCTTGCAGCTGTTTCTCGAGTGACTTTATCTCCTCCTTTCCTTCCTCCTCCCTGAAGAAAAATGGGAAAATACAATCACTTAAATATATCAAAAAAGACAAGAGCTGTTGACCTAGAAGGAGAGCTTCCTGTCTCCTGATCCGTTGTGGCACCTAGCTGAACACTGTCCCACTGATCCCGCTCTCTCAATGAGTTTCTAACAACTGAACTAGAAGGAGCGGACACAAAAGCTCAGCCTCCTTCTTCAAACCAGCAGAAGACAAGCTGTTTCCTGTGGCTTGAGCAGCAAAAAAGGCATTCATCTCTTCACTGAGCCTCAGGGAGGCTGCACATCTGCAAGTCAGAAACAGAGACTTCTCACCAAAGCTAGTGACTTGGTAAATAAATCCTGAAAGAAGAGGTGCACAGACTGAGCAAGGAAGATGGGAATGAAAGGAAGAATAAGCCAAAACCCAGGGGATGCGCTTCTTGGAAGCCTGGAGTGGAGTTGAGGATGATGCAATTCCTATAGCAGAGGGAAGGTGCCTTCACTGAGTAACTACTTCTGCGTTTCAGGCAAAAATCTCCCTGATTCTGTGAAAAAGCATGCCTAATCAGCAGACAGTGCCAAATTGTGTAAGTTTCATTATATATATGGAGAATTTTTTCTTTCTTTCAAAATTATTTTCAGTCTTTCAAAAAACATTGCCTCAGGTTCTGAGATCCATGAAGAGATACGAGTGAAAGCCAAAAGCTAGAGAGGTGTCTACCTGTCTAAAAAAACTCAAATGCAGTAACTTTCTAGGTCTTCTTATCTTCACTCGGAGTGCTTTTCTAAGTTTTTATGCTTATGATTTGATTTAAAGCTAGTAAATGCTACAGTTCATACCTGAGACTTTGTACCATATCCCAGCCTTACAATCAAACATACACTTGATTTTCAGAGCCCTTAGCTGGGTGACTGTAATGAACAAAAGCCCCTGATAAAGAGTTCCATCCTTACTGCAGACTGCTTTCAGACTAGTATATTGACACAAAACCAGGCAAGTATAAATTATATTGAAAGACAGATCAAGGGAATTCCATGAAAAGAATGTATAGCAGAACAGACGATATATTGACTAGATATGGTTGCCAGAACGGAATAAAAAGTATTATGTCCTTTCTAATTGTAATTGGTCTGCTCCTTTCCACCTTCCAGTATTGGATAGTTATTCCACAAGGAATTGTTGCCTTCATTTTTGTTTTCTGTCCCTTCCATGGATAAACAATAAACCCATTGGTTTTAGACAGTGGAAGAGTTGGGTTTTGTGCTTGAAATCACACATTTCAGACCCCTGAGCCACCACCAGAGCTGCTCCAGTAGGTTGGACTCATGACAAATCATGACTTTGTCTACCTTCAGTGATAGGCCTGAGCTGCTACTCAGAACAAAGTAGCTTTAAAATGGTCAAATACTTCTCTAATGAGTGCTATTCTCTCTGACAGGTTTGAGATTGAACCAGAGCTTCACATGCTAAAAAAAACTCCATACCTTTAGTGCACAGAACTTTGAGCTAAGGAATCCCCAGTTTGAGTTGATAACAAACCCGTACCCTGTGAGGCTGGGGACAGAAGAGGATCTATAGTGCAGTGCCTGGTGGATTAGCTTTAAATAGGACAACTGCCTCTGTCACCATCTGTGCTAGCCCCTTGCTGCTACTGGGAAAAGGGACCACATTAGCATATGGGTCAGAGCAGATTCTCCTGAGCACCACATAACCTAAAGACCATATGTTGCTGGCCCTGATTTGAACAGACTCTCTGCTGCTCTGGCTTTCGCTGGGGACAAGAGTTAAAGATCAGGGAGCTCCTACGTTGCATTGTTTTAATTGATACAGGGCAGCATTTGCACTAATGCAGACACTGGTGTCCAGTCTGGTCAAAGCTCAGGCAATTCCTAGCTCAGATCATCATCAGAGCCATCCATTATTTCTTTCTGAAGGGGAAAGAAATGCAATTTGTAAAGCAGACAGAATAATTCAAGCTGAAAAAGCGGAATCCATTCTGTATTTTGGGTTGTGGCTTTTTTCGTCTTAGCATGTACTAAGCAGGAAGTACTGAACACAGTTAAGAGGCTGAACACAGCACTAACCTCATGAGGATGTCATGAAACTTGTTCTTTCTTGCCTTCTCTCTCTCATTAGCTTCTGTCAGGCTATTAAATGTTCCCAATTCCTGCATCTTTTTCATAGTAATTGTAATTACATCACTTGCATACTGCCTGCCAGGAAAAGGAACACAACAGTAATTTATAGGTACTGGTAATACAGTGTCTGGTGCCTTTATCCATTATTGTTTACAGCTAAGAAGGGAAGGAAATATAAGATCCCATTTCTGTTCTTATGTCCTATCAAACTCAGGAGTGCTTCTCCCATGGTATCTGCTTCCTGTACATCTGGAGAACTCTGTATTAGGAGTTCATAACTTATAATTTTAAAATGCTGTCCCGAATGCTAGTCTAGGAAATAGCAAAGAGGCAAAAACATACCCATGCCATGCCATGGCCAGCCAGGAAGAAGGCTGCTGGCCTGCAGTAGTGGTGACAGATAGGTGGATCTTGGAAAACAAGACCTGGGGATGCAGATGAGTGTGTCTGTGAAGGGATATCTGGGTGTCAAAATATCCCAGTACAGCCCTAAGCTGATCTTAACAAATCCATGGGCTTGCCCAGTTTATTGAATTTCATAGTGCATATGGTCTTTATATTTTAGCTGCATTTTCCTCATTTGTGTTAGCATCTTCTTTAAGTTTTTTGTTGAAATAACATTAAAGAACAGAAGCCAGGATGCAGAAAAATGCATACTGAATGCTCAGCTCCCCAGTCCATCTTTTAAACCAAAGGCTGCTGGTACTTCTGCAAATCAAGGCACTGGATTAGGTGCAGGAGTAAAATTTATTTTTAAAAAAAATAAACTCTTTGGTCTTTATATATATTATCTGTTCTATAAAGAATGGCTGTAGCTGCCATAGAAGCTCTGTGTGCCCTGCAAATAAGTGAGTTCACGAGACAATGCTCAGATCCCACTTTGTCTGTACATACCTGCTAGGGGAGCCTGAGTCCAGATACCAGAACTTCAGCACTGGTAGTAAGTATCTGGCGTGAATTCCACCCAAGCAACCATTATACTCTGGGTAGTATTTTGCAACTCCATTCAAAATAAACTGATCATCATTACTTAGCATCCAGAGGCAAGCAAAGGCCAGAACTAAATGGCCTATGAAGCTAGACCCCGCTGCTCTCTTTAGAGGTACTCCTTCTGGACCAAGGCTGAGGTACACCAGCAGCAGGTGAGCAGGGAACTTGCATTTTTGCTTTCAAGAGATTTGACTGAGAACTTTACAGCTCCGAGCATCCCCACAGTTACCATATTTGTGCTTCACTCACCTGTCAGCCTGAATCTTTCTGAGATTCTCTACCGACAAAGCACTGTCTTTCATGGCCCTATTGGAAAGATGATGGATTCTTTTTAGATCCTCAGTTTTCCCCAGCTGCTGCTCGTGTTTGCTGCTTTTCAGAGACATGAAGGTAACTGTTTCCCCACTCCCTTGCCTTGCTGACATAAGCTCTTGGTAGCTAATATCCAGCTCCTTCTGGGTCTCTCTGATTTCTTTCATTTCCTGGATGCCAGTCTAAAAGGGAATCAGAGAGACCTGCTTGCACACTGGGCAGTAGAAATAAACCCTCTGCATCATTATCTGAGAGGAAGAAAAATTAATAATAATCTAGAATGAAGCTATTCTAAGAGCAGTTGATAGTGTATGTTACACTCTGCACAGAGTAGAAGAGCAGAAATGTTTCTCTTGGGTTAGCTTTGAGCACACAATGTAGACTTCTTAAAGTTTTTGGGATCAAAAGTTCTAAAGTGGCTATAAAAGGCCTCAAAAGGTGAATTCATCTGCCCCAAGAGATGATGGTTCAGACTGTCATTCCCGACACGTTTTTAATGATGTCCAGCAATGGAGATTACGCACCCTTCTGCCAGTGCCAGCATATCACAACAATCTTTACCATAAGAAAGATTTTTTTCTCATCAGCTGCAGTTGAGCCCCTGGCGGCTTCTCCTAGTCTCTAGGAGAACAAATAATTTCATTCTTCTTTGCAGCAGCTTTTATGTACTGGAAGACTGTTAGCCTGCTTCCCCTCTGCCTTCTCTCTATCTTGGCTATTTCCCACTGCTTGTCACCATGACATTTCCCTACAATATTATTGTTATAACAAGAGCTGAGATGTGTGAAATAAATGATAGGCATCAGCCATCTACTTAGCTGGGGTTTTTTGAGAGTGACAACAGAGGAAGTATAACATGAATTCAAAGAAGAAGTTCAAAATATTGTCAGTTCTCTTCAACATGGAAAGGTATCTTGTGGCTGTGCACAATTTTATTAAAAAAGAAAACGTCCCAGAAAAGCAAAAGCACGCTATAAAATCGGCTGAGCCCTTGCTTCTAGGAATTTCTCTGATTTATGTGCTATGGGTAAGAAAGTAGGTGTATGCACTGGGACATTAAAAGAGAACATTTTCTTGCCTGTCTACCAGTATCTCTGTGGCTGAACACTTAGTAGCAGTACACTGAAGCCAGTAACGCAGTCACTGGCAGCCCCACCCCAGTCCAGAGCTGCCTACTCCCCACCCTGGCTGCTTGGGGAAATGGATTAAAGGACTCACTGAGCTGAAGTATTTTCCAGCAAAAAGGAAAAAAAAATAATTCATTTTTAGCAGCACCAGTTCACAGTCCAGATCCTTCCACAACCACATGCACACGTTTGTGCCAACACAGCACAGAGGGCAGAGTAATAAGCAGTCAGGGCAGCAACTGTGTATGCCAGTACTTCCAAGAAGTTACTTGTCGAGCGAGGCTCCGTTAGTGGCCTGCGACGCTGCCGTGCTCTGCGAGGGCAGTGAGCAGGGCACTGCAAGGGGCTGCTTCGTTCCAAGTTCTGAGTATCTGGGACATCTCCGGATGGGATGAATCTACCTCTGGCAGTGCCTGACTCACCACTGACTACAGAAGAAGTCTAAGTGACTACATGCTTAATTTCTGGACATTTCAATTTACATTAAATGAATCGCATGCAAAATATACACAGACCAATGAAAATTACATTGTTAACTAGAAAAAAAAAAAAGGTTTAAATAGTTTGCTGGTGATGGCTGTACTTCAGAAAGAACTGAGTTTGGCAAACAGGCTTTAATATCATGTAGATTTTATGAATGTTCTGACAGATGTTTTTTAATGTCTGGGAAAGTTCAAGACAGGCTATAACTGGATTGTCTATAAACAGTAGGGACTTGCACACTAATAATTACCAAATAACTATGTAAGAGCAAGGGATTTGTAAACTGCATGTGTTACCATCCATGTATTCTCCTAGCTGTTTATTTTTTGCTAGTCTTTTTGCCCAAAATTCTGCAAACAGAAAGGCAGCTTTCCTCTGGGGGATGCCCTGCGTGAAGCAATGTACAAAGTCCCTGATTTGGAAAATCGATGAGGTGCTGGCCAACACTGTAATTAATCCTCTCAAAACTGTCATCAACCGAAATTTAGATGTCAGTCTTTGAAAATGTTGTTGATTTGTTTGACTGACAGAGCTCCAGGGTGCTTTGTAAATACAAGTCTTCTCCAAATACAGTAACAGACAAATGTAAACTGAGAAACGAGGAGGAATATCAAATTACAGAGCACCAAAGTTAGCAAGTAGCTTCCCTAAGCCATTTTCTTGTTTCAAAATTGTTTCCTTCTCGATTTGTTTTGGCATCTTTAAGAACACAAGCAGGGTTTATAGTCTGTGAGAAAATTGTGGTTTAAGTAGTGACTTGGTAAAAATGAGCATCTGTGATTGAAGAGAAAAGCTAAGGTGTTTTCTTTGTAATTTAAGTGTACTTTTAGTAGGTCTACCAACCTCAGTCTGTGTGTCTGAAGAACTCCTACTGTCCTCGAGATATATGCTCTTTCTCTGTGATTTTGTTGCTGGCAAAGAGGTTTCCCACCCAGGTCTCTGAGGGAGAAGCATCCTCTGGAAGCAGGTGAGACTGGCTCACAGGACTCTTTTAGGGGAGGAGTGCCCTCTGTTGCACAGTCTAAGCATCGTTCACGCCCTAAAATTTACTGAAACACCAGTTTCTGCTGCTTCGCACTGGATTTTTGAAAAGTAGGTGGTATGGAAAGGAAACACGTAGAAAATAACATATTGATTTACCTTCCTCTTGCATTCTTAGTGGTACGTTAGACAGAGCAAACAGCATTGGATCTGAAAACTCAGATCCCAGTTTTTATTTCCATCCTAGTCACACACTTTTTGAGTTCCTTTTAAAAAAGTTTCAAACTGGCTTAAATTGGAAACCATCTGCTATGTCACTTCAAATATATGACAACAGAACTTAGAACCGTTTACCCCTCAAGACTGTCCCATCCTGTTGCATGTGTCTATCAGCTACCAGAAATATCACATCTTCCTCCACAGCAACACACCTCTGCCTGAGAATTAGGGCTTCTTCTCTGCTCTTTGTATCTCTGCCCAAGCCCTGTTAGTTATGATGCCTATTAGAAATCAATTAATTAATAATGGTCATTGAAAATGGGTAGTTACTAACATATTTTGAAGTGGAATCTTTCTTAATTCATTGTCTGCGGGGACTAAAGGAACTTTAGCATGGACTTAGAGAGGAACAGAATTACCCTGGGTTTGAGTACTTTCAAATATACTACTCTTTTGTATCTACATAAGAACCTTATGTTTTTCTTCCTTTTCCCTAATGCTTTGCTTGTCATCTAACCACCAAGATTTTAAAATTATAAGCCCAGGAACCTCATCTTGGGTCAATAGAGTTTTTTGCACAAAATCTTGACAGAGGCTTCTCAGTGATGCTGCAGTTGATCAGCCATGCACTTTCATTGTCTTTCTTCACTCAAGGGTCATGGAGCACTTAGAAAAAATATGAACTGATTTTGTAAAAAATGGTGGTAGAAAATATAAAACCAAGACAAGAAAAAAAAATAATTTTTTTTTAAGCAGGGAGGATAGAGACACATACGTGGCTGAAGTCTGTCTTGCCCTCATATGAAACTGGCATGATATATCCAAGAATTGAGAGCTGATCCACACAATTCTCCAGCACAGCAGTAAACAGCAGAGCTTCCAGATGAGTGAATTTTTCCATTTCTTTAGTCTCTGTGTTCTTGCTAAGAGGAACAAAGACAAAAGGTACCAATGAGAAAGACTATGGTGTTAGTAATGTTAGTAACAGTAGTTTAAACTAAAGGTAGAGCTGAAGTAGTATTGGCAACCTTTCATATACTTCCCTAGCTTTGTTTATAGCCTTTCATACACTGTTTATGAGGGGAGCCATGCTCTGCTAATGGCTGCATTCAGAGACAGTGGAAATATTTAGCTTTCACAAAACAAAGTAGGTCCTGGTCCCTCCTACAGTAGATTGAGGTAGACAGGCTGAGAAGAGAATGGGTATGGAAGTCACAAACTGGGTGAGGTGGCCTCACCATTCAGTCCAAGGGGAAACAGTGTTTCATGATGGACTTTGCTCTTTGGGAAACAACAGAATGAAGGTGCTTTTTTAAAAGGAAAAAAAATATCCACACCTTATAAAATCTCAGATGGCGAACCTTCATGCTCTAATCATTCCTTGTTATTACTACGTAGCCTTAACACTTTTATGATCCCAGTCCCCTCAGCAGGAACTGTTACCACCTTAAGATGCTGAAAGTCAAACAAAAACCAGTATCTGGACTAAGTAAACTATCTTTAACATTCTGTGTTGTTTTATTTTAAAATGCATTTCAAATATGAAACTGCTCAGATGTATACTTAAGCATCCCTTTGTCTTGCTCACATGTATACTTAAGCATCCCTTTGTCTTGCTCAAAGATATTTTTTTGTTGTTGTTGAAGAAAATAATTTACAATTGGAACATGAAATTAATTTCACTTGCATAAAACACGGGCCACTTTTCAGTGCAGTTTTATTAGATCTCTATCAGAACAGAGTAGGTAAACCAAACAAATATAACTTAGATTTTATGCATTTGTTTCTTGATGTCCCTGACTCCTACAGTAAGTTGTTTAATACAATGTATTGAAATGTAGTGTCCTTTGTAATAGGACATGGCTCCCCTTGTGCATGAGACTACAATAAAAAGCCTGTGTGAGTGGCAATCTTTTTCATGACAGCTATATGTACAGTCAATGAAACTGGAATATTGCTCCTTTCAGCCTAGACCCTTTTCTTTGATTAACTGAATAATAACTTAGAATGCAAGACTACCAGGTGCACAGTCTTGCATTAAGGGTTTTCACAAGAGTTTCTGCTATGAAGGTGGGAGCACAGGGTGGAAGAGAGGGTTCAGGGGTGGCATGACTCCAGTGTTGTGAACCACGAATAATGCCAAGTCCTATGATGTAGCAAGACCGCTATTTTCAGCAGATAAAAAGAAGTACTAGTGCTGCTGCATAAGGCTTCAGTAAACCTCATATAAGGCATGGTGCATGTTTCTAGTTGTTTGTGTTTAAAAACAAGCACAGGTACAGAAGGCGACTAGTGGCATGATCATGGGAATAGAAATTCCCTTTTACAAGGGGTTAAAAGAATTGAGGGTTGTGATTACTCTCTATAATGTAAATATATGAAGAGCAGATACCAGGGAGAGACAGAGCTATTTAAGTTAAAGGATAATACTGGTCCAGGGTCAAAGGAGTATAATTTCCCCATAGCCAGGCAATTAAGATAAGGTCTCTAACTTCTGCATGGGTGAAGATACAGAACAGCCTTTCAGAGATGATAATCATAGAGGCACCCTAAATTACTTCAAGAAGCTTGCTTAAATCATGGCAGGAGAAGACAACAGCAAAGGAGTGATTCTGAATATTACAAATATGTTTACTATTCTTCTTGTATTTATATTGTCTTACCTAATTCCCACTGTTCAGGTCTTTTGATGGCCACCTATGACTAAGCAGGAATTGATTTCCTCATTTTGCTTCTGAATTTTTTTTCTCTTTCTCTTAAATACAAAAAAAAATGCTACAGCTTGAGGTAGAAATCTGATAATTAACAAATAAATAGCTAATGATGTGTGTAATAAACTAAACCCATCACTTTTCCTTTCTTTTCAACCTTCAAATCAATGATAGAAGTGGAGATGCATGAATGAAGTATTTTTACATAGAGAAAGCCGGATCATGTCTCTTTCCAGTCAACAGGCACTAATAAAATATTTGTAAAAGTTTTACTTGTTTTTATCTTTTTAAAAAATCTGTGATCCAAATGTTGAGTCTAAACAACATAAGGATAATCTATTACATGTAGAGTCCTAATGCTAAAAATACAGTGAAAAAAGATCTGTTGTGAGATAGCTGTGACAGATGATTACAACAGCATTCTTGAAAGAAGAAACAACACTTGCAGCTCTCATAGGAAAAAGTGACTTTTTTGGAAACAAAGGAGGATGCAACAACTTTTCCTTTATCCCATCAGCAGCTTCTGTCCAAGAAAGAATTAAGTCAAGATATTAATATGCATTAAGAAAGTTCACAGCTGGAATGTTTCTCTAAAGCCTGCTGGTTTGCTCCTCCTGTGTATCTCCTCCTATAACCGTATACTCACTCAGCAGATGCATGTGCCAAGCCAGCACACTCTGGGCTTATGTTGACTTGGAAGTGAGAAGGAAACCACTGTCTGGGGCATTAAGAAACACTGCAAATAGTCAGCTGCTCTCCCTGGATTTTAGCGTTTACACAGTGCCCACAGACCATCCTGATGCAGCCGTTGGCATCAACCTTAATCACTGTGCTTTGCTGAACTCCTTCATTAAACTGCATTAATAAAAAAAAAAAAGAGGTATGTGAAGCTTGCCCCAAGAGTCTAGGTTGACATTCTTTCCCTGCTGATCTAAAAGGAAAGAAAAACATATCAAGAAATAATTTTTAAAACAACTGTATAAAAGGTCTGGCCTCCTGTTCCTTTGGGGATTGCAACTCCCTCTGCTGTGTGAGAGTCCTGGATGCATGTTTCTCCCATCCTGCTGCCTGATAAACTAAAAAGGCTTCAAAGGCAGCATGTTTTACAGCATTCCTTATAGTTGATTAAGGAGATACCAATGAATTCCAGTGATAAAATGTGAAGCTGGGAACACTACATCTTCTTTAGCTCCATTTTGCAAATGATTGGCAAAGAGAGATTTGGAATATCCACAGTAGCAGTGACTGGGCCACAAATCAGAAATACCTTAGTTTTTAACAAAAAAAAAAATCTCTTAGGCAAGCAAAATAGTTGTGCCCTTACAAAACTCTGCCTACCACTCAAATGTTAGAATGTAAGTTGCTCATCTGAAGAGAGAGAGAGAGAGAGAGGAAAAGAAACCCTGAAAAGCTGAAGTAATCTTGGTTTTGGCAATTTAGGACTAACTGTAGAGAGACGTTTTGCTCCTGCTGTCTAAGGATGTACTGATGAGAACCCTGGAGAGCTGAGCGCAGGAGTGAAAGACATGGTGCTACTTTTATCTGTACATCCATATGGGACTAAATCTGCATGGGACATTAAAGATAAGATTTAGGGAGCATTTACTGGCTGTGTCATCTCCACTGCTGGAAAAGAGTGTTCTGACAGGTAGTTTATTCTCCTCAAAGCAGGGATTGTGTCCTTTCTCTGAGCAGAGATTCCCAGCACACATTTGGTACTGTTAAGTGGGTAGATTACTGAGCATTGCTTTGCTTTCTACCTTTTCCTTAAAATAGAAGCCAGCAGAATAATTTGGAGAATTCATGTTTCATCCCTTCTTTGCTCCTACCTCCTAACAATTTAATTTATTTAAAGAAAACCTCTGCTTATGCATGCTTACAAGGCATTGAGTGCTTCTGCCCTGGCCCAGCAAAGTACAGATAGACTTAATTGTACTCCTGCATCAGGATTTAATTCCTCAGTCCAGGTTGAAGGTCTCCAGGCCCAGCCAGTGACAAGATGATGGTAGATTTTGCTCCCGAGGTCCAATTTTTCATAAATATGCTCTGGGCACATGTTCAAATGCAGCTTAAGGCACTTTAGGAACAAAGTTACAGGGAAAGTCCAGACAGCCAGGGCACATTTTGTATTTGGAGTAAGTTCCTAAATCACTGAAAGTGCTCTGAGAATGCATCTGAATTTCTGGCTGAGGGAAGTGAGGGAAATCAGGAGTGAATGACCCTGATGTGGGAAAACGGGTAAATACATGCTTCCACCTGCTCTTCTGTAGGAAAACACAGGAATGTGAATTTTCATTACAGGGATTTGAGTGTAGAAATGAAGTTTTCTGTCACCAAGGCGATATCGGGAATAAAATGTTGAGATGATTCACTAATGAAGGTGAGGCCGGAGGCGGGCAGGCAGGGCCTGGAGGCAGCCATCAGAAGAGCCCCCCCGAGCCCGGCCGCCCCCCGAAACGCCGAGAGCTGCCCTTCGCCGCCTCCCGCCCCCTCGCAGCCCCCCGCCGCGTCCCCCCCGCCGCAGCCGGGCCCCGCCACCGGCCCGCGGCCCCGCCCGCCCTGCCAGGCCTCCCCTCCACCCACGCACCGGGATTTACCCCCCGCTCCCACCCCGGGCGTCCGCAGGGCGCTGCCCGCAGCAGCTGGGCCGCCGGTACCGGGCCGGGCGCCCCCTCGCTCGCCCGCCCGCCTGCCCGCCCGCCGCCGGTGCTGGGAGCGGCGCGGCCGCGGCCCGCTGCAGCGCTCACCGGGACGCGGCGGCGGTGGCGCCCGTCTCCATGACGACCCCCACGCTCCGGGGGCCTCGCGGGGCTGCCCGTGCGGGTGCCTGCACGGCGGGGCTGGGGCCGCCCCTGCCCGGATCGCCGCCCGGGGGAGGGAGGGGGCGCGGGGGAGCGGGCGAGGGACGGCGCTGGGGGCGATGTACCCGACCCGCCGGGGCCGCCTGGGTTTCGCCCGCTCAGGCGGTGCTGGCCCCCCCGCGGGGGTCCTGCCGGCCCATATCCCGGAAGGCAGCGCGGCGGGGCTCCCTTTTGCCGCCATCTTGGTTCGGCGCCGCGGGGTGAGCCGGGGAGCGGCGGCGCGGGGTGGCGGGCAGGGGGAGCTGCCCCCGCCGTGGGGCCGTCGGCGGGCGCGAGGCTCCCGGCGCGCTGCGGCTGGCGCCGTGCGGAGCGGGTGGAGGGCGGGATGGCGCCGATGTGCGGCGGATGGTCCCGGCCGCGGGTTGAGGCCCGCAGCTGAAATGGGGCTGGAGCGTCCCGTTCCGTGGGGAAGCGGAGGGGTGCCCTTCCCTGCCCCGTGAGCCGGAGCCCGGCCTGGGGCGGCTGGCGGCCCGCGTCGCCTTGCTCTGGGTGGCCGCCGGCCGGCAGAATGTCGCGGCCCCCGGACTGGGCCTGCGGAGCCGCCGGCCTGCGGGACTCATGGCTTGTGTGTCCCTTCTAGGCCTGCAGGGACCGGGGCTTCAGGAGGACACAATGACCGGCAGGTGAGTGACAGCCCCGAGGTGGCTCTGGGCTCGCTGTTACGGTGCACTTTCGACAAGTCCTCTTGACAAGCTGAGCGTTTCTGAGAGCTTTTTGTTAAAGCTGCGGGCAGTCATCCGTTTTCCTGCGGCAGTTCTCATTTTCCAGGGCCGCTTCTCTGCCCAGTATCCTGCTGGGCCTTCTATTAAACGCCCCCAGTTGTAGCTCCCTGTTCTGAAGCTGGTTGTAGCTGTTGGTGCTGTGTGCCACGCTTTCCCTGGCCTGTCAGCAGATGCAGGATATTAATGGTGGTTTTGATAGCATGGTCTTTGTGCACCTGCACTGTACAGCAGGGGCTTTGACATACTGCTTCTTTGGGTAAGGGAGCTGCTGTGCCATCGAGTTTTCCCTATGGTGGGTGTAGGGCTTGAGTTTGTAAATGGTGGAGGGATTGAATCTGAATCACAGCTTTTTGTCTTGATATTTATGTGTGGAGTTTATCTCACGTTGTGCATGCGTGGAAGGTGGTACTGGATAGCTTAGTTTTGATACCTGTTGTGCTATGGGACAGTTGCTGGATGCAGTTGAGACAGTCATGCTGTGTACACGATGTGTGGAATGAGTCCCATGGTTGCCTTACCTGTGTAGTACAGGCAGGTCTTCATCATGAAGAATTGTTGAGTTTGTGTAATGTTTCTTGTCCAGTGTATGTGGGACTGTCTCTCTACAAATTAGCAGCGGTTAATATCTTCTGTAGCAGTTACTGCAGCACAGGAGATTCAGTTAATGTTACCTATAGGAAAAAAAAAGTAGTATTTATTTATCACTCAGTGTTAGTAGATATTTGAAAACGTAACACCTACTAGTGCTGAAGCACTTCGGTTTTACTGTGAAGCCTGTAGTGGCAGAAATTTATAACAAGCAGAAGGATACAAAGTGCTCATAAATACTTCATGTTCCAGTTACTTAGCTTTCCTCTGTTGACTGAACATAAGGATTTGCAGTAATTTATAAAAGCAAAAGCGACAGGATTTTTTCCTCAGCTAAATCTCTACTGGTGTGGAACTAGTTTGCGCTGAAACGGTACCTGATTTTACATTTGATACTTTGGAGTGAATTGCAATTTGTAAATGTTTTCCATGCCTTTAGGCTGTGGTGCAAGGCCATCTTTGCTGGCTACAAACGTGGCCTCCGAAACCAGCGGGAGCACACAGCCCTTTTGAAAATTGAAGGTGTTTATGCCCGTCAGGAGACAGACTTCTACTTGGGCAAGAGGTGCGCCTACGTATACAAAGCTAAAAAGTAAGTTACTATTTATTAGTATGCCAAATTAGCCAATTCCTATGTCAGCTTTTGTAAATGTCAGGATGTGAGCAGTCTGTTTATAGAGCTTTATTGTTAGAACAAAAATAAATTGGGCTCAATATATCAATAAAATGTCCGTGAAGTACTGTATAGGCCAGTTTCCTGGATTGGTTTCATTTTTGAAGTCCAGCAGAAATACTTTGTGAAGTCTGGAGGTATTTGTATCCTGCCTTTTGCATACTGATGTCAGAGCACTGTCAATTCTGCTGTGCTGGCATTGGTGGAGGCCTTAAGAACAGTTATTTACTAACTTCCACTTTTCTTTGAGTGTAATTAAGAGTTCCGAATTGCATTGAATAAAACTGATCAGACTGTTATCTTGGAAATGATGGTGGTCAGGCTGGCATATAGCTTTTCTTGTAAAGCAATTTTTGGCAGTCTGTCCCAGTGGCTTAGGCCTCTCCAGCCTTAGTGTCCAGAGAAATCTTAACAAATAAGACGTTTCATTTTCTTCGGAGTTGAAATCGAGGAGGTTTTGGATTGATCATATTAGTATCAGTGTTTTCCAAATTCTTAAGCTTTTTAACTTGTTTATAGCTCTCCAGTGGAGCTTCTGGTAAGTTACAAGCTGCACTACTTACCCATTTGTAAGGTATTGTGAAAATTGCAGGCCTAATAAATTTCACAGGTAAATAATAGTGGAAGATACGTTATTAAAAGACAGTTGTGGAATAAAGTTAATGAAGTGTCTTAAGGAGCCTGCATTGTCTGTACTGTCATTGATCAGTCCTGTACAGAGCTGTGACTGGTGTGCTCAGCAGTTCTTTTCCTCTCTCCTCAGCAACACCGTAACCCCTGGTGGCAAGCCCAACAGGACACGAGTGATCTGGGGGAAGGTAACCCGCGCACATGGGAACAGTGGCATGGTTCGTGCCAAGTTCCGCTCCAACCTTCCTGCCAAGGCCATTGGACACAGAATCCGAGTGGTAAGTAGATTTATTTTAGCAACAAGTTATTGGCAGTTTTTGGTGTGCCTTTTTTTTTTAATCCTACATAGTATGAGGAACAACTTGAGCTATGGTTTTGTTCTGTTGCTGTTGTGTATTTGACGTGGCAATTTGAGAAGTGCTCCTTTTGGAGCTAGGAGAGGTTTGCTGCTGGCTTGTTGTGCTGAGGGGGGGGATTGTCTCATTGCCAAGGGTTCTGTATGCTTGCTCAGGTTGACTGGAAGGACTTCTCAAGTTCCAGGACTGCTCCCCAGCTCCCTTCTAAAGTTATCTTGTACATGTGTTTTTGTACCCTCCTACTCCAGTTCCTACCTGTTGATAAGATTTTACTCCTACCTCCCAAATGTTTTAACTGAGGGGTGTGCTGTCCTGGTTTGTCCCCTAGCACCTCCTCTACAGTTGATGTTTTGGCCCCAGGGCTTCAGTGAGACTGTCCCTTTAGGTCCCTCACCCAGAAGTCTAATGCAATACTTTTCTAGTAACGTCAAAGGGGGTATCAGAGGGGTGCAGTCCTTCCTTTCTGTCTGTCTGTCTTCTGTGCCTTAGAAAAAGCACAGTAGAAGCAGCACAGTTAAATCCTGAAACTAGACCCATGAGGGCTCTCCCTGCCAGTGAGCGGGAGGGCCAGCTGCTGGGGGAGTCTGTACCACCAGTGAAATGCTACTTTGGGTCACTGAACTAGTTGTTACACTTTTCCATTCTTGCACCTCTTTGTAAATGAGGGGGTTGCTTTTATAGTAGATGAAGAGATTGATCTAGATTGTAACTGTAAAACTTGTGTTTAAGATAGTAGTCTAATAATAATATTTCTAACAGATTCTGTCTATTCTTGTATTTTACAGATGCTGTATCCATCTAGGATCTGAATTTTTATTGGAAATAAAATGGAGAATCTGTTTAATTTTTGTACGTTTCTGTTTTTATCCCCTCTGCCTGTTTTGAGGGTCTTTGTTCTTTTTCAGTAGCGTATCAAAGTTCACAGCACAGGGATGGAGTAGTGACTCAGCTAGATGATGAAATGGAGATTCAACCTGTGCTTGGCAAGGCATTTGTAGACCAGACTACATTCTAAAGACAGGTCGCAGGCAGATTTTACTGCGACCTGTCTCTGCCTCCCATCATGGAATCTGAATGGTTTGTAGGGCTAAACAACAAATGTTTACAACATCTTAAACTGTGCACGCAAGCTTTATATAGAACATGAGAAGCATTTGCTTGGCTTACCTTCTAGAGGGAAAATTCTTGTCTTGTACTTTGCAATAACTGCTGTTGAGACAAAACTGTAATGCAACACTAAATCCTAGCAGGTATAAGTACTGTTTTTAGATGTGAGCTAGTAGAATTCTAGTAGAATCACAAAGAATGAGCTGTGTAGCATGCATTCCTGTAGCATCTGCTTTATGTAATTTATTAAGAAATTTTCATCATAACTCTCTCTTGCCTGAGTTAATACTTGCTGGTTTCCTGGCCAGCCTTATCACAGTGTGTAATGCAGGATGGCAAGGATCTTTGCATCAAGCCAGTGCATCATCTTCATGAGTTCTTTAAGGTTTGTTGAATAAGAAGGTGGTGAAAAAATAATTTAAAGATTCTTGAAGTACAAGCCTCAGAGTTTCTTAATATATCCCTCAAAAATACTGGGTAATTTTAAGACCTGGGAGCACAGGGGTGCCCTGCGGAGGCAAGGGGTGTAGCTGCAGGATGCGTGGCTGGGATGGGGAGGAATGTAGGCACCTGGACAGCTGAGGAGGAGAGGAGGCAGAATGCCATGGGTGCTCTCAAGCTGCATCCATGCTTTGTTCTTCAGCTAATCCTGGGTAGATATCCAAGAGTCTTGGAGCTCTTTGCTGCTGTGACTGTTCCCCCAACCTGCTGCAGTCCCACAAAGGCAAGTCACGGGAGATCTGCTCTTTAAATGTTGAACACCCTTCTCATTTTGACTAATACAGGGTTGGCAAGTTTTCGTATGCTAGCTCTGCTGCCAGGCTAGCAGGAGCACTGTGATCCAGCAAAGCAGGAACAAGGGGCTGTGGCCTGAAACCTCTCCAGCCAGCTCAGCTAGAGCACAAAAAGGAGATGCTCCAGCAAGAATTAGGAGCACTGTTGCATGGCCCAGAAGCTGGCCAAGGGTAACAGGTCTCTTCCCAGGATAGAGGAGAACAGCCTGCTCTGCTCAGCTGGCATCGCATGCTGTGAGAGCAGCAGGGAGCAGTTGTCCTGTGGGCTTCTGGCATATGAGTATCTGAGTACTACCTCTGGAAGATCTTGGTCAAGGCAGCACCTGAGCCAAGTTTTGCCCATCTCAAAAAAAACCTTGTCTAGCCCTGCTCCTCACTGATCTGGCCTATCATGCCTATGTAGCCCATAGGGCAAAGTTCAACAGCCCTGTGGTGACCTGTGGTATACCAGAGCAGTGCCTTGCCAGCTGGTTATCTGTGGCCTCTTCCAGGGCTCAACAGTGTCAAGCCAGGCAGATCCAAATCCTGTTCCCAGCACTGGGAGCAACTCCAGCCAGGGAAGCTGATGGATCTGCCCTTTGTCATTTTTATAAAGAAAACAGTTCTGAGAAGCTGGGGGGCTTGGCCCATGCCAAGGAGGGGTTTTGTGGGAAGGAGGCGGGAAGGGCTGTGTTTGTGTGGCAGTGATCCCCAATCACAGGTCTCTGGCTCGGTGGGGTCTGGGGTAACTTTTAAGAGGTTCTGCAAAGGGTGGGCGCACAAAGCCAGACTAGTGGTGTTGAAGGCATGTGTGTACTGGGAAAAAATGGAGGCTGGTGGCTGTGAGAAGATAGTCCCGCGTTCTGTTGTTAAACCAAAGGCAAGGGTCCAGCTGAGGGTCTGGCAGGACCGCTAGAAGAGGCAGCTTGGTCCTTGGGTCTGATTTCATGTCTATTGCCAGCCAGTTTTTGAACGTATTCCCTGTAGAGGAGCAGCCTCCATCGCTCTCTAAGGGGACAGGCAGAGACATCCCTCCTACTGCATGGTCAGGACTACCCCAACACCATGGGCTGTCTGCACGTGGCCATGTGCCAGGTCCCTGTCCTCTCCAGACATACCTTCCCAAGTTCCTCTGCCATCCAGAAAGGGATGGTGCCACAAGGAAACTTAGGACAACTGCAGAGATGGGCAGCATGAGGCACAGCTTTCAAAGCGAATGGGATTTTGGAGAAGGGAGGCAAGGAAAGGTTTAGGGTGCTTGATCAGGAAGCCAGGCTGTTGTCTAAACCGTGGGGCAGCCGGGGACTTCCCAGCTTTATTTCCTTATGGAGCGTAAACTCTGCTGAGCAGATCTCAGAGGGGGTGTGATGATGGGGATGGATCCAGGCCACAGCAGAATCGGCACAGGCTGCCTCAGCCATCCCTGTAGTTGGCTGGGTTTGGGGAGCTGGGACAGAAAAAAGCGATCATCCCATTTGGATTCAGTTGTGACTGGACTTGCCACAGGAAGGAGCTGTGTCTGGTTTGATACAGTTCAAGCTTCAGTGGGTAAAAAGTGGGTAGGACTCTGGGTTCAGGGGCTAGAAAGGTTGAGGAGCGTTCTGGGGCAAGTCAGTGGAAGAGGTGGGAAGACCCAAGGACTTCAGGAGACAGGGCCTGGAAGGGAATCAGTGGGACCGGGGTATTCGGGGCAACTGAATAGGTGGGGTTTGGGGTATTTTCTTCACTGACAATTACTTCCTCTGGAACTTCTTTGGGGCACCCAAGATTTCCGTGGATGAAGAACCTGGTGAGTGCTGGTGCCCCATAGCAATTTTCCTGGTGGCAGCTGGTAGCACTGCATGAATAAAGCAGGTGCTTTCTACCATCTCATAATGATAATGTATTTTTCCAAAGCAGTAAGTGGAAGCAATTTTGGAGAACACATGTGTGAAAGAGCACATGTGCATAGGTTTGCTAAGGCTTAGCTTGTCAGCAGTCAGTCCCTGCTCCTAGCTGGCTCAGAGGTTTTTTCAAGTGCCCCCATGAGCACTGATGCTGCTGAGAGGAAGAGTTTGAAGAGCTGGGCTGAGTCACTGGGCACAGAAGCTCAGAGCTACTTCCACGGATTCCCTCTTGCTCATTTAGCCTCTTTGCCCTCCTATCATCAAAACTGGCAAAAAATCCTTTTCCCTGTCCTCTTTATACTCTCTTCAGAAGAGAGGTTTGTCTTGGTAAATGCATCTCTCAAGGGGCCTAATCCAATGGACCTTTGATTTTGTTTAGACTTCAAGGCACTACTAATACACATGATAAATCTATTTCTCTGAAAAAAGCATCCTCCTCCTTTGAAGTGCAAAATGAGCAGATGTTGTGTTTTCTCTGAACAGCTATGGGCGTATGTAAGAGATGTGATTACCCTCATTTAGGGCTATCTGTAGAGATTTTCTACAAATGTGACTGTGGGATGTTTGAAGGAGTGTCAGGCCTTGTAAATACATCCGTGGTTTTGTTCAGATGCCTGCCAGAGCTCTGGAGTAACTTTGTTGGGTACTGCAAATACTGAGCTCATGACTCCCTCTGAACTGTTTGAGCTGTACCCCTCTGGGTAACACAGAGGGAGATAAAGTTGTATTTGCTGTTTGATCTTACCTCTGTTAATGAGTAAAGAAATGTAAACAAGGTTGTTTGGGTATTGTGGGTGGCATTCACCTTTCCAACCAGCCTCTGCTGGCAATGGTACATTAACTAGAGAATTGCAGTGGCCACAAAGAATAGCTCTATCTGGTCCCAAATACTAGTTTCTAGAGGCTGTGCTGGTGGTTTAAACTTTGGGGTCGCTGCAGAGAAATAGCCAGTGGTGCTCCTTCTGAGCTGAGTTAGAAATATCATTTCAATTTTTTTTTATGGCTTCTCTGCAGGAATCATCTTCATAAATTCAGGGAGTTGCCTGCTTAAAGCCCACTTCCCAAGGCACTTTGGGAGTATGGGTGTCTGTGGAAGTCACTGGCACAGCACTGCTTGAAAAGAGCCCTTCAAGACCCATGCTGTTAATGGTCTTTGCACATCAGACAGGGTATAACTGGCACCACCACACCACAGGCTGCGCTGGCAGCTTGGGTGGAGTTTAAACGTGTTGTGGGTCTTCTTGTGGCAGTTTGCAGGCAGCATCCTGCCTCCTTAGAGCCAACTGCAAGAAACCTGGGCTTCCTTGGTCTAACTGGCCAAAGCAACTGTTTGGTTTTGGCTTGTTCCTCGCAGGGAGCACCCAAAGCTGCTGGTCCCTCTTCCCAGAGACCTGCTTGTGACTGCCTTATGAACCAGTCTTTGTGAGGTCTGCATCAAAAATTCTGTAGAAGAGGAAAGTATGAGCAGAGAAACCCCAAGATGAGGGCTGCTGAGGACCAGCCCCTGCTCCTGTCCCCTCCTCCTGCTGCTGGCACAACTCATGGTGCTGGTTACACCCGGGGCTTTTCTCCACAGGACCATGAGCAGGATTCTGAACAGATGAGAAAAAAGTCATTGTAAATACAAAATCTGGACAACAGTAAGGCCAGATTTAGCTGCTGAATTATGTCTGACTTTGTAGCCCTGCCACGTTGACAGCTGCTCTCAGGGCTACCATGCTGGCATGGCAGCATGAGCTCTTGCAATAGTAGACCCTGATCTTTGGAAGAGAAGCCTAATCCTTCTCATTTATCCCCTCCCAATTTACTTATCAGCATTTGTCAATGAGTAAGTTACTTTTGCTAGGACCCGGGGCATAAAGTCTCCCTGAAACCCTCACCTAGGCTGTCTGGCTCCTGCGATGCTGGTGTAGGGTAGTGTTTTTGAAACCTGGGGCAGACGTTTTCCTGGCTTAAAACTGGTGTCACACAGCAACCTTCCCAAGCTGCCATACCTACACTGCGACGCCTCTGCCATGTCCCTATGGTGGCTGCTGATCTGCTGGGCTCTGGGGATGGGTGGCCATGAAGACAAGCAGGGAGCAGGCATGCTGGCTCAGCAGCCTTCACGGCACAAGCATGCCCCAATGCACAAACTGGGAATCACTAATCCAGGGCAGACACATGGATTTGGGCTCTGCTTTCACCCCCGGTATTCTTGGAGCTTCCTCTGCCCATCCCACAGAGATGGTCTGGCTCCATACGGTCTCAGAGAGTGACCGGCCAAGGTGACTCTGGCCGTTTGCACCTTTGAGCTGTTTACCTGCTCCCAGGTTCTTGCGATAAGACACTACCTGTTTGGAGGAGTCTGTTCTGATATGGCACAGGGGAAGTATTTACCATGTGCTGTGGATTGGAGCTTCCTGGTTCATCTGGCAGACACGCCGACACCACGTAAGCGCCAGGGTTGGGCATGGCAGCTTCTGTCATGTGGCTTTCATTTGCCATTGGCTGGCAGAGCCAGCTCGTGGGATACTGGCCTTATCCCATGCTGAGGCTGTGTAACACGTGCCAGCATCAAAGCCCCAATTATAGCTCTGTACTTAGCCCTGCAAACTGCCCTGCAAACTTTTTGTGCTTTGACGGGACATGTGTGTGTCACTGTGGAGCAGTGCCGGTGCTGGCGGGGCTGTGACTATGGGCTGTTTTGCATGGAAGGGGATGGATGTAGTGTTTGCAGAGGGGAAGCCAAAGGGGACTGGTTTGGGAAGGGGCTCGGAGGTTCAGTGTGTGTGAGGTGGGCGCTGCAGCTCGGCTGTGAACTTGTGCATGAATTGGGGAACATGTGACCAGCGGCGTGGGTATGGCCTTTCAGGGGGTAATTGTTTCCCAAAGTGGAATATTTTCCCAAATGTGGCTGGCCAGGCTGTGCAGTAGCATAGTGCCTCCTGTGGCACATGATGCCACAGAGGCCACTTCATCGCTGCCCTGGGGTGCGGGGTGTTACACCCTGGGCAGCACGCTGTACCCTTGGGGTGCACCGTCAGCTGCGCCTCTATTGCGGCCCCGTGGGTGCTCCACGTTGCAGCCACCGCAGCCTCTGCTCACCGCTCTCTCAGGTCCCTGGCCCCTCCGCAGCACGTTTTTTGCTTGAATTTTATCACCTCATTGGAAAGGAGCCCAGGCTCGCAGGAAGCCTGTGCCACGGCTCTGAGGCTGGTTGCGTGGCAGCTCTGGGTGCCCCGGGTCCCCTCCAGGCCCCCGCTGCTGTGCCCACCCGGCAGCAGGCAGGGGCTGCTCGCCAGAGGGAGCTGGGGGGGGGCGGGCCGGGGCTGGGGTGCATGGGGCGGTGGGGGTACGGTGCTCTCCTTGGCACCCCCCGCCCCGCTGGAGCGGGGGCGGCGCTGGAGCGGGTGCCCGGGTACGGGCCCGGGGATGCTGCCGGGGCCGAGGGACCTGCGGCGGGGCGGTGCCGGCGGCGGGGCGGTGCCGGGGGCGGTGCGCGGTGCCAGGCCGGGTGCGCGGCGGCGGGAGATGGCGACGGCGGAGCTGCTGGAGCTGCGGGCTCTGGTGGAGCGGGCGGGCGGGCGGCGGGCCGTGCTGCTGGTGGCCGAGGTGGCGGAGGGGGGCCCCGGCAGCGGCCACGCTGGCCGCCTTCGCCCGTGACCTCCTGGGCGACGAGGCGCCGCCGGGGCCGGTGCCGGGGCCGGTGCCGGGGTGCCGGTCTCGGCGGCGAGCGGGCGGCGGGCGGCGGGCGCTGGAGGCGCGGCTGCTGCTGGTGCTGTGCCGCGGCGGGGCGGCGCGGGGCCGCGGGGCCCGGGCCCGCCTGCGGGAGGTGGTGCGGGACGTGCGCGGCCGCCTGCCCCCCGCGCCACCGCCCGCCGTGGTCGGCGTCCTCCTGCCCGGCGGGGACGCGGAGGACGCGGCGGTGCTGGACGCCACGCTGCGGCGGCAGTTCCCGGCGCCCGGCACGGTGCAGGCGGCCCGGTACGGCCCCGGCAGCCCCGCCGCCCTGCGCGAGTGCCGCGCCGCCGCCTGCCGCGCCCTGCGCGCCGCCCTGCAGCACCCCACAGGTACCGGGGGCACCGGCCGCGGGGCGCCGGGGGGTCGGGCCGCTCCCTCCCTCCCTCTCTCCCTCCCTCCCTCGCTCCCCCGGGGGCTTTCGCAGTGGGATTTGCTCCGTTTTCCGGTGGGATCTACCCCATCCTAATGGGATCTAACCGCTACTGATGGGATTTCCCCCCACCCAATCAGATCTGGCTTTCCCCAGTGGGATCTCTTTCATGCTGTTGGGATCAGAGCCTTCCCAACGGGATCTGCTTTTTTTCCGGTGGCATTCCCAGTTCTAGCAGCCGGGGAGAACAAACTTCCCAGTGGACTGGGAAGCACTAGAGCAGCTCATGGATAGCAGGGATATGTGTCAGCTGATAGCTGTGACAATGTGGTGATCCATGTGACATGGTGGCCATCAATGCTTGTGGCTGTGTGTCCTTGGGGACGCGGGAACTGTAGGGTGCAGGCAGGACCTGACCTTCCTGCAGGAGGAAGATGCTTGTGCTGACTTTGCATAGTAAGAACCACAGCAAGGGGTTGGTTGGGTTTAAACCCAGTCATCTGTTGGTGGCCAGTTTAAGCAAGGTGACGATGGCAGGATGAAAGCTCTGTGTCAAACAGGCCCTGAAGAAAAGTGCTCGCCCTGGAGCGAGAGGCGTCATGGTTGTGTGTGAACGCAGGGTGATGGGCAGCTGGGCAGGCTCTGCTGTCACAGCAGCCACATGAAACAGCCTGGGCTCACTGTGATCTTTGGCACTCCCTGTCTAAAGCTGTTTCTCTTTCCTCTTCCCTTCTTTCATTTTCCTCCACTTTTCGCTTGCTTCCCATCATTTCCAGGGGCTCTGGTGTTCTGCTGTCTTGCTGCCTTTACCCCCAGGGATCCTGGCACTTGCCTGTGGCAGCACATTGACAGGGCCCTCTGGGATCCCTGGGACATGGGGTGCATTGGCTGCAGCTCCGGTGCTTCTTTCCATCAGCTCAGTCCAGAATCCTGGATTTGAATGCTGAGGGGCTTTGAGACGGCCAGGATCCACTGCGAGGGTGCAGGGCTGTCTTTTGTCAACTCTTTTCACTGAGACACGCATGATCCCCTTTCTAGCTTCTGTCCTTTTGCATGCTTTTGTCTTCCTCATGATTTTCCTGCTGCAAGAATTTCTGGTGTGTTCTCAGATGCCAGTGAGACCTCCACTGGCTGCAGCAGCCTGGTGGGACAGCAGCTACAGAGGCAGAAAACCATCCCTGCATACATGACCTTCTTCTACCCCTGCACATTGCTGGCACTTGGCTCAGTACATGTATTTTTGTGGCTGGCTGTGGACTTGTCCTTCATGCAGATGTGGAACCAGTGTAACAGCCAACAGTGGAGAAGGAGGAGCAGAAGGAGCCAGAGCAGGTGTTTCAGCCTGTTTGTGTGTACTTTATAAGCGTGGTGGGTAGGAGGACTCGGCACGATGCTTTAATTCACCTCTGATGCTCTGCCTGGTGCTCTTAGTCATGTAAGTGTCCCAGGACCTGCATGTGTAATAAGGATGCTCATTAGCTGCAGGGTTCAACCTTAGACAGGGACAGCTTCTTTCCACACCCTTGTGAGACCCACCTTCCAAAATGTCCATGTGGCCAGAGGGATCCCAAGTGTAGCCATGCCTCTGGGAAGCTGGGGACCTGGCAATGCTGGGCACCAGCTTCATTGCAGCCTGGTCTCCTTCACCCCATGGCTATCCCCACAAGCGAGGGAAATATATATGAAGGGCTATAATATCTTCAATGTAAAGTGAGGGAGGACTGTGGGAAAGATGGGTGTGGGGCTGCAGAGCACCCTGAAAAGCAGGTTCTAGGGATGCTGCTCTAAGGATGTCCTCAGTCAGGGCTGAGCTTATCTTGTTTCCCCTCTTGACTTTAGAAGGAGCTTGTGCTAAGCTGAAAAAAGATGCTCTTGCATCTGGATAAGGATGCTGGCAGGTGTACAGAGGATAAGGCTCTGTGTATGTGTGCTTGCGCTCATTTTACTTCAGCCCAGCTTCAAAGCCTCTTCCTCTTCACACACGTTGCTGCTCAGCTCTGCCCATGACAGCTGCTTTGGAGCTGCAGCCTCCCCTCCGCCCCATGCTGGGAATAGCCTGGACACTGCCATTTGTGCAGTGGAGCTAGGACAGCAATGGCAGTGGTGTTCCTGCATCACTTGGGTCTAAGCAGGAATGTGCTGGGCTGCTATTCTGCCCTGCCTGGGTGGGGTCCAGAGTCCCTGCACACTGCAAGGGGAGCATATGTTTGTGGCTGGAGGTTTTGGTTTGTTGACAGGCAGGAAAGACTGCCACTGTGAACCCTTTAGTGTCGCAATGGTTTGCTAAACTGAAGGACGCTGAAGTGTTTATCATTTGTTATCTGATTAGCAGGTGAAAGGCTGGATAATATTTCAATGGAGATGCTGGACTGCTGCTGTTGGAGACCATATAAAATACGCTGATGTAGTGTTTTACAAGCTACTGTAGCGTTTTACTATAATGGCTTGAAAGCCTGTAGTAACTTGCTGAGACCTTTGTTATCCTCCAAAATAAATACTATACGTTGATGGAGGCCACGTGCTCTCTGCATTTTGCAAGCAGTTACAGCTGTAGTTTTCAGCGTGCTGCAAGTCTGTTTGTCCATCAGGTCTCTCCCGGAACTACTTAGTAAAGCAGGGAGCAGTAGATAGGTTGATGTGGCAGAAGCTGTGTGATAATACAAAAGAAAAACTTCCTTCTGCAGGCATGCCCTGTGTCAGTCTCCAGCCTTGCCACGTGTGCTGGCTGAGCTCCTGCCAGGTTTCTTGCTTGCCCTGGGCGGCTGCATCCAGGATGGTTTTGGCAGTGAGGCTGCAAAGTAGAAGTCAGCACTGGGAACAAATTTCCAGGGTAGCAGAGAGGTTTTGGACTGAAATAAGGATTGCCAGGAGATGCTCTGTGCTTTCCAGGGGTGGGCTTTGTGGAGCGGACCCGGTTTTGCAGTGAGGAATTGGGCTCGTGGAGGGGAGATGTCGCGAGTCAGCAGCAGGGAAGTGGGGGAGCAGCAGGGCTGACCGCTGCTGGTCTGAACTCATCTTCTCCCGTTTATCCAGAAGAGGGGAAAGACAGGGAGAGGTGGAAGCTTCCATCCTTCCTGCGTTGCATTTCTTGGAGCCGGAGGAGCCGGAGAAAAGGTCACGAAGCAAAAGCTACAAACAGTGTTCATGAAGGTATGCCCAGCTCCCTCCCTTGTACTCCTGCTGTGGCTGTCAGAGGCTTCTCACCAATTCCCTGGTGGTTCAAGTCCCCAAGCCCCTTGCTGGTGGCTTCCTTAAGCTATTTCCAGCTCCGCAGCTGACATCTCTTCCCTGGCTGTGGTTTGGCCAGAACTTGAAGACAACCAGCTGGCTGCTGTGTTGCTGCTTCCCTGTTTTCTGACTTTTTGCTTGTCTAAATAAAACCACGTTGGGTCTGGTGCCCAACTACACCCCTGGGAGAACTTCAGAACTCAGCATTTTGGCAGAGTTTCTGGCAGTAGAACTGCTGTCTGTCTAAACAATGAATTGGAAGCATCACCCTGATCTTACATGATGTCTTCTGCAAACATGGCTGGAATGGGTGTTCCCAAACCACTTGCATTTGGGGCTGGTGGAGAGGAGGAAGAGGGCAGCCAGCCTTGGGCTCCCTGATTCTAAAGGAAGTTGTTCAGGTAATGAATTGCCTAACGTTCAGCCTTTGCTGGCACTTCTGCTTGCCTTTTCCAGCAGTGATTTTCTTTTTGCAGAAGTGCCCCCATGCAGGAAGCTACAAGGCGTGAGATGTAGAGATCCATACTGCTTGACGGAGCACACAGAGGGGAAGCTCCTTCACTGTAGAAAGAATAGAATAGAATATTTTCAGTTGGAAGGGACCTACAATGATCATCTAGTCCAACTGCCTGACCACTTCAGGGCTGACCAAAAGTTAAAGCATGTTATTAAGGGCATTGTCCAAATGCCTCTTAAACACATAAAATGTTTAAAAAGTGTAAGGGTTGGAGGAAACAACTGAAATGTCCAGTTTGTGCAGGTTTGAGATGTGTCCTCTAGGGTCAGAAAATATAAGTGCCTGCTCTTGCTGTCAGTGCCAGGCGGGTGATACCTCATGGCCACACGGCTTGTTCTGAGATTGGTGAGACTGCAGGTGGCCAGGGAGCTGGGCCTCGTGCTCCTTTGCTCATAGGTCACCCTTGTTTGTTGAAGCAATGTTGAGTTTGTAAATCAAAATGAAAGTAAGTTATGAAAAAGATCAGCTGTGCTTAGATTGTGAATAGATACCAAGAGCTTTGTCCCATGCTTTCTTTTCATTTTAAGTTGCATTTTGCATGAAGAAGTGTTTCCCATTCAGATCTCCCTTGACCTCTCTCTGCTGTTTGCAGATGACCTACGGGATCCTGAGGAAGAGTTGGCTCTGACCAGCCTGTCCCCCAATGGAAACTATGAAGAAGCTGCTGGAGGTGTGGGCACCTAGAGCACCTGGGTGCCCAGCACAGTCCATGTCCCAGATCTGCCTGGTGGGTTTGGAGCAGTGGGAGGAGGAGCTGGTGCATGCCCACTCACCCTCTTCTCTGAGGACCCACCACTCTGGGGAGAAGCTGCTCAGCTTAACTCAGCAGGGTCTTCTGTAGCTGCTGACAGCCTCTGAGGTCCATGCCAGAGAGCCATCCCTTGCTGCGCCCTGCTGTCTGGGGGTACCTGGAGCTGCTGCTGGACACTGGGCTTCTAAGAAGCCCTTTGAGGATGTATCCTGTGTCCTGGGTGAAATGATGTTGGTACTTTGAGTGTGAAATGCAGCCACCTGCTTGAAGAATGAGGAGTGCTTTCTAATTCTGAGCGAAGTTCCCTGCTGAGATTGCCAGGGCTGGCCTCCCTGGCAAACAGATTCTGCTGCCTTGTTTTCCCGCTTTACTGCTGCTTTGAAGTTCCCACCCTCTCTCTGATCAGGAAAAAAAAAAAGAAAGCATGGTGGCATGGAGACTGCAATGTCATATTTAGTGCCATCTTGGATCTACCTGCTACTGAACAGGCTTGAATGTAACCGTGTAGCATGGATAATGCAGTAACAGCCCACTGCAGGTAGCAAGAGTAATGCAAAAGGTTCTGATAGTAATGGCAGCTGGAGCCAAGTGTGGTTTGGGAGGAGGATCCATCCCTCTGGCTTGCCTTGGTGCTCATAGACTGGCTGATGGACTGCTTGGTTGGGAGGGGGTGGCAGATGGACACTAAGGTGTGTCTGATGCCAGATGAGGTTGTGGGACAGTCCCATCTTACCTGGGTCATCCCCACAGCCATGTGGTGGCAGGTCTTGGAGGTGGCCTGCAGCACAAAATGTGGCTGCTTCACAAATAAATATAATCTATTTAAGTAGTTCCAAAGGGCTTTGTGTACCTTGTGGGGCAACACAATTAGCTGCAAATCCTTGGTTTATGAGGAATATTACTATAATGCTAAGAATACCTTTTTTATTCTTACTTTAATGCAACATGAAACAGGTCTTGTTTTATTTTTAGCACAATCTCCTGGGTTTTGTTTGGGGCTGGCTGTCTTTTTGGAGCTCCATCCAGCTCAACCCATCATGTTTAGCCTACCTCTTCTCTGGATTAGCCGTATTATGTCGGTATGTCCTCTGCACATGGCTGTCCTCTCTCTGGCTCCTTTTTTTCCAGTGGCAGCTGAAGTGTCTGCCGTCCTGCCAGCTCTGGTCAGTGCTCTGTCCCAGCAGTGTGCCTTTGGCATTTCTCTAGCTCTTATCTGGAGCAGGGGATGGCTTTTTTTTACCTGCTGTGCTCATGACCGTGATCATCAACATTTTCCAACAAACCACTTTTCTGGGCCTCAGGTTCCCCACCAGTAGGATGAGGACAGTGATGCCTGACTACCTCACTGGGGTTATGATGATAACGCTGGAGCAGAGCTTAGCGGCTCTGTGGTTTAGAGTCAGTCCCCTTAGTGATGGTGCTGCTTTGCCTTTTAGCTGAGAGAGAGTGGCTAAAGATGCCCGGGGCATACTGGCAGGGTAGAGTGGGAGAGATGGAGAGTGTTTCCAGGTGTGCTCCGCAAGTCTTTGCGTTATCATGCTGCTTGTTTGAATGTGTTGTAATAGTTAGGCTTGGTCTATGTAGGAAAACTTTGTTTGAAATGCATCTGTGAGGTGCTGTAGCTGCCCCATAAGGTGGTGGGAAGGAGTAGGTAGGTAGATGCCAAGCATGTGAGCAGTGTTTGGGGAAGCGCATGTTGCATCTCTTCCCAGCAGAAACACTTCTCCTGTGTGAGTGTGGCCTGGGGAGAGTGAACCTAGGGAGCAACTGACATTGGCAGAGCTTGTGGCTCTGCAAAGAGGGCACTGAACCCACTCTCATTCCAGCCTGCAGGATTTCTGTAGGTTTTCTTTGCTTATGACCAGGTGGAAAATACAAATGTATTTTGTATTTGTGGGTGTGGGTGGCTGTATTCATGACCCCAGGCTTAGTAGCAGGTGAGCAGTAAGTGCATCTTAGGAAGCTGAAGGTATCCTCCTGCTCTGTCCCTGGCATGAGTGCATAGGTCTGCTGTGCAGTGGGTTCCCTCTGGCTGTACTTATCCGATAAAGCTCTTGGTTAGGTGACTCCAGTAGGATTTGACAGTATAATCAGGTGAATCTTTATTTTCTTGCAATATTTGGCCTTTGCCGCCTAGAATTTAGCAGTGAAGAGGTGGCCTAAGAGTACAGAATTGCAGTTCAACCTATTTCAGTGCTACAAATCCAATGGATTTATTTACTGGTAAATTTTAATTAAATCATACAAGTTTACTCTTGCAGTGAGACTTTTGTGGAAGCGGATGAACTGCCTGGGGTTTAGGAGGGATGAGTGGGAATACATTTGACCAAAAGTATTGTTTTCCTTTGAGGAATAAAAATGACTTGAATTCTTTTTTTCTTTTTTTTCCCCCCACTAGCTGGGCGTGTGGAGGTGCAGCAGATAGTTTTACATGTTTAATTGATTTAATAATTTAAGGGCACTGCTATCTTACATTTGTTGTGAAGAATAAAGACATTTCCTAATTGGAATGTGCTTCGGTTTGTTTTTTGTTTGCCATGGTGTTATACTTGAAGTAGCATTATGCATGGTTTAACTGATACTTCTCTTGATTTAAATAAAGGGTATATTGGCAGGGAATGGAAGTGACCCCAGTATATGGTATCCAGAAGATCAGCAGAACTGGTCTGTGTGCAGGTCGGGCAGGCTGCGCACCTACAGGCAGCGGGGAAGGCTGGAGATCTTCTCAGCTGTGTGAGAAGAGCGGAGGTGTGATCCTCTTGGCGCCATGGGTAGGGCTCTGATAACTTACATTAATAACATTTACTAACTGAGGCCATTTTTTTCCTCGAGGAATTCAAGCCCTTCAGAAAGTACTTTTTCCTATTTAGCGGAAACAGGTAGAAATCAATGCCACCGAAGTCTGGGCGCTTTGATCACTTGTTGCGCAGCACCATTGCTGTTGAGATGGATTTTCCTTGGTGCAAATCCACCCACCTGAATTTCCCCTCTAATGAAGCCAAAGCAGGAGCCAACATGACTCCATGCTCCTCCACGGCTGGGGCACCTTCAGGTGGGAGCTCGGACACCGCTCTGGGCCGCAAAGCGATGGCTGAGGGGCAGGATCTGGTGAGGGGCTGTGGGGTGCCACCCGTATGTGCCTCCTTTTTAAGGGAGGGAGGGGTGAGGCCTTTTCTCACAGCTACGAGGGAGCTGGGGCCCGCAGAGGCGGCTTGCGAGGTGGGAACCCCGTGGGGTAAAATCCCCGACCCCTGCCATGCCGGGCTCAGGCCTGTGCCCCGAGGTGCCGCCCGTGGCGGGCAGCCTGTCATGGCGGGCGGCAGGCGGCGGCGGCCGTTCGTCTGGGCACAGCGCAGGCTGGGCCTTATGGGGTCACCCGTGGGGACCCCGCAGCCTCCCTTGCCGCCCCCTACCCACTGGGCGCAGGTGGGGGAGTGCTGCCCACCCCCCAAGCCCGGTGTGGGGAGGCCGGTGGGGCCGCGGAGGCCCCTGCGCGGGCGGCAGGCGAAGGTGCGAGGCCGCGGGAGGCGGAGCGGCCCCGCTCGCGCCTGCCCGTTTCCCGGCCGCCCCGCGCAGGCGATCGCCACGGGCGCCTTTCCCGGGCGCAGCGGGGTCCTGCCGGAAGGGGCCCTGCGCGGTACTTCCGGGCCGGGCGGCGGCGGAGCGGCAGCGGCGCGGTGCGGACCCCGGGCGGCGGCACCACCGCACTGGGCCGGAGCGGACCCCACTTCCCTCCGCGGGCCGGGCGGGTGGCACCATGATCACCTCGGCCGGTGAGGAAGCGGCGCGGGTTAGCGTTCCCCGCCGGCGTTTCGCTGAGTCAGGGCCGTGACTGGGCACCACCGCAGGCCGCGGGGGTGCCGGCCGCAGCTCTCCGTGGGGCCGCCCGCCATGGGGGCCTCCCCCCCGCCCCGCTCAGCCCTGCCCGGCAGCCACCGTGCGCCCCGGCGGGAGCGGGAGGCCCCCCGGTGCCCGGCGGCTCGCCACAACCGGTAGCTCAAGCCCGAGCCGCGGGAGGAGGGGGGGGTTGCCCGGTACTCGGCCGTGCCCCGAGGCGGCCGCAGCGAGACCGGCTCTCCGGCGGGCTCGGTGGGGAGGCGCGGGGGGCTGGGGCGGCCGCCTCCCGCCGGTGCCGCTGTGAGGGCTCTCCGGTGGCCTTGCGGGCCCCGGGCAAGCACTGGGGTGCCCCGGCGGCGCAGTGGGGAACTGGAGGTCTTCACCCAGTTAAAATGACTAACGCACGGGGGTGTAAAGCGGGGGGCAGTAGGGGTCCGCAGGAGGTGCGGCAGGGAGCGAGGGAGGGGGAAGAGGCAGGCTTGAACTTCGGAGCGGGTCAGAAGCACGGATGCCTGGCTGGGGAAAAGCCAGCCTAAGGAGTCCGGGCTAATGAAGCGTGTGAGGAATTAGACGTTAAACACTGTTTCTGGGTCTGCTGAGAACATGCTTGTGTAAGAAAATATGAGAAGTATTTCCAAAAGTATTCAGGCCAGAATACTGTGACTGGTTGTGGCTTTGTGAGAGAAGCAGCGCAGAGGGTAACAGTCTGCAGGTGGCTTTCCCTTTCTGAACTTTTAAGTCTTTTTTAATTGAGGAGAAGTAGGAATTCATTTCAAAGAAGTTTTAGAAAGGTAGAAATGATATATTGAGTAGAAGTGAGATTGTTTCCTCCTCATAGATAGGTAAATGCAAGAGATTATTAAAAACAAACCCATACATTTGGAGTATAGTTGCAGAAAACAAGTGGAAGGAGCACTGTGGCGTGGGCTACTGAACCTCTCTTCCTCGCTTAAGGGGCCACATCAGTTTTCTTTCGGTTGTTTTTGCTGATGGACTTGTCTGATCTGGTTTTAAAATATTGCTGATAATGGAGGTTCTACAACCTTGTTAGACAAAGTGAATAACTGTCTTACTGTCAGAAAACTTTTCTTACCATCAAAGTTTGATCTCTGAAGGTCCAAATAAAGCTGTCTTACTATTCCTGTTTGTATCTCACACAAGTATCAGATTATTATCTTTCTGCTGGCAGCTGTGCTGTACATGTATGAATTCTGTGCCCTTCCTAGATTTCCACAGGCTGCCCAGTTACAGACCTCCAGTCAGCCTTCGTCAGTCCGAATTGCTAGACCTCTTTGTTCTTTTTGCTCAGTTCTGAACACCCTGATTTGCTCATAGCTCTGAGAACATGGTGCCCAGCACTGGACACAGCGTTCTGGCTCAGGCGTGTCGGTGCCAAGCAGAGGGAAGTATTGCCTTGCGTATCTGCCAAGGAACCTTCTCACTTACACAACTCGGTGTGGAGGTCAAATTCTTTGCCTTCCACTGCAACCATATGTTATTGATCATGTTTCATCTTAATTCACTGTACTACTCAGATTTCTTTCTCTGTCTGTACCTCTTAGTTTTGACCTGCGCACTCTCCTTTTTGGATTTGTCAAGATCTTTTGAAAGCCCAGTTCAGCCCTCCAGCAGGCTTGCTGGCCTTTCCAGTTTGATGTCTTATTTAGATTTTAAAAGGTTATCGATCTGTACAACAGATGAAAGATATTAAAAGCAGTGAATTGTGCTGGACTTTGATCAGATCCTATTCCAGCCCTTTCAGTTGCATCCTTGGAGTCTAACAATGAAATGAGTCTATAACCATTCTTCAGATGGAGCTCCGCAAAATAACTGTGAGCCTCTCTTTCAGTTATGTCAGTTAAAAAAAGTATTTCTGTAGCTGTTCGTACAAATGCTCTAGGCCGGTGTTCGGAGTCTTGTGGAAGCTGTGAGGTATGGTGTCTTCTCTTAGCGATGAGGCCTGTTTCCTTGGCATGGAAAAAGTTAGGATGTTTTGACATGATCCTCTTTATGCCCCGTGGGGAAGTGGGAAGTGATTTGCTAGAAGGGAGTCAGCAAACTAGTGATGATGCTGGAGGTAAATCCCAGATTCTCTTAAGTTCCTGTCTAATATGTTTACCTCTAAAAAGGATCATCTTTTATAAACAGCTTACCTTTTCAGTTATAAATTCTGTACTATTTTGTATAATTTTTAATACAAACTTGGATCTGATCTTTGAATTTTAATACCAAAGATTTTAAACCAGGATTCCAGAGATAGTCTTCTTTCCAGTTCTGTTGGTTTTGAACTAAATAACATGTTCACTTTTGAAACAGAAGGAGTCCAAAACTGACTGATCTTGTTTTGCAGCTGGAATTATCTCTCTTCTGGATGAAGAAGAGCCACAGCTCAAGGTAAGCTCTTGCATCTGGAAGCAAATAATGGCAAATGCATTATGTTGAGAACTTAAAATTAGAAATGAGTGGATCTCAATAATTAATGATTGGACAGCAACAGGTGGACCCCAAATCCTATCTAGCCTGAAAGCCGAAAGGAAGGGATTAAATAACACTATAACAGATGGCAAACTTTCTTGTTTTGAACATGGATCAAACTGGAGCTTCACATGCAAAGATCTCTGTTCACCAAAGCTCTCAGCTCTGTGATGATAATGCGGCTTTGTTACTTCAAAATGCAGCCTCTGGAACACTTTTACTACATAAAATTCAAAGCTGAAGAACATCTCAATTTTTAGCATAATTTAAGTGATGTAAACCAAAATCACAGTTACAGTTTTCATTTGGGGGGGGGGAAAATCTTAGTTGTAGTAAGAGGAGAAAGCAACAACAGAAACTTTATAGTCTGTAGAGTTTACAAATCCATAGGACACCACCAAACACTCTTTAAGTGGTGGTGTATTGATAGTGCTTGCTAGTTACTTGAGCCGTTAACATAGCCCCTTTTAGGATGGGGAGGTGCATCTTGTAATACTGGAAACCCCCTAAATGTTTTGCTTGGAAACAGGCATGGGTGGTGATATATCCGAATGAGCCCTGCTTTTGCTCTGAACTGATTTCAAGTGGGCTGGTTCTAGTCTGGATATTGTTTATCTACTAAATTATTGTGTCCAAATAAATAAATAGAGTTGACTGGCATAGACGACAGGTCAGTTCTGTATGCTACACAGAGGTTGCCCAAAGACCTAGAAAACTTTGTATTTTAAGGAATTTCACCTATCAGTCATTTTAGCCAGTCGTTCATCACAGACGCCATGGGAAGGAATACAGGGTTGTCTTACCTGTTAAATGAACGGCCCTTTATTTGTAAAGGACTTGCAAAGATCTTTTAAAGCAGAATTTGCTGTTGAAGTGGGTCAGGGTTTATGTTATCAGTCTCGGGTGATACTTCATTTTTACTGGGCAGAGATAATAAATGCGTATTTTTATGTGATAAACTTTTTATTATCTTTTGTAGGAGTTTGCTCTTCACAAGTTGAATGCTGTTGTCAATGACTTCTGGGCAGAAATCTCTGAGTCAGTGGACAAAATGTAAGAGAAAACATGTCTGTCTTCAGGCGTGCTGCTTAAAAAGAACGTGAAATATGAAGTGGATGCAGTTCTGGTTGCTTGATACTAGCTAGTACAGCATCTAGCTCCATATTTTCTAGAAAGCCCTAATAAAAGTTGATGTGGGGTTGGAGCTGTAGTCCCAAAGGTGCAAGTTTGATCAAGCTGTCATGTGGCCTTAAAGAGAACAGAGCACACAGAGCTGATGCTCTTATCTTTCTTCTTTGCAGTGAAGTTCTCTATGAAGATGAGGGCTTTCGGAGCCGGCAGTTTGCTGCCCTAGTTGCTTCAAAAGTTTTTTACCACCTGGGAGCTTTTGAGGAATCGTTGAACTATGCCCTGGGAGCAGGTGACCTCTTCAATGTCAATGACAACTCGGAATATGTGGAGACTATCATTGGTGAGCAACTGTTGCTACAAAAGGAAAGCTCATGTGTTGTCAAAACTACTGCGACTTCGAGATTTTACTTGTTTTAGCTGCTGTTCTCCATATTCTTCTTCCTCTCCTTGTATTTGTTTCAACTGATGCTGTAACTAATTTTTCCCAGCTTATTTGTGTTTTCTTTCTGCTCCTTTGGATTCTGTAATGGAACTGACTTAGGAGTTCTGGCATTTTTTTTCCTGTTATTAACCTGTATTTTATTGTGAGTTCCTAATAGGAAAATTGCTTTGGTTGTTTATTTTCCTTTCTCTCATTTGCATGCTAGTATTGTTATCAATTTCAGCATAACTTTGGAAATAAATGGCTAATAAGTGAAGCTGCACACCTAACTGAGGGGTACTGGGTTTTTTTTTTTTTGGTCAACCCTTAGCAAGATAGCAACTCAGATGTTGAATTCATGAATAATTTGAATGACTTCTAAAAGTCTTGTCTGCTGGTATCGCTTACCTTGTACAGGCTGGATGGACCAGGATTGGCTTTCAGTTTCTCCAGCTAGTGCTTACCATGGAGCTAGGAAGTTTCCTACTGCTGTTTCCTCATTTATTTAAAATATAGTGCCACTTGAACAAAGATAATGTCCATGGTTCCATTTTATCTATTTGGTTTCAGCACTAAAATCAGAGTTTGTTAGGAGAGAATACAAGTAGCTTCCACTACTATCTGTATATGACTGTACAAATGGTTCTTGTGCCTCACCTTTGTGTAGTTTCCCATATCCTGTTTTTGCTGGTAGAATGTGTGTATGCACATGCTTGTTTCTTCATCTGTAAAAAAACCTGCAAACATCTAGGAAGCTGACAGCCCCCTCCCCATATTTGTTCAATATCTTTTCAGCAAAATGTATCGACCACTATACTAAGCAGTGTGTGGAGAATGCGGAGCTGCCAGAAGGGGAGAAGAAACCTGTCGATGAAAGGCTAGAAGGGATAGTGAACAAAATGTTCCAGCGGTGCTTGGATGACCACAAGTACAAGCAGGCTATCGGTATTGCTCTAGAGACACGCAGGCTGGACATCTTTGAGAAAACCATCCTTGAGTCGGTATGTGCAAGAGACAGGAGGTGCATGTAGCTAGTCTCTTCCAGGTATGGATCCAGAAGTGAAGTGCAAGATCCATGTTGCTATGGAACTTGCTCTGTATTGTATGAACAGAATAAAAAATGAAACTCGGGGTGTTAAGTTCAACATGTTCATGGAAGACAGAGCCACTGAGGGCTGTCAAGTATAGAGAGACCCCTACCTTTAAGAAATCCCTAAGCTGCAGGTTGCTGGGAGAATATTTTCAAGAAGCCTTGGCTATGTGCCCTCTTCTTATGGTATTCCCTGTCAGCTACTGGCAGAGATAAGATACTGGACTAGGCAGACCTTAGGTCTGGTGTAGTGTAAGAACAGCTCTTGTTGTGTCATGTGCTGTAATTCACTCTGGGAAGGGATCCTTAGAGCTAGGTGATTTATTTATGGCAGGCAAAACAAAAAAATCCAGTAGTTGGGTGAGCTGCTCTCTTTTTTGGTAACTGGCTGTGTGCAGTCTTAGCCTGCCCTGACTGCAAGGCAGCACAGTCCAGCTTAAACATCCTTCACTGAGGGTTTAAGGTAAGTCATGTTACCTAGTAATGGCAGTAAGAGAAGCATGCCTGTAGTTGTTGCAGCAGCTCAGTGGTTGTGTGTAATCTTGTTAGGCTGCAGCATCTCAAGCATATGCCAGACACTTTGCTTAAATTCATTAAAATTTACCACTTTTCAGTTTACAGCTTTCCCATATTTTTGGATATCTCCGACTTCTGTATATGGGAATGATAATCATAAGGCATCCATCTTGCTTGGTCTGCTGTTCGCTGTCCTGTGCGTTTACTGACTTAATTGCCCATTATAGATCCCTCATTTCAAATTACCTTTCTGAAGTCTAGTAACCAAATCTGTTTCTCAGCCTCTAGCAAGAAACAGGTGTGTTGGGGATCTTTTCTTGGTGCGTGGTTTGTTTTGCTGATGTTCCGTGTTGGTGCAGTGAATTTCACTGCATTTGAGAATGATTATTCAAGTAAGAAAGGTGAGGAAGTGGTAATAGGTATTGAACTTTTGATTTAATCTTTTGTGTGTTTTAACTACTGAATTATATATTGTACGTTTTTGGTAGTAATATTTCTTTAAACTGCAATACACCTGTATATAAGCTTTTCTGAAAATGGGAAACTGTGAAGGTTTACATATGCATGTCTTTTGCTCTGCTTTTTAAAATAGAAAGGAGGTAGCTTTGTCTGAATTTGTAAATCCTACTTCTTAGTCCAAACCCAGACTTGATATCCTTGAATTTTATTTCAGAATGATGTTCCTGGGATGCTAGCCTACAGCTTGAAGCTCTGTATGTCTTTGATGCAGAATAAACAGTTCCGCAATAAAGTCTTGAGAGTTCTAGTTAAAATCTACATGAATCTGGAGAAACCGGACTTCATCAATGTGTGCCAGGTAAACTTCTTGGAGTGATGTTTGAAGATCAATCAAAAGTAACTCTTCTTTAGATGCATTTGAGTTGAGAGCTACCTGATCTCTCTCTCTTTGAATTTTTTTTTTTAAAAAAAAAAAGTTAAATGAAATATCTTTTCCTGGTTGTGTTCTTCAAATATATGTCAAAGTGAGATCAATTTGAAAGAGATGCAAATATTCCACGTTTGGTCAATTTGTAGAGAAAGAAATGTTCAAAGACAGCATGTAGATGTAGGCAACTGACAGAATGTTTCAAGTCTATCAGAGTATCAGGTGGTAGATGCACAGCTTGGAATTTTATTTATTCCTCCAAAGAGCTTTTACAGTGCTTTGTTTTTTGGTAAGCCATTGTCTGAAACTGTTTAGACAACCAGTAATGAAGTTACTCAGAGGTTCTCAGGCCTCTGCCAGTCTTGGCATGCCCTGTACATGTGACTCAGGAGTGTGAGGCCTGTTGCATTTTAGCTGAGACATCGATACAAAATAACTGATCCTTCTTTAATGTGCTTTTGAAACTCCTGTGTTTAGTAGGACAACATTGTCAGTTTCCAAAGGTAAAGCTGCAGCAATAGGAAGGCCTGAATGGTGTGTCTTGAATTTGTAGTACTTGTTTTTTAACTGATCTTTGAAAACTCTTCAAAGATTTCTATTATCTTCCATGCGACAGAGATAACTTTTCTTTCTTGAAGGGGTGTTCTGTGGAAGCAGCAGGTGAGGGAATGGGGAAAATGGGGTGTGGTCTCAGGTAGTGTTGCTTTCTCATTCTGAAGTATGTCGCTTCTCCTGATTTGTTTTTTTTTTTTTCCTCTGTTCATCCTTCTGCTCAGTGCCTGATATTCCTGGATGACCCACAGGCTGTGAGTGACATCTTGGAAAAACTGGTGAAGGAAGATAACCTTCTCATGGCCTACCAAATTTGCTTTGATCTGTATGAAAGTGCTAGCCAGCAGTTCTTGTCTTCTGTGATCCAGAATCTCCGCACGGTTGGCACTCCCATTGCCTCTGTGCCTGGTTCCACCAACACCGGCACCGTCCCTGGATCGGAGAAAGACAGGTGAGGGTATTGGCTTGAGAAGAGGTGCAGTTTGGTTACAGTCCTGCTCTAGTGGAGCCTCCTGTTCTGTTCATGTGTGCCCCGACAAACGATTGAGTTACTCTCATTTAAGTCAGGATAGTAGGCTATACGTGCTATTTACTCAGGGCATTACCAGAATCCACTGTTGTTTGAAAGAATGGGTTTTCCTTTGCAGTTGAGGTAAGTATGGTGCAGTTATTGTGGCTCAGCTAATGAGCAGTGATTCATTAAGCCATAGTGTGAATTGCTCAGGAACACTCTGACGTTGTGTTGTCTTTGCAGCAGCTTGTGAAGTTAAAGAAGGGGAAAGTTCAAGCAAAAAGCTCATTGCAGCTATGTGCAAGTTTGGTTTCACATCATAGCTTGTCTTCTGCTAGCTGCTTGTGGGTGGAGAGTTCAGATGATCCTGTAGACCCTTTTGTACTTACAGTTAAAAGTTGCTAGTCCAAATCTAGTTTGAGTTGTTACAGTCCTGACACTTAAAACTTGTTCAGGGGTCAACATCACTGGATCTTAGCTGCAGGAAGCTGCTGTTAGGACAAAGTTGGCACTAACCATTCCATCTTCTTTATTTGTTCTTTTGATGGCTTGCAGGTAATCGACATAGGTAGTTTTGTTTTAAACCTCTGTTTTTAGAGGATTGACCAATCCATGCTAAGGCTGCTGCCCGGGTCGAGGGCAGCATGGAAGACGCTTGTGCTCAATGCGCTCTTTAATCATCAGAGCTCTTGTGTTTGTACTCAGCCTGATCACTGCACTGTCTCTGATGGCATGGGATGGAAACATGGCCTAGATCAAGGCTGATTAAATATAAGGGCTAATGCAGGTCTGAGGAACTGATTCTAAATGCTCTTGAATCAGTGATCTGTGCATAGCAAGCGTTTTCCTCTCTTCCAGTCAAATAAAAGGAAAGGCACGGGATAATTTATAAGTCAGTCTGTGAAGTGTTGGGACAGGGTGCTAACAGCAGCTTAATATGTTTCATTTCCATTTCGATGCTCTAGCAACCGTCCTAATAATAATGAGCTCAAAGCTTCTTGGGTGAGGATGTAATTATCTCCCTGCTGCCTTGTTTGTTGACCTTGTTTCCTCACCTGTCTCTGCCTGTTCATTCCCTACAAGCTTCTGTGTTTTTGTTGTCTCTATAGATGGAATTAGAGGGTGGAGTTTTCTGGGCCTTCTTCAAGTTCCCTGAAAATTGGACTGGGGAGGAGTTTGCTTCTCAGCAGTGACCTCCAGATAGTCAGCCCCTGCCTTAACAAAGTCCTGTTTCCAGTCATCCTCTCCAAATCCCAGGCTGTTCTTTCAGGACAGTGTTCAGCCATAATTACAGTGCTTGACTAGTTATAAGTGATGAACTGGGTTGCATTTTTCATTTTATTTTATTTAATTCAGTGATGCTATGGAAGCAGAAGAGAAACCAGGAAGCACTTGTGCAGGGAAGTCTGCAGAAAATGTGAGTGCCATTTCCAAAAATATTCCTTGCTTAGTATTTCTCATGAGTTCCCTTTGAGTCTCTGGGGTTGCCAAACTGGTTTGGCTAATGAAGAATAGAATTCTACTTCTGTCTTGGTTGGAGACAAAGTGACCGATGATCTCTGAAGACCAGACATCTGACAGTCTGAAAGTCCAGCAGTTCAGATGCTGAAGGTTGCGGGGAGAGTCAAAAGCGCGTAGATCTCTGCAGGATTTAACTGAGCTCTGAAAAAGGAACAGAAGGATCTGGCTTATGTGTTTGCTTTCTGTTGATATTAACTCCTTCCCGAATGAAGGGCCTGAAATTTGACTGCTGCTGAGAACCTCAGCTGATGAATTAGCTTGACATGTTGGGTTTTTTTTTCCTCCTTCTGAAATCTGGCTGTAGTTCTGACCAGATAGAACTGATGCCAGTCTGCAGGAATGGCAGGAGGGGATGCTGACATAGTGTAATTTCTTTTCCGTGAAGGAGAAAGGTGTTGCCTCTGGCTAACATGGTGGCTGTGTTGCTGGACCAGGTGGTTAGAATCTTTTTGTTTACTTACTTTCTCCAATACTTGGGAAAAGAGAGTACACTTCTAACATGCATATACAGTTGCATTTCAGCATGTAGAGTAGCTAATGCAATTCCGACGCTTCCAATGCTGAAGAAAGGAAATGCTACTAGAGGGGAAAGTTAAACCCAAGACAGGTTCTTTTTTCTTGTTCCCCATGGTGTATGTTTGCAAACTAGGCTTGGGAATCTTTGAGAGAGAGCAAACGGAAGTGTTTTCTTGGAATTATATTTGACAAGGAAAACAAAAGGGGTCAAATTTCTTGCTCCGTCAAGGAACCTGTAAACAGTGCTTTTGTGCAAGAAGGGTGTCTTGAATCAGTTTCTGCTGCGTTGGCATTGCTGTCTGTGCCAAGGGATGAGTACATAAAAGCAATCTATATGGCCAGAAATAGTCTTTAGCTTAATCTTCCACAATTCAGAATGCTGCTTACAAAGAGATAATTAAGATTAGTTTAAGGGCTAAACTGCTCATGCTTGGCTTGTCTCTGACCAGCTAACAATGTCAGCACAAAGAGCTGCAGTGTACTTTTCATTGAGTTGGAGCTTAATCTGGGGAAACTCTTCCATCATGAGGAAGAAGGAGGCTTTTTTCAAAGAGCTCTGGCAGATGAACGTATAAGACATTCCTGATTCTGCTAGCATAAATAAAGTCTGTAGCTCACAAGAATGATGGTGCAGCTCAGCAGGGTCATGCAGTGTGTTGGGGCTTTGTGGTCCTCTCCATTAAAACTTTCCTGGAAGTGCAGGTTCACATTTGTGAAAGTGTTTGCCTCTTGCAGGAGACTCATTGTATTTGTAAGGCCAAACAGCAGCTTGCAGAATATCAGATGTCACTCAGATCCTTTTGTCTTCAATGAAAGAATAAATTTCTTTTCGAAGTCTTCTCCCATTTGCACTGTAGTGCACAAAGGGACTTGATTATCTGGGAGGTTTGGGCTTGTGCAGCAAGGGCAGAAACAATGTCCTTTAAGTCCTAAAACCAGATAGATTTTGGAATTTGGTGATGGGAACATACCAGGGTGTCTTCTTCTTGTGAACTGTATTTTAACTAGAGCTATAGTTGGGTTCTCATGTTTTTTCTTCTTTTTGCTTGTATATGAAGAACCCAGAGCCTAAGGACCAGATCTCAAAAATGATTAAAATTTTAAGTGGGGAAATGGCCATTGAGTTACATCTGCAGTTTTTAATACGAAACAACAATACAGACCTCATGATCCTCAAAAACACAAAGGTAAGAGGCTTTGTTAGATATGGTTGCCTTGGATCCATCCGATTCATCCTGTATTGCTTTGACCACGTTGTTGTTACTTCACAACATCACGTTTTAGCATGGCCTCCCTGAGTTCTGAGGATACAAATCTGTTTTTCAGTTGTGATAAATTAACGTTTAAAACTCAAATGTGTGAGGCCTGACTTAAGAGCTGATTGCATCTGAACAGGGCCGTATAATTGTTCTAACTTACAGGTAGTATGACCTAATGACAAGCTGCTATAAATGTGTTGATTTATTTTTTTTCTGATTGGTTATAGAAACTAATCCTTTCCTTCCTTCCCCCCCCCCCCCTTTTCGATGGGCCTATTTTCCATCTGGTCAGTAAGATGGATGAACTCGCCCTCCAGCTCCATGACCAATCCATTGCAAATGCTGCTGGTTGGAGAGGGAGGGAGTGAGCCAGGACTGTAGGTTACAGTATGTTGGTGTCTGGGTTGAAGTGTGATGTGATGTTATGTGAGACTAGACCTTCAGTTTGGCTAAAGAAATTCCGATAGGTGCTCAGACACTAGTATTTCCACACTGAAGACAAAACCAGTCAGATAATGTCACGTAGGCAGCAATAGTGATTTGAGTAACTGGTTTTGTTTTGAACGGTGTTACTCAAGGGTGGGCAAATGAAAACTTACAGATAAATTAGACTCTCTAAAGCTAAATGATTATTAGAAACCATAGAAGTTTTTTGTGTGAAATAAGATGCATGTCATCAGCAAAAATGGTAGGGGATGCTTGTCGGTGGGTTCACTTGTTTCAAGAGGCACTTTGGATGTATTGGAAAATCTCCATCTGCTGGTTAAGTGCTTGGGAGTGATCCTGCATAGTGTTCCAGGGATGGCTTGAAAATGTCAGCAGCTCATGCTCTGCAGTGCTTGGTTCTGGGAACCAGAGGGTGGGGTTCTCCAGATCAGCTGCAACTGAAGTAATCGCATCTCTGACAGAAACTCATAGAAAGGATTGGTTTGCACTGGAAAGATGGGTTGAGGGTATGTTAGAATGTATTAACAGTCTATTAACTCTGATTACACGGAAATTACTGGTTAAATTGAGCATAATTACAATCATTTTTCTGGTGTACTGGCAAGCATGTTAAGCAACCTCGGGCATATCTCTTGCTGACTGGTGATACTGATTGTTTTTGTTCTTTCAGGACGCGGTGCGGAATTCCGTATGTCATACAGCAACGGTTATAGCAAACTCCTTTATGCATTGTGGTACAACCAGTGATCAGTTCCTTAGGTAAATCTACGGCAAGGAAACTCCAGTGTCATTTAGAGGTGTTTGAACAACATTGTTGTCCTACTAACTTTATACTTCCAAAAGGGTGGCTGCAGGACTCTCATAGGCTTAGAGAAGTAAAAACAAAGAGTCTGAAAACTAATGTGGCAGCAGAAGGAAGAAGCTGGAATTGCTTCCTGTTCTCTGTCCTCACAAACTGGCTTTATGTGATTGCTAACCATATAAACAGTTTGGAGAGTGGAGATCTGGAATTTCCATTCTGTCTGTTTTCTAGTTGGAGAATTTCTGAGATGATGTTGTCTTTTTTGGTAGAGGTTGGCAGTGCTGAATGACTCCTGGAAGGAAAATGTCAGGGCTGAATTTACCAGGGACTTGAGGAAAGTCCCGGAAACTCTGCTGGAGTCTCTCCCAGAGAGTTGACGGGCTGCATATTGAGCAGTTGTTCTTCATCTTTTACTGAGTATCTAGAAGCTTGACTATGACCAGCCAAGAATCAGGGCTGATGAAGGAGAGAGAGGTATAACATGGAAATGTGGCTAGCCTTCTTGCTTTTTGGAGCTGCTTTCTGGTTTGAAAGCAGTCTTTAGTACTGTGAAACCCAGCTTGCAGGATGAGGAATGGGCTGTATGAAAAACTTTGTATAACCTTTCTCTTTTTGTCTTCCAGAGACAATTTGGAGTGGTTGGCCAGAGCTACTAACTGGGCCAAGTTTACTGCCACTGCCAGCTTGGGTGTTATACACAAGGTAACATTGCATTCATCTTCCTCTGTTCAGTATAAACGCTTGACTTGTGAACACTGAAAACATTGAACTGGGGATTCTGAATGATGCCTGCACTCCAGTTTGCCTAGGCTATTGCAAGGCACAGCTGTAATATAGTTTGTGTCTTTGCACTAAAGAAAAGCTGTGCTTTGACAAGTCCATCTCATCTGGTATTGATGTATTTTATGGCATGTTTTGCTGCCTATCAAAAAGGTGGTAGGGTAATATGGCTCAAGGAGAGAGTTGTCTTGCTAGCTTTTCTCTTCCTTTGTGAGTTGAACAGAGTCAATAGTTTCTAGCTTTTAAAATTACAGGTATATTATTTCTTAAGTGGTTTTGGGACAGTACTAAAGTCCTTACTGTGGCAGGTTTCAGCAGGTTTGAATGGTGACCTAAGCAGTGGTCATTTTCTTAAAATTCATTCACAGGGAGGGTGTATTTAAGGATGTTTTGAAATAGCAAGAAGTCTTTGTATTTGTTTTGTGTGCCTCAACCCTCATTAAAGTGCTGTAGTGAACAAATCTGTAGCTTGAGGCCAGTTTTGTCCTGGTTTAGATCAGTGACCAAGTGATTGATGAATACTTGTGTACTGTGGTTAAACTCCAGTGCAGAAGGATACTTTGATTATACGGTACTGAAAGGCTGATTTTTGTGGAGGAAGTAATGGCTATAACATGCGTTCTCATGACGTGTTTAAATATTATCGTGAAGTGTTTGCATACACTGTTGTTTTTTTTCACCTTCTCGTTGTCTTCCCTTCCTGCTGGACACTGGACATACAGGGTCATGAGAAAGAAGCGTTACAGCTAATGGCAACATACCTACCCAAGGACACCTCCCCAGGGTCAGCCTACCAGGAGGGTGGTGGTCTCTATGCCTTGGGCCTCATTCATGCTAACCACGGTGGGGACATCATTGACTATTTGCTGAACCAGCTGAAGAATGCCAGTAATGATGTATGTACTGGGTTCAGTTCCGAACCTTTGTTTTGTTGGGAATACCTGGGAGGGGTGCTAGCTGGTTTAGAAGTGGGGGTTAGAGGTAACTAACACTGTGGCAGTAATGTGATACTTACACCTCCTGTGGGCCTTAAGTTTGGTTTTAATGACCTATTGCTCAAGGCTTAGGTATGAGTTTTAGAAAATTCTTACATGTTTTGACAGTGAATCTAGCTTCATTGTTTTTACTATTTGTACACCTACTTTGTTTTGCTGGTAGACCTGCAGTATTCAGGCACTGCTATTGCTGATGACTTAGCTGTCAAAGGAATAAACCACAAAGTGCTTCTGCTGACCTGTAGGTTTAATGCATCTTTAAAAAAAAAAAAAAAAAAAAAGACTTTTCGTAAAGGTCTACAAACAGTAAGTGGTAAAGTAAAATACTTCTTTTTGTAAGTTAGGAATAGGTTAGTATTTTCCCAGCATGTTCCCTTCTTCTCTTTGGAGAATTTCAGACTCTCTTTAAAAATTCTGTGAATGGATCCCACTCATTTTATTCCAAATGTACAGCCTTTCCTGTAACTGTTCTCAGAACAAAAGAGGATGTAGGATGTTTAAGTGGGTACTGATTTACCTTTCTATTTGAAAGCTAGGCAACAATTTTTATACATGGTACAGATTTATGGTTTTACATAAACCATAAGGAAAAAGACCTTAAAGGTACTAGAACATCTCTTGTGCTATGTGTAAAGCTTCTGATACTCATTGTTTATGGGCTTTTGAACTGCTATTTGTCCTCTATTTTCTACCTCTTTCATCAGAGTCACTGCCTGAGGTGGTGAAAGTGGTATTTCTGACAGGTCAAGAGATCATTTTGGGTGGTGTGGGGCTAAAAGCTTGCAGCTTTATATTGATGGAAAGTTGTCTACTTCAGCTGAAGTCATATAGTTCCTGGTTTTATGATGACTGAACTTGTATATGCTTCTCTAGATTGTCCGGCATGGTGGTAGCCTGGGTTTGGGTCTGGCTGCCATGGGGACAGCACGTCAAGATGTGTACGATTTGCTCAAAACAAATCTATACCAAGATGATGCTGTAACAGGTAAATGTTCTGCTTCAAAAGTAAATAACCATCTGAGGCCTTATCTGGGGGTTTTTTGGTGGATTTTTTTCAGGTTTTTTGTAGGCAGCATAGATTGCTTCTAGGTTGCCTTAGCTGTGTTTTATTTACTTACCTTTTCCTGATCAGCATGGTTCTTCAGTTATGTTGCAGTAATGTTCAGAGGTCATGTCAGGACTGGTCTGTGGCACGATGCCAAATACTGGCAAGATATGCTAGGTCTTTAAACAGTACATTATTTTGCTTTATTCTTTCCTTTTTTGTATGCTTTTTATGTAGCATGGCTGATCTCCAGAGCCAAATGCCCTTTTTGGCTGAGAGACGGGCTTGGAGAAGCTTGTGAGGGTTACTGCTGCACTTGCAGGGGTTCACAGGAAAATTATCTTTGCAGCTCTTGGCCCACGGAAAGGAAAACTGAACTTGGTAGGGAAGAGTACTAAGTTGTGGCTGGTAGGTTATCATTACAGGCACGTTTGGCCATGAATAATGAATGGGATTCCTGAGCATGGTGATGTCCAGAAGTGATCTGTTGGCCTACATCTTGTGTATTCTCTAAATAAAATAGTTACTGCTTTTGGGGACAGAGTTTCCTTGACTTTTTGCTTTTCTGTGCTGTGCAGGTGAAGCAGCTGGCCTGGCACTGGGGCTGGTTATGTTGGGGTCTAAAAATGCTCAGGCTATTGAGGACATGGTTGGCTATGCACAGGAAACCCAGCATGAAAAGATTTTGCGAGGCCTTGCGGTTGGAATTGCTCTGGTCATGTATGGAAGGATGGAGGAGGCAGATGCTCTCATTGAGAGTCTCTGCAGAGATAAGGTAAGTTTAGCTGTGACTTAATCCCTGGCCCTTTTGTTACACGGGTGACCTTCCTGTCCTTTTGTGAAATCTCCAGCTATGTTGGGTTGGTTGTTCCAAACCAGGGAAGTTTTTACATAGGTCTGAAGTGGGGGAGTTTCACAGGTTGTTTCACTGATCAAAAATACAAGAACAACAGTGCTTTATTAATTCTTTAGCCTTATACTCTGTCTCCATGGTCCTGTGAGCTGCAACAAGGAGCAAAGCAGGGTGTAATGGTTAAAAACAGGTGAGGCATGCTGTAGATGGGTCATTCTCAAGGATCTAGTAGTGATCAATAGCAGATAGTGAATAAGAAGCAGAATGACACATCTGCCAGATGCTCTTTGGTAGCCTTGTGGTATAGCAACTTTCTGTCCCCCTGAAACTGGTAATGGCAACCCTGCTTTAGTGATTGTCCTGTTACTGATCCCTAATAAACAACTAAGCACTGAGGCTACCTGTTTTCAGATTCCGGGCCCAAGAGTACAACAGATTTAAAGTCAAAATTACTGAGTCCCTGTTTGGATGGATGTTAAATATTGATGCTTTATCTTTCAGGATCCAATTCTTCGTCGTTCTGGCATGTATACTGTTGCTATGGCATACTGTGGCTCAGGGAACAACAAGGCTATCAGACGCCTACTGCATGTGGCTGTAAGTACTGTGGGCTTAGAGGCACACAGCAAGAAGTTTGTGGTGAGAGAGTAGGCAGGATTTGTGTCTACAGTGTTAATGTTCTGGCCCGAATCAGAGATCATGAAGTGATAAAAGCTTTCCTTAATACTATGAATAGAAATAGCAGGGTCTTCTGACATTAGAATAAGCAGACTTTCAGCAAAAGAATATTCAACCTGGTATCACAAAAAAGGAACCTGTTAAAAATAAAATGTGATCCTAAAGTTGTTGGTAATGGGTTTGTGGTGAATAATCTCTGTAATGATGGGCCAGCTGTAAAGGATGAGGTCTGTCTAATCTGATAAGATTGCAGTCACAATGTATGAACAAGGGTGAGGCTGTTCCAGCTAAGGCTGAACATGAGTGTTAACTTTTTTAATCCTGTCTCTTTTTTTTTTTTTTTTTTTTATTTTAACTTGTGTGCCTGGCACCTGTCCTGAAATGTTGCGGAGTGCTCAAATGTTTTTAGCTGTGTTCTGACTGTCCTGTTTTCCCTTTTGTAGGTGAGTGATGTAAATGATGACGTGAGGCGGGCAGCTGTTGAGTCACTCGGTTTCATTCTGTTCAGGTACAATATCTTCCTTGGTCACTTACACAGCCTTCAGTTTTCAGGAAATGTGTATGCTATTGCATTCACAAAATGATTCAATTACTAACTGAGTGGAGGTTGAAAAGTCAAAAAATTCAGGGAGAATAAAACGTGGTTCAAAATTGGAAGCCTTCCTTAGTGTTCAGCAGATGCTTAATGAGCCTTTCTGTAGGTTTCCGGACTTACAGCTTAATTGTCTGAGTAGAGTTAAATGAAGTTGACAAATAGAATGAAAAGTTAATATTTGCCAAGATTGAGAGTTAAAAGTTAAGTATACAGCTCTTGTGCTAGGCCTCTTAAAGGCTTTAGTGCTCAGACAAGTATGCCTGCTTAGCTGCTATCTGAAACATTCCTGGAGTCTGTGAATTTGGTAAAAATAACCTGAAGAAGGGTGTCAAAATAGTCTTTGTTTTTTAAATATCCACTGTTAAACCCGGGTGGGTTACTAAGTTTACGTTGTGGTAATGTGAGCCCATCACAAAATAGTCATGAAATTTGTTTTGGTTGTCTGAAGTGAAATCTGTCACTGAACTGCTATTTTATAGTGTTCTGTAGAGCTGTATAGTTTTTTTAGATACGAGGTGTTTGGATGGTTTTGGTTTTGTGGTTGGGTTTTTTTGGTGGAATTAGAAGACTCCCTAAGGACTACACCTTCATCTGTTAATACAGAAATCTGTGTAATTTGAGCACTGAGCCAAGCTGCACCTTCTTGAGTGTGTCTGGGAGGAGGTAGCACGTACTTGGGTCCAGGACTGTAATTTAAAAATCTTTGTTCACATCATCTTTGGGTTGGTAGGCAGTCTGTAAATTCATTCTGAAAAACAGGATGAGGTGTTTAAAGCTGGTATTAAAAAAAACCCTGGGTTACTGATATGACCAGTCAATTTTTCATTAACCGTTGTTCCTCACATACAAATAGCTCTGTTCCACTCAGTTTTATTTAAAGCATATTCTGGCTGCAATTAAATGTACTTTACAAACAGAACGAATTCTCTCTGTGGGCAACAGGCGTCTCCCAAGAGCTTCTGCTCCATTGCTTCCAATGAGCAGAGATCAGTCCCTGCTGCAGAGCGATCTGCGACTCTCCTTGAAGCCAAAGGGTCTGTTTACATAGATGGGGAAGCCAGTTACAGAAGGCAAATTCCATGCAGGCCTTCCATAGTTTCAGGCATCTTTTTTCCAAACAGGTTGTGACAAAGCACTTTTGATCTCTTGATTTCAGTGTAATTTTCCTTTTCAACAAATGCAACATGTAATTGGACGTTGATAGCTCCTACAAAAATGAGAAGCTTTCAAGGCTCTGAACTGAACCATTTATCATGTGCTGGCATCTTGTTGGAGCAAGATGCTTCTAGGCCTGCCTGTTCTCTCCATATCTAGAAATGAGGAAAGGAGTGACATCATCCTTGACTCTTTGACCTGCTCTGCAGTGGGTCAGATGTTATCCTGCCTCTTCCCTTCCCCTTCTGGAGGGGTACAGTCCAAAACTTGCTTGCACAATAGGAAGAAGTATTTTCTTGTAAATTCCAGTGTCTACCTTACTTGGTAGCAAAGGACTAAAACTTTTGACCTGATCATCAGGCTGCTGTAGTTGCTAACACTTTTCACTTGATAACTTTGACAAAATACATGATCTGTTGTTTTGCTTTTAAGACACAGTTCTGGAGGGAGCCCTTAGTTTGTCTGGTCCAGACCCCTGCATTCACATGCAGTGATAGAAGGGATTTTCTGCTTAGGGGACCTCACAGTTTACCCCCTGTACCCCTCTTTCTAATTATAAACCAAAAGCCATTTTTCAATTCCTGGGAAGAAATACTGTCTGGTTGAGGGATCTAGAAACTGGTTTTACATTTACCTTTCCTGTTTGCTGAAACTGCTAGTTAGCACTAATTGTGTGCTCTGGCTTATCTCAACACTGCAGGCATGCAGAGACATAAAGAGCAAGTGGGCTGTGGGTTTGTCAGATTTCATTATGAAAATGACATCTCTTTCTTAGGACTGTTGTTGAAGTCTAACTGGATTTAACTGTCTTAAGGGCTACTAATACAGCACTGAATACTGGCAAGAGTCTGGTCTGTCAGGTGCTCAGTATACAGAGCTTTTCAGCGAAGTGTTTTGTGATGGGAGGTAAGCAGTTCTGTAACACAGTGGGCTAAGCCCCAGAAATTAATTTCATCTGAAGTGAAGGATATGACTGAAGTCCCTGTGAGAAGAGGTGTCATTGAATTCTTTCTATGTGCTTCCAGAAAGAGGACTGTGAAATCAGGATTGAAATAAGAGAATAAATTTGTTCGACGCAGTCTACACTTTTCTTGGGGAATTCATGCCATTAATTTAGGGTTGAATATGCCTGAGGTACAAGTTCATCTGCTGGGTTGTACACTACAGCAGCAGGAGTATGCACAGACTTGTGCTTCTGTCTGTTCCTCCTATAGGAATAATAAAATCCATACAAAGGTGGAGGTTATGCAGTCAGATGGTGGTAATTTCCTTAAAAGCACCATTGGTGAACTTGACAGAGCTCCTGGCAGACTAAAGCCCACAAATTTGCTTTGTGTCATAAATACCTAGTTTTCTCCGGTAACAAAAGGAGAAAAATCTGTGAATCAAAGTTCTTTCCCTTGGATTTGAACTAAAAGTGTCATGAACATCACAAAGCCAGCTATTTTTAGGCAGTACATTTGCATAGCAGAACATTCTGTAAGGCTTTTCTGTCCTGCTTTACCTCTGTGAGTCTTCCTTGCTAGCACATACATGCCACCCCATGTACATGCAAGAGCACAGCTTGGCTTTTAGGACTAGAGTTAATGAAAGCAGTAACAGACTAAAATGTGATAAACCGTAATGTAATAAAACATGACATTTAATTTTTAAAGCAACAAGATTTTGCTTTACCTTTAATATTTAACTATTTTTAGGCACAGAATTTTTTTAGGGTATTTCTACTTATTAATTACTAGAAAAGTCTACAAAAGAATGTGTGTGGCTATTTCAGTGTTCAAAATTCATGATTCAAGGTTTCGATAGGATGTTCTAGTCTAGGTTACTAAATTTTGCCTCCTAACAATTGCAAGATTAAATTTTCTAGTGTGTTATGAAAGATCTCAAATTACCCAGTTATACCATTCAGTACTTTCCTTAGCATAAAATTCCTTGAGAGAATTTTTGTATTCCTTAACATTTCAAGTGAAAACAGTCTGTAGTTACGGCTCTCTTTAAATTAGTATCAGTTGGGGGGGTTTTTGTGTAACTGCAATGCCTTTTATTTTCTCAAATAACATAAAAAAATTTAAAATGCACTTTTGGTTGTGTTCAGGAGTTCTCTTCCAGCATTCTTTTCCAAAGTAGTCTTTGTTGCCTGGATCAAAGGTGAAAAGTTGGTGAAATTCTTGCTTCTGCAACAGGACCACTAGCTGTATTTGCTCAGCAAGTCCTGTGGTACTTCAAGGGTAAGCAGTATAACAAGGAACACTTGATGGACTCTTGTGCATTGCTCAAAACATCAGCTGTGGTGTAAGAATTTTGAAGGGATTAGGGGAGCGGGGGTTAACGCTGCTATAGCAGTTACACACTGGGACACATGCTTGCCTGGCTGTGACACATCTGCAGGCCAGTCACTCTAGGGAGCAAAGCAGTAGCCATCCATACTGCTTGAGCTGCAGAATACATTGTGGGGTCCTGTTCATACAGCACAATATTTTCTCATTCTATTCTTGGACTCCCGAAAGCTTTCCAGGGGGGCGTGTATGTAGAATTTAAGCCTGTTGACCAGCAGTGTTGCTGGTGTTAATTCTGGTTTTGCTGATTGCTTGGAAGCAGTCCACAAGTTTGCAGGCTGGGGATCAAAAGCACAGCTTGCTGGCTGTAGGACTTGGTATGGTGCTTTTGCCTTTCGGCTGAGTGCCTTACAAAAATTAGGCATATTTTGTAACTGATCGTTTTCATGCCGCTATATTAAATTATCAGAAAATGCTTTGGTGCAAGAGAATTGTTTCAAAACTATCTCTGCCTTTCTTCCTTTGTGCAACTGGCAAGACAGTCAAAATAGCACAGCATAAAAACCTGAGACTTTTTACATCTCTATTTTTCAAAATGACCATCCCTTACAGGAGACACTTAAGTAAAATGTTCTTGGAAAATGGTACAGAGGCATGAATAAAGTTTGAGATGTTTGGAGATGGCAGTGTGGCTGCAGGGCTGTACAAGAAGCTGTGTTGTGAAATACCAAGAAGAGAAGTGATGTATTGACTTGGCTACTGTAAAGTGTCTCTGTTCTCCCAGGCCTGTTGCTTTTGCCAGTGATTGTAGACAGTAGACATACCTTACTGTTGATGTTTATATATTAGTCCTTCCTTCTACTAAAGTGGTTTATAAAATATTGATCATGGCTGTTGGAAAATGGCATTTAAGGGGCTTTCTGGTCAGCCTTTTTCTTTTTTTAAGACTGTTTTATGATGAAATGGAAAATAGAATAAATGTAAAGTGGTTTACTTTTTTAAAAATGGCAAGAATTGTTTTCAGCTTAATTTTTACCAGTTTAGATCATGACTTGATCTTTGTATTACGAAGTGAGATGTGGTTGGTTTCTGTAGTCAGTCTTATCTTTATATTGTTATATGTTAGAGCAATGCTGCATCATATCTAAACACTTTAGTTTCTTTACAAAATGAGGATGTAGATGTTTTATAGGTATAACAAATCAGGTTAGGGAGAAGGCTTCAATGTGGGATGCAGCAGTGCTTGAAAGCATGAACTAAAAAGGTTTAATGCTCTTACAGCAGTTAAGTCCAGGGGAATGAAAGACATGGGGATGCAGGACTGAAGCTGTGGGATGCTGCTTCTGTCTTGGTACAATATTGTTAGGAAAAGGCTAAGGGCAGGAGAGGGAACAATGCAGCCTCTAGAGAATCCCGAAAGGAAGATGTAGTCTCAGCTGATAAGTGTAGGCTACCCAAACACGGAGAATTCTGCATGTCTTATGTTTAGTTCTTCATTTTAGGATGATGCAAGTGAAATAGTAATGTTTCCTGCTTTTGTATTCTTTGTGTTTACATAGCCTTTGATATTTTAAGGCTTGTTTGGTTTTTTTTTTAAAGCAAACACATCAGATACTTGGATTTTGTTCCAGGAAGACTTGGACAGTTTGTTTTCTTTGACTCCTACAACCTACTTTTATCCAGTAGGCAGATGGCAGATCTTCTGGGTAATTAAGTATGAGGCTAACAGTCACTTTAACGTGATCTGTACCAGTGACTTTTTCAGTGTATTAATTGTGAAGAAGAGGAGTTCAGTGAAACATAGCTGCTTGTTAATTCTTGCATAGGAAAAATTAAAAGGGTTTTGTTTATCCTCCAACCCATTGTATCTCTTTTATTCAGTCTTACTGGGGGAGGAGAATGAGGGTCCCTTTCAGTGAAAGGTTCATAGTAACACAAATATTACTATAATCAGAAGCCATAGACTTTCACTGAAGTCTTTTTGGATTTGAAAATGTGTTTATCTGCAGGTCTGCTACAGGAAACAGAGCTGTATGTCTTAGCTGACCAAGCTGTAGTGCACTGGAGAAGTCCCTTGACATCTCTGGCAAAACTAATGTAACTTAAAATGAAATTGTAGCTGTACAGCCAGATTGCATAAATACATTCATTGTTTCAAACAATACGCTGTGACATCTTGCACTAATTCTTTCCCTGCTATTGTTTTATCTTTGTTCTAGACTATCTCTATGCATGAGCTTTTACTTACTTTGGAAAATAGGGCTCAGAGCCTTATGTCACTTGAGAGCTTTTGGAAATCTCAGCCAGTGTTTGAACTTCCTACTGTAAACTGGAATGTCTACACAGATAAGTAAATTAATATTGGGTTTAAATCTGAAATAGTATTTTCAGCCTAGCTTGTACCCTGCTGAAAACTCAGAAGTATTCCTTCAGGAAGTCACCTGCTCCTTTGGGCCTAAAAATACTGCCTATAGTGCCTATAAGCTTATATATAAAGATTTTCAGATTACTAAATCACAGTGTGCCTGAGAAGAGGGAGAGAAACCAGTCTAGTATGTTCCTTCTTCTACCTCTAATTCCAGAAAAATATTTTCAGTTTTTCAGATCATACACAGTAAGGTTTTTTAACTGAGAAACTAAACATTTTAAGCAGCGTGATTTATAACTAATAAATTGCTTATCTGACCAGATCCTGGAATTTGCTTTAAAACTGCTGTTCAACAACGGAAGGTTCAAAATAAGTAATAAAAAATGCTGAGATTCTTCAAGCCATTAAATGAAGTTAATGATTTTTTTTTCCATGGCAAAAAAATCCATGTTGGATTTTATTAGTGAGTATTGATGTGCATCTTGCAGAATAAAGGACTCAATTGTTTTGCAGGGTTTTAATGAGCCTGAAAATGAGTTGCTATCGCCTGTCTAGAGTATCTGTAAAGAGGATCCTTCAGAGAGCAAGAAGCTTCTAATTTTTAAAAGCGTGGTGTTATTTTCCAGAGATTGGAAAAGACCTCGATGCTTGGATGCAAGGAATCTTAGATGTGGCTAGACAAATAAGGTTTGACATAAATTATTAAAAAGAGTAAAAATGGACATTTCAGCAAGCCATCTTACCTATTTTTGTAACTAGCTTCCCATTTAAAAATTAAGAAGCTTCCTTTCCTGTTCTGCAGGGCAAAAGCCTTTCTTTGCAACTGGAGAAAACAGTGTGTCTCATGGGAATGGCTACTGACAGTAAATGCCATGGTGTCAAATGCCAAAGCAAAAATACGGAAGTTACTTCTCTCCTGACTGTTGTTTTTGCCATGTTGATGGTTACCTAGAGAGCCAGAGGGGAAGTGAAACAAAGGAATGCTTCTTAGCAATTGTACATAGGCCCCTTTATCAATATGATGAAAGAAATCTAATGCTTCAGGGTAATATTAAGTCAATCCTGAGAACTGGCCAGAACTTTGGGACTCCTGGCTCCAGCTTACAAGGCAAGGAGCCAGAAGAGCTCTGGCAAGTGTTGTGTCCTGCCTCGTTGGGCTCCAGTGTCCCAGGTTGTTCAGTATGGCCTTACCAGGTTTATTGTGTTTGCATTACTTTACCTTTTAATGTTGTTATGATGTTACGTATGACATCCTAGAAAAAGATTTAGAGGACTAATGCTTTTGCTTTCTTATACCAGTTCGCAGTGCTGTGGATTTTTCCACAACAAGAAAATCACACTTTCTGTGAAGCACCGTAAAAAAAGTCAGTTTGCCTCTTGTATGCTAGTGAACAGCTTCACAGCATCATTCTGTTTCCTCATTGCCTTGACTTCTGTTCAACACTGGGTTTTTTAACTCAATTTTGATAGATGTGAAAATTGATGCTAGTATAGCCAGGTGTGATGTGGGTAGGAAGAGTTTTACACTTGGAGAATACAAGATGGATTACAAATAAATTTTTCTGGCTGCCTAGAAGTTTTCTGATAGAATCTGAACTAAAGGCTTGCAACTTACAGAACCTCAGATGGCCTGGGACTGGCTTCACAAAATGTGCTTTATATCACCACAGCTGAGATGCTTCTTGCTTCTCAGTTTCTTAGGGTGGTTTAAAGGTTGGAATTTTTGTTTGGTTTTGCTGGGTTCTTCTGTTTTGTTTAGGTTTTTTAAGATATTCCCTTTATTTGCATTTCAAAGCACTCATTCTGTTAGGCTTCAAACACTATTTTCCTTTCTGCAAAGACTGCTGAGGTGGATATATTTATAGTCCTTATGTCCATGTCTGTTCTGTAATTTTTAATTAGATAGCCAGCCAGAACATTGACTAAATCTCCTAATGTATTTTAAATAATGAAACAACAAAACCCCCATACTTATCCAATGTTCTTCTAAAATGTATTTCTTCCCATAGTGCTTGTACGTTGCAGATCAGCTTCCTTTTGTCTGTCTTGCTTCTCTAGTAGTTTATAAAGAAATTAAATATGCCAGATAAAGTTTCTGTGATAGTGAGGAAAGCTGAACTAGGTAACCGTGTAAATTAGTATTTTATGTGGTATATTGAGTCCATAGAGCTGGCCAGCTGGTTGGTTTGGCATGGGCTGTATTCTGTGAGAATTGAGAGTATTTCACTCCAGAGAAAGGAATTACTTTTTTTTTTTTTTTTTTTTTGCTTAAATGGGATGTGCATGACCCCTTTCTCCTATAAAAAGTTGTGTCCTGCTAGCAAGTGACCGCAAACCTTTTATTAATTTAGTCTGCTGTCTTTATGAAGGAAGCTGAAGCTATAAAAATACTCGCTTCACAGACAGTATGTAAACATATGTTTTATGAATTTGTGTTACTTTTAGATGATGCTTGTGGATGTAGTCCTGAGCCTCCTGTCTCACTTGTCAGTACCACACGAGCAGCATTGTCCTTAGTTACCATACAACAAACTTGTGTTTTCTTACAGGAGCTTGCAGTGATTCTCATATTTTTTCAGTCATGTCTTGCTAATGAAGGTAATGTCTATGTTCAGATCTGTTCTTGTAGATACAGTTGCTAAAACAAGATCTCTGCTGTCTGTTAGGTTGTCTTTTTATTTCCTAGTTCTGCATCTTCTCTTCATCTTTCTTCTCCCTCTGTCCTTAGGTTTTCCAAGAGTGTTACCTGAATTCTTAGCTTGTTTGCTTTGTCAGTGGACAAGCAATATCTTTTTGCTCTTAGCATGTTAAATAGAATGGGCATGTTTTCTTGATGACTTGTTTCTGTCTGTGGAGAAATTTCCTTCCTCTGTAGGAAGACTGGATTTTTGATTAGTCACTAGTCCTTTTGATTTAGGTTTATTGTTGCTGACTAAACTCAGTAACTGGAACATGTTGAGTTTCTGTTTGTGGTTACTAAAACTGAGAAATCTATATGCTGGCTTGACAAAATACATTTTTGCTGGGTGAGGCTTTTTCCAAGGATTGTTTCCTGTTGGAGTCTAACCACTGATTACAAAGTAGAACACTTAGGGCAGATTACTCCTTGCGTCATTGCTCGCTGCACACTGACAGTTGTATAAGAACAGGGTCAGACAGAAGAAAACTAAGCTACCTCTTGCTCTTTCCAGGTGCTGTGAGCTAGCTGTGGTGGTCCCTGCTGGAAAGGGAAAATTTAAGTTGTTCGTGAAAGTAGATGGTTGCTGCCCACTGTACGAATGGTTTTTGTTTAATCATCATGGTTTTATTTAAATGGCAAGGGAGTTTTCAAAGATGAGTACTTTTTGCTCTTTGGCTGCTGGGAAGTAATACTTCAAGAATGGTGCTGCACCCATTTGCCTCTTGGTGTTATTTCTCGTGAAGGTTGGTTCCTGCATTGCAAATTAATCTTCTAATTTTTTTTGCTATTAACACTCTGTGCGTGGATGTAATTGCACTTTTACCTGGTTCCAAAGTGCCTGCTTGAAGTTAAATGAGACACTAGTCTGTGACATTTTCAGCTACGTACCTGTAAATTTTGGGGGGCTGTTTTCTTCTTCCTCCCTCCTTGATCTTCAAAGTAATCTAGGTCTTTGTAAAGGCTTTTGATTCTCGAAGATTTTTAGGTGTAGGCATCTTTCACAGCTATAGCAATCCATCAATCCTGGCCTCCAACTACAAAATCCTATTAAACAAATTTGATTAATGAAAGAGGGGTAAGAGCTGTCAGAGCTTATTCTAACGTAAGTGCCTAATGACTATCACCAAAAAGGGGAGGAAGGAGACAACTTACCATAAGTACCACGGAAGTATTTTTAATACTTTCTTCTGGAAATTTTTGGCAGTTGTTACATTAGGCTCTGTTTTGAACTTGCATATGTTTTAAATTAACATGTCCTTCCAACATTTATTTATATATATTTATCTTTAGTACTTTCTGTTCTGTGGATGAAAAAACCTAAGACTTTCCCTGTATGTAATATTGGCATGTAACTGAAGAGTTCTGAAAACATTAAAAATGAAAACAAAGCCTGAGCTGAAAGTTTTATTGTAAATGGAAACTATTGAAAAAAAAAATGGTGAGCTAGCTGCTTACAGTAAGAACTCCAGGACTTTGGGGAAATCTGATTTCCCTTCCCAAAGAGAGATGGTCTGGAACTGTCAGAAGCTCCTGATTTCCCAGATGATAGTCTGGCAGCTTTTTTGGATTGTGAGGAGCGATTCTTTCTATGAATTTTGTGCTCTGATGGCAGGCTTGAACATGTTTGAGAGAATGTGAATTGGGACCTGTAATCTTGTGCCATTAGGTCAATGAAATTCTTTTGACCTAAGCTAAACTGTGAGTCTGTGTGGGTCTAGATAGTAGTGTTGTCCCTGCTGTCTCTGAAACATTTGCTCTTACTTTCAAATGAAATAGCTATTCTGTCAGATTTTTCTACTTAGTGTGAGCTATCTTGGATGAGGGAAGGCTTTCACTGAAGTTCCAATGGTCATAAAGGAAGTCTGTTTGTATAAATTAAAGGGATGTTCCAGGCACTGCCTGTCCTGTTTTTACTCGTGATCATTGATGTGATTTTTGTCCTGTTTTGGTTAAATGCTCTCATTTATTTTTCTTAGTGTCAAAACAACAAAGGGCAGTTTTCTGTGACAGATCTGACATTGTGACAGATATATGTGAGAGTAATGGGGAGAAAATTCAGGTGGGTGAGAGATTCTGCCCACCCCTTACAGTAAAACCACAAAGGGATGACTTCAGCACATGGAATTTTTTCTCACCCAAAGAACCAGTTTTGCCCCTTGTGGAAAGGACACCTACACCTTTTGGACTCTGAACCGAGTGATTCTGCTTGTGATATGCATACCCTCAGAGAACAAGAAAAGCTCATTCTTGGATAAGTAGGAGGCAATGCAGTGAGCCTGTGTGCTGTCTTGTTTACAGGAGTAAGGGTGAATTTAAATCAAAACCGGCAAGCTTCTATCCCCCTGCTAATTTCATCGTAGAGCATCAACCTACAGAGTGTTCTGTTGTCTTGCCGGAGCAAATGCTGAAGTAGTGTTTGTGTGGAGATGCTGTTTATATAAAAATGTACTTTGTGGAGACTGAAGATGATAACTGAACTCAGATATTCAAACTGATTTAACTTTTATTTATATTCCTCTTCCTGTAGGCTACAATTCTGCATTAGTCATTTATCATGGAATGAAGTTGTGGTTGCCACCATAGCGTTGGGGTTAAAGTAGAGGAGACTTTGGAGGAGAGGAATTAATATAAATTTATAAGATATTGCTTGCATAAATAGCAGAAAACAATAGTATTTATACCCTCTTATAGCACAGTTTCCTAGAATAATACATACAGTAATACTATGATATGGACACAGCTGCCGTTCCACTATACGTAGCTGACTTGTTCTTCTGTTTTATCAACTTCATTCTCTGTGAGCAGCAACGTATCCAGCAGAATGGCTGATGAGGCTTGGATGGGTGAACTCCTCAACCTCATTGGGCTCTGGTACATAATGGGGTTAATCCCATTTCTCATCCCATGCATGACAAAGAGCTTGGAATTTTCTGCCACAGAGCTTCTGAAAGAGATCCTGCTGGAGTGCTTTCGGAGGGCCTTTATAGGCTTTGTGGTCCGATAGTTGCAAGTGATATACCTGCTGAAAGCCTCCCTAAATGTTTTGTTGAAGAGTGTATAGACAAGAGGATTCACTCCGGAGGATACATACCCTATCCAAACAAAGATCTCCATTAGTTTTTGAAAAACCTCCTGGTTGCAGGAGTTGCACAGAACTGAACTTATGTTTGTAATGAAGAATGGGCACCACATCAATAAGAAAAGAAAAAATACAATGCCCAAAACTTTTGATGCCCTTTGTTCATTGGTTATTGTTTGCATGGACTTCCTCCCAATTGTAGATGTTCTGCAGATAGATGTGTCATTGGGCAAAGTCTTGTCCTTTCTGGAGCCGTTTAGCATGGCCACCTTTTCTGGTGAGGAGGCAGGCGTTGCGTCACGCTGAAATACTGTGGACACAGTTGACCAAGTGAAACGCTGAGGTGGCTTGTTGATCCAGTAGGCCTTCTTGCGGAGCACTTGGATTGTCAGAAAGTAAGTGACTATCATGATAGCGAGTGGAATGAAGAATGCAGCCACTGATCCGTACAGAATGAAGTCATGAAAACGATCGGGCATCAGGACACACGTGATGTTTGTTGAGTTGCCATTTCCATCTTCAATGCCTCTGATGGGGATCGGAATAGCAATGCCTACAGGAGAAAAAACAAGTACTTCAGCGTATGGTAGTTACTTGCATTCTCTTTTTTTTGGGCCTGAAGCCTCAGGATCTCTAAAGAAAGGTAGTTCCTGAGCTCTGGAGTAGGCACAGGGTGACAGAATGTGAATTGCTGAGGGTATCATAAACAGTACTTTCTAAGACTTGGCAAGCTCAGCTTTGACATAGTGCCCTTTTGAAGGAGATGGGGCCTAACTAACACTTAGTGATTGAGGAAGCAGTATAAAGTTGCCAAGTTCTCAAGTGTGAAACACATGAATTGCTTTGACTCTGGTTGTTAAAATTAGTATGTCTTTTCCTCCAGTGAAATGTTTCCCTAATGCCATCTGCTTCCCACCCCTGCCCCACCCTGTGGCAACATTTGCACTTCTTGAAGGGCAGTTCTGTAAATACATAAATTTTGTCTTTCCCTCTTATCTTAACTGCATCAAGTGACCAGACACAGACAGCTGATCTTTTTTTTCACCCAACCTGACTCTTTCATATATACAAGTAGTTAAATAGTTGCCATAGTTGTTCAGCGTGAGTTTGAGATGGATTTGTTGTTTAAAGTCTCTTACATATTTAAGAGTGTTTAAATGAGGCTAGCTAGCTCTATAATTCACCACTTGTGTAAAAAAAAAAAAAAGTTAGCAGTCTTGTTTTTCAAATAAATTTTTTATAAGCACTGAATTACAGTCAGCACTTCATTTTCCAGCAGTCTGACATTACAACAAAAACAACAGGTTCCTTGCTGTCTGGGTTATTTGTGCTGTTTCCTGATGCCACTTAATGAGATCTAGGGATTTACTGTATTCCTCTGCTGCTCTGCTTACTGAAGTTGGTTGAAGGCAGCAAAGGCAAAATGGTGTACCCCTCAGCCACTTGATCCCTTTCTTAATAAAAGGCATACATTCAGATACAGCAAACATTTAGTATGAGGATTGAACCAAATTAACCTTTGATTTGGAGAACTCAGACTCAGCTGCAGACTACTTTTGAGTTAAATAAAATAGATGAAAAAGTACAGCACTGATTAATAACAAATCAGGCATTAAAAGGTCAACTTGTGTCTTGTCATACTAACAGTTTCCTTTTTTTTTTTTTTTTTTTTGTGATAAAATAGAGATCGTATCTTTTCTTCTATCTTCCCAGCTCTTCCAGAATTTTTTTCAAGTTGGAATTTTGGGGTTTGGCCATGTATGCCTCTGCCAAGAAGGTGGATGTACACACTCTCCTATGCATCACTGGCCTTAATAATCCAGAACAATTTTGTTCTTTCTCTTGCACACAGAGCATACAGCACTCTACCTAGTCTGCTTGCAGCATGCATTAAGTTATTTAAATTAAATGTTTTCACCTCCTTAGCTCACTTAACATTTTTTTTTAAGTGTTAAAGACAGGTGAGGTGCCACATGCAAACCACAGGTGCTAATATAAAAGCTTATCTGTTGGCATCCTTTATATAAACTGTTTGGGGGGGGGGGATAGGAGAGGTGTGTTTCTTGAAGTTAGCCTTTCTATATGCTATATTGCCAGTGTGTCTCAGTCTTCAGTGTGAATGTAACAAGGCACTCATTTATCTTTCAATCCTTGATGTAAATAATTAACCTTTTTTTACTTGGCTTCATGGCACAATTGTAAGGCACAGATTTTAGTAGCATCTACTCAAGGCTTAAAATTGTGTTTGGGACAGAATATACTACCACAGGAACATGCAATCTTGCTTTCCCAGGAGACATGCTATGCATGCAGATGCTGTCTTTTGATTTTTGGACTTTTAGGACCATGAAGAGCAATGATTATCCCTATTCAGTCCTTGCCCTTTCTGGTAAGCCTGAAAAGGAGCAGCAGTTTTGGCAGACTTTTAGGATGTAGCTATGCATGATCCAAGAGGTGGACTTAGGCCAGCCCAGGTGTTAGGGTCTGCTAATCAATCGTGCTTGGCCAAATTTTTCATTTTGCCCAGCTTTCACCTTTTGTTTTATACGTGAAAAGTTTCTGCATTCCTTTTCTAGACTCAGTCTCCCATACCTATTGAAATGAGCCAAACCACGATGATTTTGATGATTGTTGTAGCCCATGAATTGTATTGACTAGCCTGGATTGGCTTTTTAATTGCAATATAGCGGTCTAGTGAGATGGCACAGAGGTGCATGATGGAAGCTGTAGAGAATAGGACGTCAAGGAAGAGCCAGATGGGACACAAGGAAGTTGGAAAAGGCCAGGCATTGTCTGAAAGAGAACAGAAAACTCATTAGAATCTAAGCTTTTTGAGAGTGTTCAGTGTATGGTTTTCCTTTGGCATCAGTACTTTTGAGAAGTTCATAATCCCACAGGAACCAAGCCTTGCCACTGCCTCAGCTGGATTCTGTCTTACATTTTAGTTAGCTTCTAACTGGCATGGCTGCTGCCATCGTATTGATTGGGCTGTTGGTGCGTTATAACCCTTTCCCTGTCTTTTTTGTTCTTTCTAGATCATAAGCAATTTGTAGCAAGGACTGTGGGTAAAAAAGTTCATCCATGACTGTGCTTGTTCCTTGCACCCTGCTGGTAAATGGTTATATTTTCAGCTATGTCTCCTTGATAATCCTATGATTCAAGGTTGTATTAAATGGAGGAGATAATGGGTCATAACCAATGTATTAGTCAATCATGCAGAACCACAGTTGAACCTTAGTGGTGATGTTGAAGAATCTAGTTCACACAGTTTTAAAATAAATTTGCTGTGTCACTTCACCACATGCAGTGAGCACTAATGTGGCAAAGCAGGGCTATTCTCAGTAATGATTTCATAAAAATTGACAGGCTTTCATGCACATGGTGGTTTTTTGGGGTGGGGGTGTGTTGTTCTCTCCCACCCACCCCCGCCCCCAAAGAGGATTTTAAGTCTGGCATCCTGATTCTGACGGTAGTTATCTATCTTCAATGTTAATCTCTATAGTGAACTTGGGGTCTGTCAACTGCATTATATCCAAGATCAAGGTTTTGTAGTGTTCAGCTTTCCAAAAGGCTTGTGGTTTTGACAGCTGGGTCTCCCCTATCAATGTTTAAAATTCAAAACCAAATGAACTTTAAAACTGATTAACTGCTTTATTTTCACTCACTGTTAGTTTGTATTGCAAATGAGTGCTAGCAGCCTTCAATTTGAGGGGCATGTAAGTGTCGTGTGTCTGTAAGAATGTTCTTTAGTCCTAGCGAAGAGTGTGTGAACATGGAAGTTTTTTCTGTTTCTGATGATAGAAGTTGATAAATATATTCTCCTTATCTACAGAATTCAGCTGTATGTAGTCAGTAGGCACATTAATAGTATTGCCAGAGAAATCAATTCTTTGTTGAATGATGATTAAGGGGTGGGAAAAAGACATTTCTAAAGATATATCCAAAGCAGGTTGGTTTTAATCTTCTTGCTCTGAATAAATAGATCTGCATACAGAGAATGCCAAATGAGTTGGACTATTGTAATGCCCAGTTGTATCAATGTGGTAATGTTGCAGTAGTTTGAGATTAAAACATTTTTTTTTTATAATGTGACTGACAGATGGAAATGATAGTGGTGCTGCCTTGACTTGAATTATAAAATTTTCCATCCTCGGGTTTATAAAGTCAGACATAGCAAGTACTTGTCTGCACTCTCACCTGTGTTGGGAAACCTTGCCTGTTAAACAAGAGAATGAATGGATGGAGCTCAGAACTGACCCTCACCCATCCCCAAAGCAGTGAACACCAGGGAGGATGATGTAGGCAGCAAGGCAGAAGGGAAAGAGGTGGTCTATTCTCAAATCATTAACCAGTATCTAGCTGCATATTTCCTAAAATAGATATCATGGTTGAAATTGGCTTCAAAAAATTATGCTGTCAGGCTAGTATGAGAAAGTTGTAATTAGTATATTATGAAACGCTTACTCATACTTAATTTTTTTGTCTACGCTCTCAGCTGGCAGTAAGGTATGGTGCCTTTCTGAAGGAAAAAAATTATAGTTAAAAGAAATAATTGATTTGATGGGCTTTACATTTTTTTGCTCACTCTAGAAAAATAAGACTAATTCTGTTGACTCCGTGATGAAGGATTAGTTCAGATAAAAATGTTAACAATGGAAAGTGTATTCTACATCTTGAAGGATGGTGGATAACACAGCTGGATTTCAAGTGAGCAGCTAATACTTCTGTTGGAGGGTACTAGCTCTCCAATGCTGCTCACTAGGTTGTAGTTGCTTTGCTTCCTGGAGAATTGCACTGTGATAAATCCTTTCCTTCTGTAGTTAATTTACTCTTTGCAAAAGGTGGCTCTGAAATATTTTGCAACAAAAAGCTCTTTTCCTTCTCTTGAATATAGGTGCATTTGTATGTTTTTGAGTTGCAAGAGCTTTTGTTAGTTAGTGCAACTGAACAGAGAAAGCTTTGTCTTTATTTTTGTCTTGTTTTGAATTGGATGCAGAGGGCAGTAAGTTACCACATTCATGACTATAGAATATGTACTGTTGTATTTGTATGTGTGTGTTTTATCTAAAAATCAGAGTAGACTTCAAATGCAGTAGCTGATAAGAATTGAAGAATATTGTTACTGTTTAAACAAAACAAATATTGTGAAACTGAAAGTCCAGAAGAGTCATGTAGTTGTCTAGGTTTCATATCATGGTCTATTTTGCTTTTACTTATTTTGATTTGTTGCTTGCACCTGTGTTAGAAGCTCTGTGCCTAGTGTTTGAGAGATGGCTCTTGGTGGAGTTGTGCATTTTGTGGTGGTGTGTGTGTCACTGTTGGCCTATTCTGTTAGTTTGAGAGTAGGAAAAGGATGGAATATTAATATCCTTTCAGGACTCAGAAAGAATCTCTGACCTTGAACATGACAGTGACCTGCTTGTTCCTTGCCCTGTTTTGTAATTCAGACTGAAGGTAAAATGAGTATGTCCTGCCAAGTGGTGATACAAAGCCATTAGCAGCTCATGCTTAGTTTGAATTGTTGCAAGTTCTGATTCTCCTAGTATAGATCCACACTTGGAGCAGACCAGAACATTTACTGGGCTGACTGAAACTCTCCATCTTTTTTTTTCCTTGGGAGTTGAAAGCTGATTTGAACCAGGTAGTATGCCTAGGTTATCTGACAAAAGTGCCTGCCTGAAAACTTGTCTGGTTTCTCCAGCTGTCAGGTGGCGTAACAGAAAGTGTTCCTCCTTCCTACAAACCTTGCCTCAAATCCTCCCAGTGCTGTGGCAGTGCTGCTGTTGCAAATTTTCCTTGTTTTGAGTCAAACCGGGATAAAATACACATTTTAAGGTTTGTCTTGCACCTTAAGAGAAGATGAGCTTTTACCATAACTGTCTACCCTTGGTTAATCTTTAAGAAAAGCTTTATTTATAGGAAATACCTTGGAAATGTATAGTCCTTAAAGTACAGTATTGATGAGCTGCTCTTGCTGTAAACCAAAAGGTCTTTTGAAAGCTTGGGAGAAAGCACTGCTTGTGTACATGTATAAGCATGATTGAGAGATCTTGAAATAGACTTGGAAGCCATTTGTTCTTCTGCTATAAGGGCTGCTGAAGCGTGTTACCTGTCAAGGATTTTGTTGCTGTTAGATAATGTTGCTTTTACTGAGATGGAAATTAGGTATTTTTAACCACTCGCTGACTGAAGTCTAGGTTTCAATCTTCAAATCGGTGTGCATGTGTCTGTAACTTGCATGTGTGGCGTTCACCCTTGTGTCAGTATTCAGCTGCGTGGGCTGTATAGGCCTGGTGTTTCCAAGCTGCTGTCTTGCTGTTTCACCCCTGTGGCTGCCTGCCTCTTATTTTTCTGCTAAAATTTCTGCTTCAACAGTAGTTGTTCACTGTCATAGTTTCCTTAATTTAGCCAAAGTTTGGTTTTTTTTTAATTAGAGTTGCTTTGTGTAGAATAAAGCTTTGGTTTCTTATTTATCTTTATACTTGAAATTTTGGAAAGTAGCCCTCAATAGAAGTTTTCTCTCATAGTTTGCACAAGCAAGAAGGGAGGATTTGTTGTGGCCCATCAGTAATGGGGAAAGATTAAGATAGTCCCAGGCTACAAACCATTGTTTTTAAAATCTATCAGCCTTGCCGTCTGATTTTTAAGTGGATGAATATCAGGAATAGAGAATATATTTTTAAAATGTATGTGCCCTGTCTCAAAGTAATCCATTGCCCACCAAACCGTGGGGAACAGACTTCTTCCTGCTGCAGGCTTTGCAAATGAGAGGATCTCTCAAGTTTGTTTACTAATTTCACTATCTGATGAATAGCAACATTTTTGCTTTTCTTCAGTAGTTCTAAGTATTAAAAATTTGGATAACTTTTGAAAGCTAGATTTCAGAGAATGCAATTATTTCCTAACATACCCTCCTGTTTTTGGAAGAAATGGGAAGAGTTTAGCCAGCAATAAAAGCAATGAACTGTTTGTATATTCTGACACTTGCACCCCTAAATTGAAATTGCAGTGTGTATTTGTACCAGAGTACATTTTGGTTGCTCTGCTGAGAATAAATAATCTGCTTCTCATGCTGTTATACCTGTGAGTTACAGATTTGTTTATTTTTAAAAGGGGCAGCCCTTTATTACAGAAAGTGTCTATTTCTGAAGTTTTTTCTCTGAGTGTGCTGTCAGGGCATGGAGCCAATATCTGTAGTAGCTTTTGAATTTGAATGCTCTGTGACACATTGGTTTTTACAGTCAGGATCATTTAATGTGACTGCACTTTAGTTCACACCTTTTTCCTCTCAAATATTCTCCACATAATTAGATATCAGTCCCAAACTGGAAGCATAATATTTGTATTCTCTATCTAGAAGTTGCACCCAGCTATTTCATTATTATAGGAACATTCCTGTGTGGAAGTGCCAAGAGGATGAATTTAATTAGCTCTCCAGTTGTCAATGATTATTCAATGTTCAAGTAGTTATCTGGCTAATGTAGCTTCAAGATTTAGACTTGTTATGTATTTAAATGTCTGTTCTAGCTTCATTCCATTAACTCTTCCTGTTTTGCTTGTGCTTTGAACTTCTATAAACACCTCAGCATCTTCCCCAGTGGATGAAGTGGCAAAGCAGTTTTTCTGGTTGGCTGCCAAAGAGTGACTTGTATGCAAGAACTTTGTTTTAACCACTACTGTGTGAAAGGCCGATCAGTCTTAGCTAATTCCAACTAATTTTGCTACTTTCTTGTAAATTTCCTGCAACATGAAAGATGCTTTTGTTTGACTTTTAAATTAAGATTCCTAGCATGCTTTTAAAGGGTTGTAACCAGGATTTAGCACTGGATTAATAGAGAGATTAAGGAGCAATAGTCTCTTTACAAAGTTAAAAAGAAAAGATTTATTCATCTAGCAAAACAAAAATAATATAAAAAAGGCAAACAAAAAACCCTGTACCACCACCAAAAAAGAACTCCACAAAATCCAGAACATGCCTTCCCTTTGTATTGATTGCTAGTCCAATACTAGTACTTTTTATGGTTAGTAGTTTTACTTTTATTATTAATGAGGCCTTTGGCAGGAATTAAGCAGTTACAATATCTGTGTGTAAGTATGTATATACATGTTTCTTGTCTCTGCATACGCATGTGCACATATGTGACATCCTAAGGTTTTTTATAAGCGACTGTGGTGTCGTTTTTAAGTTAGAAATCACTGTCCTGGTCATGTACATTTACTTTTCTTTTTAGACACTGTTACTTGGAAAAAAGGTTATTTTATGATCTCAACACTGAATTCTGACCTCCAGTTCATACATCTGTTTAGGGAGAAGCAGTCTGTAATACACAGAAATTCAGTCTCAAGGCATTTAGTGAATAAACACATTTGTTAATAAAGTGATACCAGTCTTCTGCAGCAAACAAAAGTTACTGATGGCCTTTCTGAAATAAAGTTTATGATTATGTTTGCTTGTTGCTCAGGCAACTCTTAGAGATCTAGCATAGACTGCAGGAGTTCATTTTTCCTTTTGTTATGTAGGGCCCAGGGGTATCTATATGTTAAAGATAATTGTGTAGATCCAAGTTTGTCGAAAAACCCATCTTGTTGATTTTTTCCATTTGTATGATACATAAATAGACAATTTAAAATGTATTCTTTTAAGAAACTTTAGGAGTAAAAGAGAGACTTTCCCATGGAGCTACCTCTGATTAGTTGTCAAAAGCAGTATCTGAAATAAAGCTGAGTATGAGAGAATGTGAAAAAGTCATGTTTGTTCTGTAATGAATAACCAGAAAGAAAATGTCACACTCGGTGTATGTTCATGTAAAAAAAAAAAACCCTATTTTATTCCATATGAACCGGACTAAATGAGTCTCAAACATTACACGGATTGAGGCTTTCTTGGCTTGACAGAGTTAATTCTTTAGGGTGCTTTATGAACCTGCTGCTTTCTTCTGGGTGGGTGAAAAGTAGGTTTCTCTGAAACTAGTACTGGTAAGGTTTGTTGTCTCCAATGGTGTAAGGGAGCATCTCTGGCTGTTCATGAAGCTTGGAATCAATACTAAGATAAAATAATGTGCTGGATTCCAAGAAAGTTCAAAACCTGTTCAGTACACTGAACAGATACCTAGACTTCATTTCATGTAAAAGACTGCCTACAATTAGCATAATATCCAATAGAATAGATACCAACATTATGCTGATGTTTAAAATACTACACTGTACAAAATGTGATTTCCTGTTTCTAGTTCCAATTTAGTATCAATTCTAAGTCTCAGGTGACTATTTTTTTTGAATGGTTTATTTCAAAGGAAAAAATATCCACAGTGGTATACTTTCCATAAAGACATTAAGCTGTATTAAGGTGAGAGGGGGAGAAAAATTAGCAGCCCTCATCCAAATTATTTTTAAAATTGTAATGGTGGAAAGCAAACAGTTCTTCTGTTTAAATTAGACCTTCCCAAATTGTATGCCATATGCTAGCCTGATGAAACAAATGCACTGTACTTACCAAATAATATTATGAGGAGGGCAATCGGCATCACAAACAGACCCACGAGCAAATCTGCCACCGCCAAGGATGTCAAAAAGTAGTTGGTAGCATATTGCAACTTTTTCTCCAGAGACACCGCCAGTATGACAAGTATGTTCCCTCCAATGGTGGGGATTATCACCAGGAGGATCAGTAAAGCTGCCCAACGCACTTTATTTCCTTGTTCATCGCTTGGGTATTCCTGCTTGGGTTCTCCTGCTACTGAGAGAGGTGACAAAGATCCATTGCCAACTCCAGACCCATTCAAGAAATGTAAAGGATAGGACATCTTTGTGTCCAGCAGAAAGTATTCAGGAGCTGTATTTTGCACAGGAAACGGTCTAAGAGTTCACTGTTCCTCTCTGGTCCACGATGGTCCTGAAGAAAGGCCAGCATGGTCAGTATGGTAAACTGGTCATCTGCTATTTTGAGGTACTGTAACCATGTCCGAGCTGGTATCCAATTTTTTTATCCTGTGTCTTGCTGTGTGCAGTTAGGTCTTAAAAATCAAAGTCCTGTCTTGTGTCCATCTCTGGTAGGTAGGGTTCAGTGGTCTGGTCTCCCCTTTATAGCGAGGTTCAGGTTTCAGAAGATTATAGGAGACAGTTCAGTAGCTGTGAAAAGCAGGCAGTGCGTTAGCTTTCTTTTTGTTAGTTTGGTTTTTTTCCCCTTTCTACCGCAGTAAAAAGTGATAGATCAATTTGGATGTTAAATGTTTCCCTTTAGATACAGGGTACATAGATTTGCTCTTTATAAGTACAAACTGATGCAAAGGCAGATGCTCGTGTTGTGTATATGCAACTCCTCCTCTCCTGATAGTCTCCAGCAGCGTGTGCGTAGGCAGATGGCAGTTCCCATATTTCCCCTTATTAAGAATCCTATTTCGCCACAGAGGGTCACCCCAAAAATATCTTCAGAAATTATGTATGAGGTTTCCGTTTTAGTGTCTGCAGCTCCTAATTTATCAGGTGCAGGTCAGGAAGCTGTAGACAATAAAATACTGGTGACTGTCTGAAGGGGACCATAAAGATTTATGGAACTGAGACATCTAAATTTACACATTACTTGAAGGGATGGGGGGGGGGGGGGGGGGCGGGGAGTAAACCATTTGTTTTTGTAATCTGAGCAGGGCTTTTATTAAGCACAGCCTTTTCTTTCCCTCCCTCCCTCTCTCTCTGTCTCTCAACTGCTGGAGACTTAAGCCGTACATTTCCCCCTTCAAGCAGAGACTAAAACAGCTGTCACAGTGTTAAGCTGAACAAATGCTCAGTTACTGAGAAGATTTGATGTGTTGCATTTTTCAGGTGAAGAAAGCCTTACCTCTTTCTCTTGCATTTCACTTTCTCTTGCATTTCAGTAGAGTTCACTTTGCTTCCAGGAATATCCGTTTTGATTTTCTTTTTCGTCATGTGGAGGATTTTAAGATAGGATTTTTTTCACTGCTTTCTTGAAAACAAGTTTTTCAATTGGTTTTATTTTTTAGACTTTTTCTAAAGCTTTTCTCTTTGTGTGCTTTTGTTTAGCACATTTCTTCTAACACCAAGATTAAGAATTTCTGTTTTGGGAAAACTGTATTTCTTACCCAGGTATTTTGTCCAACTCTTGATCGGAGTAAAAGAATCATTCTGGCCACATTTATAAAAAGATAGAAATAAGCTTGTTTTCTTTTTTGCTGTTCTTTTCCATTCTTTTGATGATTTTACTTAAGCGATTAGCAGAGTCTCTGTGCAGTTTTCTCGTTGTTCATTAGCAAAGCTCGCTGTCTGCTTCTGCCCTTGTTTGTTGATTGACTCACTGCGGTGTATCCAGCTCAAGTGCTTGAAAAGCAGGGAAGTAAATGAGTGGGACTTTGGCTGGAAAAGAGCCAGAGAAGGGTTGATTGATTCAGTGCTCCAGTACTATAACGTGTGCTCCTTGTAGCTGTATCGGGATGTGCAGATCCTGTAAATGACCCTTCACGCTATGATATGGTAGTTATATGCACCACAGCGTGCGTATGCCTGCGCGCTTGCTCTCTCTGGACGGAAGCACTGTTAACCCTGAAAAGTTCTGCTGCCCTGTAAACACCCCAGTTTGTTGTTTTTTTTCTTGACAGATTTTATGAAAGTATTGTCTAGCCCTCTATTTTAAGTTACACTGTTACTTTAAATCTTCTTGCAGCTGCTTTTTATTACCACAAATGTTCTCTTTTGTTACCCTTGCAGCTTTCAGTGGATGTGTGTATGGTCTTTAACATCATCTTACAGTTCTGCATTAAAATGCAAATAGAGTTCACTTCCAAAGACATTAGCTGGACAAGTGTGTAATAGTCTTTGAGTTTAAGACCAGAAGAGATCATAATCTGACCCCCTGTATGTCACTGGCCATTACATTCCATGAATTGCTAGTGCTTACCAGGCTTGAGCTGGGAATTGGGTCCTCAGTGAACTCTGAATCAATTTATATTTGGTTTTGGTGTTTTTTTTAAAAAGAAAGCATTCATATCTTTAAGATACAACTACTTTGGGGCTGAAAAGAAAGCTGCTGCTAGAAATTAATAGAAATATTTGACTTAAAGTGTGTTCATATCATACGATAGCAAAGTAGTTTTCGCTTGTTCCTTATTTTTCCTGTGTGAAGGAAACCTTTGGCAAGATTCCATGCTGTACTCATTTGCAACTGACTTTTGATGTCTATTCTTCAGAAAAGTATATATTAGGAAATAAAGATTAATCTACCTACATTAATTTTGTTTCCTTATCTGACCACCTCCCCAGCATAATGTCTGATAGAACTGAGAGAGCAGAGTACGTGAAAACATAGAAAAAGCAGAAATTGAGACAGGACGATACTATATTGGGCTACTGAGCATTTGGATTCAGTTTTCCTGAAGCTCGACCTATGTCTAATAACTTTCTGTTTTATTTTATAAATCTTGAAGGCCCTCCTGGCATTAATCTATCTGTACTTGAAGTCTTTACCAAAATTTCCATTGGATAAACAGAGCCTGTGTTCACTTTTTCTGATTGTACAGGTAAAGCTTGTTTTCCTTCATCATTGACACTTGAGCTATTTTTTTCTTGTTGAAAGACAGCTGGAATTATTACTGCTTTTTGGAGATGGAGCTATGGGCAGTGTGTTTCCATAAAAAATGGAAAACAAATAAACCACCAAAGTATAGTAAAAGATAGATTAATCCTTTACTTTCAGTGATCTTCTTCTGGGGGTGTGTCACAAGCAACTCTTCAGGTCACATCTCTGAATTTAAAGAACAGAATTAAAACTTCCAGGGGAAAAAAAAAATAATGCATCTATCAGAACCATCTGCTGATCATCAGCGTGTTACTGGTGCAAGCCTGTGTTGGAGCTAAAGCATTATCTTGAAAGAGGGGGTTTTTGTTTGGGTTGGTTGTTGGGGGTTTTTTTTGCTTGGTTGGGTTTTTTACTTCTCACACTTTCACAGTGCAGTAGACACTATCCCTCAATCAATCTGGCGTGGGGGAAGTATCAAGAGTTACAGAAGCGTAATTTTGAGTTCTGCATTACCTCTATAAATTTTCTTCATAGGTCTTGCTATCAAGAAGCATCACTGTTGGCTACTGTGGTAAAGGTGTTTTGGTCAAAGTGAAGATCAAGTGTTTCCACTTCTCTGGAATGCCTCAGTGGATGTTACAATGTCATTTATATGACAAAATCATATTTTTAGCTACTAGAATGACTAAATTAAATACGTTGGGAGAAGAGAGGCACCTTGATGAAGCACCAGCAGAAGGCTGTACTGTTGCCTGAAGATTGCTCTGGTGAAATCTGCATAAACGCATTCATACCTGATTGAAAATGAAATTATTTTTTTAAAATGCAGATGAAAACAGTTTTCTTAAGAACTTACAGAGGAAGATTATATGAGTTTAGTTGCATTAGGCATGTATACCTGCTTGGTGCAGATGGCTAGAAAACTTATCTGCGTTTTGTGAGGTTTTTTTAGCTCTCCCAGTTTTGAATAATTTGAGAAACACATCCTCCTTTATAGATACGGATCTGCAGTAGTTCCTTCACTGCATGCTTCTGGCTAGGCTTTCTGTGCCGGCCTGTGTCCTGCCCCCATATCCAGCTCCTTTCCTGTGTTAATGATGATAAACCTTAAATTTTGCTAGACCCCACTCCTGGTCCACTGTACCTTAATATCTGAACCATGCATAGATACTAATTTTTTTCCCCATCCCTTCCTGTTATTTCTGTTTTCAGATTGCCAGTACTATTTTATTTGAATGGAGCTATGTCCACGTTAGATGTGAGCTGACACTGGTGACAGTGTTGTTCAGCTGGTGCATATCCTTCAAGTTCATCTGCTGTGCCTCTTGGCAGCGCTCGGCCTCATCCTCCTGACAGTGGGAGGCTTCCTAGAAGTTCTCATTCTTTAGCAATACATGCTTAGGCAACCAGGATGCATTTCAGAAAAACATTGTGGAGAAGGAGGCTGTGTTGCACACAAGAGTTGCAGGAAGCTCCTGGCAGGGGAATATCTTGGTATTTTTTGTCAAGAGAAAAAGAGACAGGGTTTACACCCTTGCATAATCTACACCAAAATGTGTCTGTCTGCATTTTTCTCTGCAGTTTTACATTTTCTATGTTTTCCCTCTGCTGCTACATGCCCCGCCTCCCCCTTCAGAAATGACTGCAAATTGTGCCATTAGATATCTGCATTCCTTCTTTATTAACTCATTTATGGATGAAATGAAACTTCTGTTAAGCTTTTCTTTTTTTTTTTTTATCTCTCAGTGCACTACAAAACAACTTGTGGAAATAGTTCTGTATCAAGTGATTTATTCATGTCCAATAGTTTAGACAGCCATAAATATTTAGAATCTTTTGAAATATGACTGGAGAGGAATCTAAAAGATATATTTGACATTGTTCTTTAATTCTCTGACATTTCATTTTTCAGTGAGTTGTAAAGTCCTTAAATATTTAGACTAAAAAAATGTGTTAGTGATGCTTCAGGCGCTTCCATTTTTAGTCTCAATCACAAGACCACTGTGGTGGTTTATTTTCAATATTTGGTTTATTTACTTATTGATGCTATCTTAGATATACAGGATTTCATGTTTAAATATTACTGAAATATAAAGAGAAATGTCAATAGTCCTCTAACCTTCAAGGTGTGCAACTTACAGAATTGGCGATAGGCTGTGCAAAGGTATTTGGATGTGGTTCTAACTGGGCTGTGATCTAAAACGAAGTGGAATATGCTTGAAGATATGGCAATCTGAGTTTTTAATTTGTCTTGTGGTGGTGTTGTGTGCCTCTTAGAAAAAAAAATAAAAAATCAAGTGGATTGTTAAAACAGGATTGATGTATCTAACAATGTTCCTCAACTTTTGGTAGCCCAATAAGGCTCTTGTAGGTACAGCCTACTAAGAATTACAGTATCTGCAGATGGTGCAATTGTAATTACCTTCAGAAAATAAAACCAAACAGTTTAGGTACCTTACAGATTCCTAATAATGCTACTATACGAAATGTTTCATGGTGAAAAGGGAATACAGTTTCGGGGTTCTCTGCAAATTATGGGGAACCTTCCATGGTCAACATGAGGGACTGAAAAGAAAACTAACAATTTTCTGTGTCCAGCTGATCTGAGTGGTTTTGTTCATGTTGATCTGAGTTACTAACAATTAACATATTGGGGTTTATATTGTGAATTTTTGTCCTGGAGGCTTAAGAAAAACTTTCTCTTCCTCTCTCTTTGGAAATAATGAAGAATGCAAAACTTTCTTTGGTTTCTCAGAAATTCTAGGGTGCTTACAAGCTAAGTATCAGCTTTTATATCAAGGGTATAACATTGATATGTGTATAAATGTCATTTATATTCAGTTATATCTAGCAGATGAACATCCCCAGGAATGAGATCAAAGTTGAGGCTAAGGCTCAGGTAATTGGGCAGGAGTTAGGCAGCTCCTCTGTGTTCTGTCTGGTTATGGCTTCTGTGAAGATTCAAAATCCTTAGCTGCATAGTGTTCATTTCTTGTGGAGGCTTTGAGAGCAGCAGTTGATGAGTAAACTAATAAAATGCTAGTAGCTATTATGTTTTACTGAGAATTTGTCATTACTGTCTTGGTGCATCTTTGTTTTTCTTCACAGTTTTGTTTATGATTTCTGAAACAAACCATTAACTGAATCTTGAAGGAAGTCCTTCATCTGCAGCCCATATATCACAACAGTAAAACTTATTCTGGTGTAGAGTGGGAATAAAGCTGTAGCTGACTAATGTGTTGAAGCCCTTTAGAATAAACTTGTACGCTTTTTTGGCTTCTTGATTCATTTAGATTCCTGGTAACAGAACAAAGTTGAGGCTGGTTGAGATGTTGGCTTTTTTGTATATGGGTCTGGGTTCACTGACGTCTGTTCTAATGGCTTATGTAGGAGCAGCTGAGCAATTTTCAGATGAAAATGAAGGAAATAATCAGGCCGTTCTTTTGTCGTCGTTTTGCTGTTGTAGTAAAATGTAATTGCAAAAGCAAACTGCTTGAGCAAAACCAGTGTTAGGAAAAAAGGAAGGAACCAGTGCATTAAAGATAATTTGGTTTTTAAAAATAGACATTGCCTATCTTGCTAAGATATACATCCCAGTTTAGAGATGTGCCTTAGGCTTTAATGTAGGAATTTTTAGATTAAATTACTGGACTGTGTTATGGGAAGGTCAGACTAGAGGACTGTGGTACGTTGCTTCTATCCTCAAAATATATTAAATATAATTTAGGTTTAGAATTTTTACTATGACTTTTAAGAGGGTTGGGGGGGAATTGTGTCTGGAGATAAAACTTCTGCCCACTGAATATCCAGACGTTATCATGATATTTCATGGGATGTTCTGTTTAACTTGTAGTCATGTCAGATGTCTGTATTAGGACTGACCAAGAGTAGCCTGTTCCTGAGTGTGACTTCTGATAAGCCATCTACCTTTTTTTTTAGTATTTTTTTAAGTTTTCTCACACTCTTCATTACTTCTCTCCCTCTCCCACAAAAGATTTCTACTCAGTAACCACATTGGTTCAGCCATCAGCACAACAGAGTGGTAGAGGTCTTCAGTGGGGAGCCGAAGGGTTGGTCTCTGTTTGAGAACCTGTGTGGGGCTTGGTACCAGTGAAGTGAAATCCTCCTCCATCAGCAGCAGGATTGTCCCTCAGCTGTGCTGAGTGTCGTGTGGTTGTGCTCAAAGTGAAGGGTGAAAGCCTCGGGCCAGGGCAAGGAGAATGTGGTCGTGCTTTAAACATATTCCCTACCTGGATTACTAGTTGGAAGTAATGCCATGGGAGCGTGAGTGCAGCCTGTAACTGTTTATGAGGGATTCTTAATTTATTTTTTTTTTTTTTGTCACTTGACAGAAATGTTTTGTGTGTTACGAATTTTATTAAGTGTGGGTTTGGGCTGATATGGGCTAACCTTTGGCAACAGTGTGTAGGACTTTATTGCTGAGACACTTTACAAAGCGAGTGAGGAAATGTTACTGCTTAAGTATTGATGCCAACAGTGCTCTTGTGTACTGAAGTCCTGTCCCTCTGATAAGCATTTTTACAAGACATTTCACTTCCTCAGCCCACTTGTAATTCTGTGTGTAATAGAGAGCTAGAATGGGAATACACTTGAAGATTGCAGGACCGAGAAGACTGTATTACTGAGGAAAGTCGGACCCGTTAAGTAGCTTTAACTCCCAAAGTAGATTTACAGAAGGCCTCCTGTCAAAATGTTTGACCATTTTATGGATAGATTTGAGAGAAAAGCATTTGGGAAAATGGCCACAAATAATTTAAATGTGACTAAGAATTTCATAATCAGTGTACTTTAATCCTGATTTTATAAAAAAAACTGTGTGGGAACTTCTGAGCTTGCAGACACAAAAGATGTGTCCAAGTTAATGATTCTATAAAATCCAGCTTTCTGAGCAGGAATTTAATGATTAATGCTTCAAAGTGTATAATCACATCTTTACCAGAAGATGTTTTTCTCTTCCTCGTGTCACAATCTGCCTGTTTAACATTTGCTGAAGTAAAGCAAACACAAAGGTGTTAAGAGTCTTTGTGCAAGAGCTGAAGTCTTCTGTGCAGCTGAATGCTTGGGCTCATTTATTACAGGTTTTGTGACTCCTGGTCTCTACATCAGCTCATTTTTGAAAATCATTGTCAGCATCCAAGTTGTTATTTAAGCAAGAGACTGGCAGGTAGTTTTAAGTGTCTTCTAGTTTATAGTCTTCACTTTACATCATTCTGTTTCCCAGCTCTTCCTCCTTTCTTAACATTTGTCACCATAGCTGCATCTTGGAGGCAACGGTTTCCAGCAACTTTGCCTTTGATCCTCTCTTCTTTTGTGTTGGTTGTTGGGGTTTTTCTGCTGCTGTTTGGAGGGATTTGGGGTTTTTTGTAAGGTAGCGATGGTAGATAGAATTCTCTCCCCATGCAGATGTTTTAGCAAAACTCACAAAGAAACAAGACACTTGGAAGTAGGGTAGGAGACCTGGGTACTTGCTGCTATTACTGCTGAAGCATTGAGTAGCCTCTGAAACCTGGGTGCCTTCGGGTCCTTTCAGCAGTTCTCGGGGAGGACTGGAGCCTGTGCAGTGGTGCTGCCTGTCTGCAGTCAGCTGGATCAGGAGAGAGGGCTGTGAAAAAGTTCAGGACTAGTTATGAGACGAGACTATGGGAACACATTAAAATGAGAGGAGGTAATAGCTAGAGTAGAAATTAAGTGATTTTGTATGTAGAGTATAATTGAAGTGTGAGTGTGGGATTATATGAGCATGTCTTCTGTCCCCAGTCACAATGAAAGAAGACAATGAACCAGATGATTGCTTGTGAAGGACTTTTTTTCTTTTTTTTTCTTTCTTTTTTCTTTTTTTTTACTTGTTTTCTATGATTCAGGTATTCATTTAAATAAAACTAGTGCCGGAGCATACTCTATAATGTTTTTTCTACCTCTTGAGTTGAGTGCTTTGATAGCATCAAGTAGGATCATTAAGTGTCTGTAATTCCTGTGTACAGCAGATACTGCTGCTAACCTCCATCTTCCAGTATAGCAAACATAAGAAGGGAAGCTAAAACTAAGGTGTTTTCAGCTCTTTCTTTATATATTTCAGTTTGAAATCAGTTTATAGTCAAAGTAAATGGCTTGCAAGACTGCTTTTAGGATTGTGAATGTGACAATTAAAAAGCTAGTCTGGGCTGCAAAACAGTGAGATGGAGTGGATAACCAGATGATGTGTGCTTTGAAAACAGGCATAATTAAATGATTTGCGATTTATGGTTTCCTGCCTGCCTCTTTTCATAAGCGTGTACTTGCCAGCTGCATTCCTGTGTGGCTCTTGTGTTCATGGTGTCATGAGATGGGGTAAATTTAACAGATCAGCTGTGATGAATGTGCTTGCAATACCTATGAGTTCAGAATGCAGACTCATCTGACACAGAGGTGCTTACTTTACAAACAATTTCGCCTTTGCTGCATTAGAAATGCTGAAATTGGCAGTGTACGATATACCAAGTGGTTTGTGGGGCATCAAAATCAATGGAGTGATAAATATGACTACAAACACAGGAAGGAAATGCATGTATGCACAGCTGTGAGTTCTGCCCTACTGCAGAAATGCTCAGTGTTCACAAGACACTGAATTAGCAGTGTGTGCTTCTTGCTGTAGGAAATTAAGAGTTCATCTCTCCCAGCACTGGGCTAGAAGTTCTGTTGCTGTAATGACCAACAGGACACTGTTTCTGAGCTGGTGAGGCATGGAGCATTTGCTCCCATTTTGGATCTCTGAAAAGGCAGCAGCATCACAGCATCATATTATAAGGAGGCAACAGCAGACATTGTTGATTGGAAGTGTGTGTTGTATCAGCATTTCATCACATGCTTTGATTTACAGCAGTGGGTGAAGGTGAGGAGTCAGCAGAAGCAGTGAGCGGAAAAGGGAGTTTGGGACCCACCAGCCTTGAAGGCTGATTGATACTGGAGTTGGGTTTTGTGTCTGCTGATGGGAGATTTAGTAATGTGTGACTCTAATGGAGAGTAAACCTCTGCTAATGGAAAGTCTGCCACAACAGCATGATTTCTAGAGATAAAGACCTCAATCTCAATAGATACATCATTCTGCTGGGTAATCTTTGAAAGGCAGAAAACATGTGCTAAAAAGGAAGACTTCAGTAGTGGGAAGTGTCTGGTACCTGCAGCAACAGGGAAGTTTATGTAGTTGTGCGCTTCCTTGTTCTCTTAGTCCATTTGTTCCATCCTACTGGTTGTGTTCTGAGAAATGCAAAACATACAATGTGGAAGAACAATTGTAACATTCTAGTCTCCATATTTTGGAGAACAATAATAATAAACAACATTCTTTTTTTGCCGTTCTTTAGGACTCCTGAACAGTGTCCAAGTGTGGTTTCTTTGCTGTCAGAGAGCTACAATCCTCATGTGCGTTATGGGGCTGCCATGGCTTTGGGTATCTGCTGTGCGGGCACTGGAAATAAGGTGAGGACCAGAAGCATCTATTGCCAAGACTTTTTATGCTCTCTTGCCACAGAGACATTTGTGTGGAAACATCCCACACACAGATAGATTTCTTGCACATGTACACTGCTAGCCAGCTGGAGTAGAGCAATGCTACTTTAAATTATTTAACTGTCCTGGGCATAGAGAATTCTTTTCCTCCTTCTACAGAGTAGATAAAGTAGAAGAATATTTTTATACATTGTTGCCACATCCTTGGAATTTTGTCTTCAAAACTTTTCTTAAGAGTTTTCTTACTGTCAAGTTGCCACTGAACTTTAAATGTATATTCACTACTCCAAAATCAATACTCCTTTGCCCTTGGAGTTGATCTTTTACAGATTGCTTTATGGGGAACAAGGGGGTGCCAGTGACAGGAAAACAGCAGAGGTGTTGCTTAACTTCTAGCTCCTTTTTTCTTTCCTGTGATACACGATTCATGGAAGATGCACATAGTAAAGCCAAGTGTAGTGAAATTTAATGAAATTTACTGGAGTTCCAGATGTGTAATTCACAGCCAGTAAATTTTATTCTCACTTTATAAGTGTCAGTGAAGGATGATTCTCACATATGATAGCCAGGACCTTTTAGAGTAAAAGGATTCCTACTTCTGCTGTGGGAAGTGAGTGGTCATTGGGACAAGCAGCAAGTAAACTTGGGGATAAACTTGATCTACTTCACCCAGATGTGTGTATAATCTGTACTGGTACTGAATTGTAGTTTCAAAACAAATGCACAGCCTGTCCATATGGAAGTAATATTTCATGCTTCTGAGTCTTTGAATAAATCTCATTCTTATCTGTATCGTCCCTTCCTCAGCTAGTATTAAACACTTGGTCTGTGGCTCTTGCAAGCTGAGTGTTCCCCAGCATGTCACTTGTATTGTGAAATGCGTGGAATGCTGACATGCACTGCCTGCCGCCTTTAGTCTCTAAAGCGTACAGACTTGAAAGCAAACTGAAGGTCCTATTTTTATCCAGGTTGCTTTATTCTTAAGTGGAAGGTGGAATCCAGGAGCTAATTATTTTTAACCTACTACATCTGACAAGCTGATTTAAGTGGAAATGCTTTTAGTTGCACAAAGGAGTCTGGTTTATTTCCAGATACATTGTGTGATAAAGACCTAAACTGTCTGATTAAATGCAGAAATGTCAGAGCTTATATTAGTAGGTTTTGAAGGCCCAAATATATTCGACTTTGGAGATCAGAAAGTTCAGCTTTTTGTTGTAGTAGATGTTCCATACGTGGTATTGAATACATGCCAAAGAACGAATGAGTCATCTTCAGGTGCAGAAGCACAGCCTCCAAAATAGCTCATTTGGCAAAAGCAGTCTAAGCACAGGCATGACATTATTCTAGAAGTGGTTCTTAAAAATAGTTTTTTCTATAAAATCAACTTGTTTTTAAAAGCCTTACCCTGACAGAAGGAACCCCAAGAGGGGTCTGTGCTGGGAGAGTCATGCACTTGACTGCATGCTCAGGTCCTCGGTTTAAGTATGGACAGGAGAGAGCTTTGTACAAGAGATTGCCAAGCAATCCTGTCTGACTTTGTAATCAGAAGATCACATAACAGATTAAAAGAGGCTCTCCGAGTTTCTTAGGGTGTATGCTGAGCTCTTATCTCTCCTGTTCCAAAGAGTATCTTAACAGTTTGCTTCGCGTGCTGTTTCAGAGGGCTTTTAGAAAGCCCCTGTGTTGCCACAGATGAAATCTATCTGTGCAAGCCCGTGGCTGTACAAACTGCTGTCTCAGGTTTATTCTGCTCAGATCTGAAGAGCATGGTTGCTGGAGGCTGGCTGAGCTCACTAACAACTTGCTGCTGTTGAAACAGGTGGTCTTGGTCCCTCCTGCCACCTTTTGTTCTGTCTCATGTCCAGTTCCCTAGTGAGCTGGTTCAGACACAAACACTCAGAAAACTGACCCAGATAACAACATAAAAGGGAACAGTTCTCTGTTGAATTATGCTGGAAAAGCTCAGAGAGGTGCGACAAAGATTGCAGCTAGCATGGGGAAAGGGAAGGGACTGGGTAGCTGAAGGGCAACTGAGGAAGGAGAGGGATCTCATTTTGGTAGCAGTGTGTTTAGATGAGCGCAGTTGTCCTGTGTAATATGTGCTGAGGACCTTGTATGATTAGAAATGAATTTGTGTCTGTAGTAATTCTGGGTATATTTAAGTCATGGCTTGCAAAGTGGCAGAACTGTAAATGGAGATGAAAAAATGTGCTTACAAGAGATTATTTAGTCTGAGATGCCTGCACATTGCCCATGCTGGTCTTGGGTACATCTAAGCAGCATCTATTACAATAGACTGTCTTACAGCTTTTCATAATCAATGACTGCATTGAACAGAATGCTTACCGATAGGTCATTGTGGATCATATTCGTGTTGCATTTAGTTGGGAACTTACTGAATTTGAAGAAGCAACTGAGCATTTTGAAATGTTTTAAAAACCTGGATTTACTATACGGGTGCTCAGAGGCAGCCCCACCTGATTTAGGTTTGAAATGAATGCTTTCATGTGATGCTAAATGTTACAGCTTCTTAGAATAAAGCATAAAGTCAAGAATGTGAGACCTGGATTGTTTCACCATCTCATTTTTTAACCTCCAACGTGTTGTTTGATATCTCTGGTTCATTTGTTCCTTATACAGAAGAGGAAGGTAATGCTGGTGTATTTTGTTGGTAAGAATGGCAAAGTGTATGAATAATTTATGTGTATGATTTAAGGCATGTCAGTAGTTCCAATGTGATGAATGCATCTGTTGCTTACAACAACTGTTGTTTATCTGTTGCCCTATTTCTGCAGGTAGGTCTTGTTCCATCCATCGCTTTTTTTTCCTGATTTTTAGATTAAAATCCACAGAAATACAGATTTCTGCTTCATTTACCAAGAACAGGCAAAATACATTTTATATCTGATAGCATCAGAGTACTGAATTCTGGGATACTAAAAATAACAGTATTAACTTTGTGACTGCTTATTTCTTGGGTTTTGTTTTTCATTTGTGTTTTCTTTTTTTTTAGGAAGCAATTAATTTGCTTGAGCCAATGACAAATGATCCTGTGAACTACGTACGTCAAGGAGCTCTGATTGCATCTGCCCTTATCATGATCCAGCAGACTGAGATTACCTGCCCAAAGGTAGTGTGGCGTACTTAATTTACTGGCTTGCTAGGTGGAAAAATTGTCCTGGATGCCAGATCTTTAGGGTTTGGCACTGCATGTAAGTTTAGCAAGAAAGTGTATGTGTTTTGTAAAGAGCCAGAGCTGGATGCACAGCAGGAAGCTCCTGCATGGATCAGATGCTCACTTTGGAATGGGGGAGCAGTGCACGCTGATTGAAACATGGTGGATAGATAACAGCATTTTAATTCTAGGTATTAATAAATGCTCTTTCTTAAAAGGTCTAAAAGCATCTTCAATGATATGAAAGTGACTGTCTTCCACTAACATGCACGAGGCCCGTATATTCGTGGTTTATGTGAGCACTGTGATTTAGTGAAGGAGTTGGTTTTGACCGTACTAAACTTAGTTTTGAATGTTGTCAAGCTGCAGGGAAGTCCTGCTGTAACTATGTTTCTTTTGTAGCTAGTCTTTTCAGGTGAAAGAGTTTCTGCTGTCAGGACTGGCTTAGTGGCTTAATAGCAGATGCATTGGTTTTTTAATGGAGTTTTTCTTTCTGCTCAGAAGGCAAAAAGGATGGCATGTGCAGTGTTTAGCTTTTAAAAACAGATTGCCCTGTGAATATATGACAGATGATGATATGCAAACATTTGTACAGGCTAAAGTCCACATTAATAGAAGCTCTGAGGTTCCCCATTTCGTCTGCTCTGGTGAGTGCTGAGGCGGAGCAGTAGCTGGTACTTTGCTACTCATCTGTCATACATGGGTTGCTTTTGATGTCATTTTAGAAATTGAACTGTGATTAAAAACAACCACTTTTTTACTGTATTTGGATGAGGAGAAAGAAAAAAAAAATCTTTGGTGGAAAATTTTACTTGGGAAAGTCAGTGAAGGAAATCTACAAATACAGGTATCCAGGTATTTCCAAGTCATGGAACGTGTGCTGGCAGACAGTTTGTTCCTTGGAATTATAAAAAAAACCCACAACCACCCACATACAAAAACCCAAAAAAATCCACCAAAACCAAAAAACACCAACCAGTTAGTTTTCACTGAGCAGTATCTGGGATCATTATTTATATTATCAGAATTGTAGTTCAACTGAATAAGCCAGTGGAGGACACTTAAGAGTTAACATTAGATCCCCTCATCTTCTAAGATCCAAAGTCTCTGTAATGTGAAGTTGAATTATCTTTCTGAGGAAAGAAACTGCTTGTTGTTTTTATCATTTCTTCCTTGGTCAGGTGCTTGGAAAGCCAGCCATCAGTATAGGAGATTGGGTTTAATCATTCTCTGCACCTCTAATGATGGGCAAATTGTATAGCTCTTTGTGTGCCTCAGTTTCCCACTTGAAAGAAATAAGTATGATACTTTCTTCTGTGAAAGGATGTTATGCGAATAAATTCATTTTAGTTTATAAAGCACCGTAATCCCCTTAGGATAGGAATTGACACTGCTCCGAATCAGTCAGACTTCCAAGACAGTTGTGGATTATTTGCTGAGTCTGCCTATTGGAGTTTCAGTCTTCTTGAGATGATAGATGAGTCTGTTTATCCTAAAGGAAAGTGCAAGCAGGAAAAAGCTAGCAAAAATGCAGCTTACTTGAGGTGTGTAATAAGTCAGATTTCTTTCCCCAGAAAGGCTTGGTAACCTTGACTTCAAAGGTATGTGTAATACCTAGGCTTGTTAAATTGGTGATTAAAATAGTTAGCTAGCAAATACAGGATGAGATGTATAGCGTAGGGTTCAGTGGCTTGTTTAAAAATGGGGAAAGGAACTGAAAAAGCTTTATGCCAGAGCCTTGTTTGAGCCAGAATTTGTGCAGTGTTACATGACATAGATACAGAAGGCAGTTCATTACCCAGTCATAGAAATGGGGCAGATATTAAAAACCAAATAAACAAAAAAACTCCAAACAGCCCCCTAGACCCACTGCAGATTATAAAATAATAAATAATCACTGAAATATTCTGCTAGTTTAAGAACTAAACACAGAGTATATAAATCTTGTTTTGAACACCCCAAAAGTTATAACCTTCATCGTTTCTTGCTCAAAAGTAAAAAAGGAATATTTTGAGGAATATGCTGTCAATTAAGTTATTTATTATCCATGGGAAACTTTTCTTTGGAGCTCTCTGCCAGTCTGAAGCAAAATTGTTTTACTCTGATGTGAAAGGGTGGGGTTCAGTAAAGTAGCCATTTTTGGATTATGGTGACATATTTTGATCTGATTAGATTCCTAAGTGGCATGCTGGTGCACTGTGTGCCAAAGCATCTAACCTGCAGTATGTGAATATTTGCATTACTGGGTAAGCAGCTATTAAGGGGAGCATGACGGGTTTCATATCCCACAATCTGTATGTGTGGTCTTGGTGGGGTTACGGAGAAACTAAATTTTATGTATCATCTTATTGCTGCTAAATACTTTGTGGTGCTTTGCATGTGAGAGACTTTGATTTTTAGTAGTGACTGTGTGACCAGCTTCCTGTCATTAATTTTCAGTTTTATCTGTTCTGGGATTTCATTTTATTTTATCGGTAAACTTACTGTTTCTGAGCTTTGGGTTGGAGGGACTTCTCTGGTGATGATTTGGGATGAAGATGGTAGCAAACAGTCTTCCTTGAACAGATGTAGGTTTTTCAAGAATAAAATAACTTAAGTTTTGAGAGCTGAGCATTGCAATGCTAAAATGCTAGCAATGAACAGATATTTAAGAACTATTTTGGTTTAAAAGAAACCATTTTTCTTGTGAGAATGTAGACATATGCCTTCGAAATCCCCTTTGCTTTCTTCTTTCCTTTGTAGTAGTCTTCCTGTTTGTTGTGCTTACTCTTTATTTAAACAAATAATTTAAAGAGTTTAAATAAAGAATTGTCATTATACAATTATGCAAGAGGTCCCTTGAACTTGCAAGTTGCTTAAGTGCCAAAAGGGCTACCTAGCAAATCTTATTTAAATCCGATTTGGCCTCTTTGCAGTTGAAACACAATTCCTTTGCAGCCAGCATTATTTTTCAAGACCTCGGCTGATACATTTAAGAACCATATTAGTGCAGGATATAGAACAATAACAAGTTTATTTTGTGAAATGGAATCCTAAATTAGAGATATGATGAGGTGATTGTAACAGAAATCAATGACAACTTCATTATGTGTTTGTGATCTGCAGAGCAATTAAGACAGCAATTTTGGCAACAAACTGCACGTTTAACATCCTGAATTTACTTTTCCTTGCTTCTGTGTTAGGATAGTCATCTTGGCAATATGAGAAGATCATAAGCAAGGTTAAAGCTTTCCCTCTATCTTCTTTCAGTCATCTTGGCCTGTTATCTTTAAGATGTTGTTGATTGCGCTTTTTTTTCTCTCCACATTTAGATGAAATGCTAGGCCTTGGTCTGATGCAAGAATGATTTTTGCTGTATTCTAGTAGCACCTTCACATTCCTTCATGTAAGCCTGTTACTGTTAGATGCTTCTGCATAGGGAAAGAGCAGGCATATGCAGAATAACTCTCAACTTATGAAGGCGATGGGTAGCACATGAACAATTTTAAACCTGTTTTATTAAAACCAGATTCCTAAATACACTTGTTCTTAAGAACTTGCATTTGCAAAAAGCATCGTGCACATCAGCTGCTACTGTTTTCCTTAGTTAACTGCAAGTCTTACTCTTTAACAGTTTCATGGGCTTCATGTGCATGAATGTTGACTGGTGGAAAGAGAAGTGGTAAACAACCTGATAAATGACAGCCCCTTGGGTTTGTGGTAGGAAATGGTGCTGTATCATTCTCAAATTCTCTTAAAGCCTGTGTTGTTTTCTCAGTGTTTCCAGGGTTGCACATTTGGCTTCATTTGAAATCAGTGGCATGTCATTTTGGCCAGCACTAATTACCAGAATGGTGGGTGTGTGTATTGTAGGCAGTGACTCATTTTGTCTTTACTAATGTTTCACTGCTGCTCCTGGAAGTCACCCAAATAAATTTCTTGATAACATTTCCAAATGCTATAAAATTTTTGAAGTGCTTGAAGATTTCGAGGGAGATACAGAGCCTGTGGGTTTCATAGCATGTTAAATAAACCTATTCAGCAGTTTGGGATGTGATTGTTGCTGTGGTTTAAAGGAAAAATAGTAGCAGATTAAAGGGCTCTACTAGACAAACTGGCAGATTTTGTTTCAACAGTTTATGAAATTATCTGTTGTCATCTTGCTCCGTTCTGTGGGAGGCAAGTGCCCCAACAGCAGAGGCAGAACTGAGCTTTTTGTCTGTACTGGTCTTGCTTTCTCCAAAGAGATGGAGCAATGATGCAGCCTTCCTGAACCACTACAGCTAGAGCTGCCAAAGCAGGCTTTCCCCGGCAGGAAGGAAGATTTTCAGCTGAGACCTGATCCAGCCAAAAAATCCCATTCCTGTGAAGTGTTTGCTTTATAGGAGCAGCCTGAATAAATGAAATGTGCAGGCCTACTGTGCATTCCAGTGTCGAGGCGATCCTTGGATCTGGGTTCGCCTGGTCCCCGAGTCCAGGCAGGTTAGCCTCCTACCCTTTCATAGAACAATTTTGCCTCCACTGATGTTAAAGTAAACCTTTGGAAAGGGCACACTTGCTCAGTACATCTCCTGGTTTGGCAGTGATCCATGGCTCATGATGCACAGGTATGCAAAATTTATCTGAAAACAGAGCACTTTTGATATGGCACTAATACTTTGTATTCTTATAAGCAGACTACATAAGGACTATTTCTTATTGCAGCTGTTCAGTGCTGCTTCATTGAATGCCTGCTGTCAGCTGATTCCCTGCTATAACCTGTCTGTGTCACCTGGAGAGGTGGCAATTGATGGTGCTCAGGATTAGCAGCCAGGTTTCTGTCCTTTGGTCCCTTGCAGTTGTCAGTGTCCTGGTTAGCGAGCTGCCCTGCAGTCTCCTGGTGCCACAGCCGGTGGGTTCCTGGTGGGCTTGTTGCCTGGATGTTTTGGTCATCTGCTCTGGACTGATGTACATGTGAGTAGGAGCTGTGGAAGGCATACTAAGGAAAGGGTGCTTACAGGGGCAGCATGCCGTGACCAGAGGAGGTGGATGACTCCCCTTGCTAGCCCTGCCTCGCCTTTCCTGAGCAAAGCGTTTCTGCTCTCTGTCCTGAGGTGCTGCTCCATTACAGTCCACTGAACAAGCTTTGTAACATCTGTTTTTATAAATATTCCAAACCCAGAAGCCGAGCCAGAGTCACGGGAATGATGTGCTCCAGAGGCACTGGAATCCTACTGCTCAGTTCAGCCAGAGGAGTAGTTTAACTTGTTGCTTTTGTGTCTCTGTGTGTTTGTCCCAAATAATATCGGAAGACTTTGGTTCACCTAGCTGCATGTGATTGCCCTTGATACTGCACAAGGCTGTAAATGCAAACTAAGGTATTTTTCCAGTGTACAAGAGGTCAGGCATATGAAACAAATTATTTATATTAAACAGGTAAAGGTCAGTGTAAGCTTTTATGAACAAAAATCAGGAGAGCGTGAAAAAGCATAAACAGAATGAAGCAAGAGCAGAGTTCAGTCAGTATATCCAGAATAAACCTGTACTGTGTGTGCAGTATCTCTCTGCCACACATCTGTCTGTGTGACTGCCCTGAAAAATGTATATGGCTTCTTTGTTTCTGCTTGAATAAATGCAAGGAAGTTTGTCACCTCCTTTTGGGGACAGAGGCTAGTAACTAAAAACTTTTCAATGCAAAGGGAAATTGGTGAATAGAGGACTAATATTAGCACACAAATTTCTGGACTGACTTAGACTGAAAAATGGAAATACCTGCTGGTTTTCCCCTGTCAGTTTTAATAAATGCCTCCGGTTGTACTGGAGAAGTGTTGTTCTGTTCGGCTTTTTTGCTCCTGTTTAAAAGTGGCTGGCTGCTCTGGTGCTTCATGGGTGTGAGACTCCATTTGTGTGAAACAAAGTGATTTTAATACACTTGTGCTCAGCAGGACATGCTTTACTGTTATGAATGTTAGTGTCTTTTGCTGTCACAGACTAGTTTAAAGCTGAAGAAGTTAGATGCCATCAGTGCTGAAGGAGTTGAGGTGCCAAGTAGCACATCTGGGTTAGTGGCTGAAAGAGCAAAGGCAGGAAGGGTAGCAACCAGAGAGTGTCTGTTCCATTAGGGCACCTGTGTTTTAAGCGGTGTGGTGTTGGGAACTATTTTTCAGAAAACATGTGGTCTTAATCTAAAGTGTTCACAAAGTGTGTAGGGCTGCCAAGCAGCATTGCCACCCTTGGCTTTAATGGTCATGGGCTGAAGGGGCAACCTCTGTTGTCTTTCCGTTCCAGACGTTGGACATCATCTCCCAAAGGTATGGTCTCGGCTTCTTGCTGTATCTGGTTGAAAATTCACATGTGAAACATGGTGAGATTTATTACTAGCATTACCTTGGTTGCAGGATTACCTCATGGCTCTGATGTGCTTTTACTGGGGAATCTGATCTTGTGCTTTGCTGAGAAACACCTGCAGTTTGATTTATCCCCTCGGTCAGCTCTTCTTTCTGTTTTGATCTTCTTTTTTTTTTTTTCTTTCTTTAACATTGAATCCCAGTTTGACAAAATGTTTTTCTCAGCACAATTCTCATGTCACTGACTCAGTTGTATGAATGGTTGGATTTTTTTCATGGGTGCAGAAACCTTCTGTAAGTGCTTTGAGATTCTCCAGTGCACTCCAAGACAGATCACATACTAGGAGTGATGCCTGAAGGCTGCTCCTGGTGCTCGGTGCTGCCCATCTTTAGCACAGCTTTGGAGCTTGTGGTGTTCTGCACAGGTAGGATACTGGCTGGATCTGTTACCAGCCAGAAGGATCTCCTCAGTGTTGTCAGTATTTAAGTCTCCTTCACTGGTACAGTTATGTGCTGGGAGCATCATAGGCTGTGCAAGAATATTCCTAGTGGTGATGCTGAAGCTTGGCCTCTTTGCCTATAGCAAACCCTAAAAGTGCATCACAGCTGAAAGGTAGGACCTTTCCTCAGATGCTTGTTGCTGAGCAGATGTTACTGGTGTTCCTGGAAAGGCACATGCTCTTTGGATGGGAAAAATGGCTAGGGAGGTATCTGGTGTTACGGTTTTATGCTTGGAAACTTCAACTGCATTTGTGATACTAGGAACTGCTCTGTGTCCCTGGTGGCTGTGTCTGGCCCTACTGCCTTGGGTGAGAAGTTTGTCCTCTCATCTGTGGCTGCAGATGCAAGAAGAGGATTTGGAATACCAGCAACAAAGTGGACCAGTAGTGGGAACAAGCTTGTTCAAGACATCTTGGAAAGAATCTTTTTGAAAAGACCTCCTTTCCTTTAGCATGTCAAGTCAAGGCTTAGTATGAAGACAGAAAAAATGAAAACATGTCATGTGCATATCTGGATTAAAATTAATTTACAGAAGAGGTATAAAAGACTTTCCCAGACATGCCATGGATAGGATGCAGCTTCCCAGGTTTTGAATGGGTGGCAGATTGGTATTTCCTTGTCTGCTTTTTCAGCTATAAAAATTGAGCTGTATTGTTGCTTTACTGTATGTATTAAAAGACATAGGTTACTAATTTTTCAGAAAGCCTTAGATATTGCTGGAAGTGATACTGTTCTGTCTGTTCAACACTTGGTGAACCAGTGAAAGATGAAGCTGTTCTTCAAAGCAGTGATGATAATATAAGGCAAAGGTTTAGCAGTTTACTGATGTTCACTTAAGATAGTGTGATGAGCGTACCATGGCATAAACTGTTAGTTAAATACTTTCATTCATGATTTTTACTTAAAAGGTAGGAGTGCAGTAGCAAAACTTGCTGATGACACACCATAGGGGCGTTACCAACACAGCAGAAATATTGCACAGGAAAATCGTAATAGGTTTGAGTTTTTCAGCAGTAGGAATTAGAGGAAATTTCATGAAGTGCAGTGTCATGCACCTAAGGACATGGCTTGCTACAAAATCATCAGTTGATCTCTTAGTCCAGTGACATTCCAGAGATTCTTAGGCTATTCCTGTAAGGCCTGCAAAATGTGGTTTGGAAATGCATGTCCATCCTGACTATTCTGAAATCAGTATATGGGTATCTTCAAGTGGGGAAAACATCTGTGATGAATTAGTAGTGGGATGACTTGTAACACAAGTGACTGAACCTGTTGAAAAGACAAATGCCCTAGGGTGCAGAAATCCAGGATGCTACCATTAATGACAGAATATTTGACTTAATGCAGTCAGTGTTACAATCTTTCTCTCTCTCTCTCTCTTTTTTTATTATTATTTTTATCCAGGTCAGCCAGTTCAGACAGCTGTATTCCAAAGTGATCAATGATAAGCATGATGATGTTATGGCAAAGTTTGGAGCAATCCTGGCACAAGGCATTTTGGATGCAGGTAATTCCCAAATATTTAAAACAATTTTCTGAACTTTTCTTAGCTACAATAGCTGTAATAGCACCTCATTACCCAAATGAAGTTTGCTGGCTTTATGCCTGTCACATAATAGTAGCAAGAAATCTCAAATTTCAAGTTGTTTTAGCTAATTAAAGAAATAAGCCCTTTTTTGCAGTCAGCTTATATCAGTGTGCTTCTGTTAGAGACTCAACCCAGTCATTGGAGCAGAATTTGTGTCCAGAAGTCTGGACAAATACGATCTTTTTGCTCTGTTTGTCACCCTGAACGTTGATTTATAGCATGATACATTGCTGCTTTATTTTTCTAAGTAAGTATCTGCTCCAGAAACTTGGAAATCTTGTGGTATCCAGTTCTCATATTTTGCTTTTTCTGTTAAAACTTGACATAACCAGTTCTTAAAAAATATGTATTGAATATGTTTTTAATAACAAGGTTTTGCCTTTTTCCTGATTACTGAGAGATATTGCACAGTGGGAAACATCATTAACTGCATCTATGTTACTTCAGAAGACCCAGTTAGTTTCGCAGACCACTACCTTTTTCTAGCAGAGGAGATGCCGTTTCATGAGTGTTAATGTCTAAATGTTGAGCCAGGGATAGGATTCTCTAAAGACATTAGAATGTCACAAGGGCTGAATTGCTGGGTGAATTAAGGAAGGATCTTGTAAGCAAAGAGGACAGACAATGTTTTGTTTCAAATTTTTCCTTCTGCTGGAGTTAAGACTTGTACAGTGCTGTGTCTGTCGATAGCACCCCCTTTCCAAGTTTCCAAACACAGTTTCTCCCTTCTGGTCTCTCGTGCCATGGCCTTTTCTTGCCATACACCACCTTATTCTGTGTGATCAGAAGAAACAAGCTGTTTTTTCCCTGTACTCTGAGATAGAGGTTAGTCCTGAAGTCACGTAAGCAAAGGAGTCTCATGTATTTGTCTCTGTGGCATGGCTTCAGCACAGCACCATGCGCTGTGCTTACACAGTGTCGGTCTGAAATTACTACATCTCCAAGCCATGTGGTGGGGGGAGAAAAAGTTAGGGCTGCCTGCACCTATCTGCATGGAAACATGCTTAAAAAGCTCTCTTCCTGGTGGGCACATGGCAGTCAGGCTGCTCTGCGCTCTATGACTAGGGCTACTAGAAGAAAGCAACTGGAACCATCTTCTTTATTTTTATCGCCTCCCAGATACTCCTCCTGGAACTCATGCTGAGCAATATTCTTGGCATAAAACTGTTGGAATAATTTTGGTCATTCCCATACTCATACTGTGTTGCTGGGAAGCCAGAGCCCAGCTGGCTCAGAGATTTTTCTCTCAGCAGTACAGACCTGCTTCAGATTCCAAGCTTTAAGATTAAATCATAAAAATGCAGCTAAAACCTTGTTTGCTTCCTGTGTCACTCATGTATTATATAATCACTTGGAAACCAGAAGCATCCAATTTTAATAAACTACATATGAATTTGTGCCAACTTTAACCTCTTTATTTCTTGCCAGGCAGCTGAGGGAGGGCTGTGAACTACCCTTTCTTAACCTATTGCCGTTTTCATTGGAGCCTCTTAAAAGAATAAATTCTTTTTATCTGTCCCATACAAGTGCTTATCTGAAACAATGAGCTATAGAATTTAATTATCACCATCAGGAAAAAGAGGTTCTTTGTGTCATCTGCCACAGCTGGGGCAATTGAATATGGAGGTTTTGTTGGTTTGTTCTTTTTTTTTGGTGGGGGAAGGAGAAGAGCGTAATTATTTTTCAGTGACAGACTTTGATTAAAAGCACAAGATTTCCAGTGCGCAACTGGTAAATGGTGCAGTGGAGGTAGGTTTTTTGCTCTGACAATGAGGCAGTCAGACTTCCTTTCCTGGAAGGAGCAGGATACCTTGGGAGCACTGAATTGGGAATGACAAATTTGGTCATTGTCTGATTGTTAGGCCCCAGCAGCTACATTTTTACTTCTTTAATAAAATAAGACAAATGTAGACACTTAAATTTAACTTGGGGATTTTGTTTTTCCTTCAATCCCTCTGAACTTTTATAACGCTCCCCTTCATGTACAAACATGCTTTCTCGTTCCAGGCGATGACTCCCTTTCTGTTCTTTTCAAAATCAATGTGCTTTATTTTCTGGAGCATGTATTCACAAATGTGAGCTACAAAAGGGATATACTGATCTAATTAGATGTCAGGATTTTACCTGCTTGAAGACTGTTTTGCCTTCTGGACTCTATCTTCCCTGGTTCTTAATGCCACATTTCTCAATCAGTGAGGAAAAAGAAGGAGCAGTAGTCACTACACAGATATCTGTGTAGTATCTGGAAAATCCTTTTTTGGAAAGGTTTGGGTGGTATGAGCAGTGGGCACTGTGCAATGGGACAGTGTAGCACTGGGCAATTCAGACTGAAGACATAGAAGCTGTTGACAGCCTGATGGTGAATGTACTGGATTCTCCACAGTTCGGAGACATTTTTGATGAGTGATGAAAAAGAAAGTGTCATCCAAATTGCAGAGGAAAGAATTGCCTATCTCTTCACTGCTGTCTCCAAATACGCATCTCGCATGATGTGTTATATTTTGGATATTAAAGACTTTATTGCAAAAAGTAAATTTTGCATAAGGTCTGTTCTTCCACACGTTGAATTTGGTGCTACTGTTTCCCACCTTTCTCCTGCCTGTCCCTGTTCAGGAGCTCTTCATGTAAAGTTGGGTCTAACTCTCTGGTAGTTAAGAAAAAAGTCATTATCCTGTGCTAATGTTTTTGTCCATTAGGTAAGAGCTACCTTGTGTTTCATTGTCCATGTGAATCAGGTAGCTGGCACATGCTGAAATCTACTTTGCCAGGGTTTTGATGGCTCGTCCTGTGAGATTTTTGACTTTTCTGTGCTGCTGCTAACAGTTCAGGTAGTCTTCATTCACCACATAGATGAAGTGGTTTATAAGTCTTTGCTGACAGAGAAATGAACACTGTGATACTGTTAGAAAATGAGGTGCTGCCTAGGCCAGGGTTGGAAACTGATTTCCGAAGTCCGCAAAACATCTTTTTCTAATGACTCTTGTACTGGTGTGTTGTCCTGGGCTCACACTGCCAGAGTATTACCAAGTGCCACCATAACTATGTAACTATGTAAAGGGTGAGTTCATCAAAGTATATAAATCATCAGTATCTGCTTGCTGCACTCCCCGTCCCCCCCTCCCCAGCCTTGTTAACTGATATTAAACTTGAGCCAGCAAATCCTTATAGCCTTTATTATAGCCTTTAGAACAGTCACTTTAATTCCAGCCACCTTTGCTGCAGTGACAGTGTGAATTCTGGGAGATGGACCTTACAGTACTACCCAAGGAGCCCTGAAAATTTTTTGTTGTGTGCTGTTGGGTTTTGGGGGGTTTTTTGGGTTTTTTTTTCCCAGGCATCATGTCACAGCTTTCATCCGTTCAGCCAAAGATCTGGAATGTGTTCCCTTCCAGATTGTCAGAGCTGCTGCTTAATCATAAAGATAAATCACAGCTGTGCAATACATCTTCCTACCTTTCCTGCTTCCTGCAAAACCCTGGGAGTGAGGGTGGGCTGTGTGTGGGTGAAAACCAGCAGAAAGATGTAGCATGACAGCATCTTTTGAATATGAAATCTTGTTACTCATCCAGGAAATTCCAGAGATTGGATAATACAATTCTAAAGGGTAAAATAAATTCTGAAAATGATAGTCCAGAAGTTTGATAAAGTCTAGTTAAGTTGCTTGTGCAACATTCACCGGGCTGCCTGATCCAGAATATCTGCAGATTACTGCCCTGCCCTTATGCAGTGAAGAAAACTTCAAAGTGAAAATGAAGGAGAAGACCAGAAATTCAGGTGTGCAGTTTGACATGTTTAGGGATAGCACAAGACCTCAGGCAGTCCCTCCTTAATGCTGTGGCAAATCCAAGTATAAGGGCAAGAGATTGGCATTCGAGAAAATAAGGAGAAGCAGAACAGACCTAGCAGCAGTAAAAGATGACGCTGTATCATGGCCTTTCTTTGAAGAGGTGGCAGGAAGGAATAGTCTAGTCAAACAGCAGATCTGTTGCTACCGTGGAAGGAAAGCAAGGATTTTGACGCCTTCCTGTAGGATACTCGGCGTACTATGCAGAGTATTCTATAGGAGGGCATCAAAATACTCCATCTTCCACTGCTTCTCCTGGGACCAACACTGACAGACACCTAGCGATTACTGCTTTGTTCAGGGCTTTCATTAATTCTGGCAGCAGAAATTTTGTTTGTCTGTAAAACTCGGGCAGCTCCATTGCTGCTCGCCCTATGGAGCTGGCTGTTTGTGTGAGGCAGGGAAATGCTACTCCAGTTGGGATTTTCAGCTACAAAGTGCCCCAAGTTTGCGGTGAGTGGGTGTTTGTATTTTAACAAAGTTAACCTTCCTGCACCTGGTCTTGTCAGCGGTAATGGACTTGCCTGGTGCCCTCTTCAACTCAGTTCACTGTGTTCATCAGAAGAGTGCAGATCAGATTAACACTTTCTCGCTCTGTCTGCAAGCCCAGTCTTTCAATTTGGTTTCTAGCTGGATGTTTCTGCACTACATCAAGTACAGAGTTGTTTGGTCTTTGCTTTTCAAGTGCAAGGCTAAGACTTGGTTGTCTGGCAGAGATGGAATTTTGCTGCAAAGACTGCAGGAGCTTGTCTTTTTGCTGCTTAGATTGATAATGTCTAGAAGCAACTTCTGAAGTTGCTGCTGTTTACTGTTTTTTTTCTACTGAGATGGTGTAGGATAAAAACCTAGGCATATTTCTTCTGAATAACTGACAGTTCAGAGAGGCAGCCACAGAAAGAAAAGTTTCTGTATGCACTGCTTTATGTGCTGTTTTCCTTGTGAGTCTTGTCTTGTGGATCATATATATGCTGTGTCTTAAAACAGCTTATGGCAAAAGTTTACCTTTTTCTCCCCCTCTCCCTGCCTTCTGCACTGTACTTTTGTTTAACCTGTATTCATTGGTTGTGTTTGGGTAATATCTAGCAGATAGCTTGGTAATGCTGCCTGTCTGCTCCACTGTGTAAGCTGAGGTCACAGTAAAGGAGGGAGGGATGTTCCAGAGCAGAAATCTGTCAGCATTGTGGCCTGGCTTGCGCTGTGTAGCCCCCTTTACAGCAGCTGTTTCAGGGATGTGTTGCTTAGCTGTCCTTGTGGAGTACCGAGGAATGCATTGATTAACTTACTTCATTTGTGATTCCTTACAGGAGGCCATAACGTAACTATTTCACTGCAGTCGAGGACAGGACATACTCACATGCCTTCTGTGGTGGGGGTTCTGGTCTTCACCCAGTTCTGGTTCTGGTTCCCCCTGTCACACTTCTTATCACTGGCTTTCACCCCAACATGTGTCATTGGCCTTAACAAGGATCTTAAGGTACGTAACGAGCAGAGAGGAGAAGAGGTGCTGATAGCTACTTGGAAGACTGGAGTGGCGTGGGAGGGATGTGCATGGATTTGTTGGTTTTCTTGCATGTTTCCAACTTGTCTTGCTAGAAGAGGTGCTAACTGGAAGAAGTCTGAAAAGCAGCCTTAAATTGCAGAGCTGGTGGTGGGAATAAGAACAGGAAAAATGCAGAGAACAGGCTTTGACAGATTTACTTCAAAGAAAAGAACTCTAGTCAGAATATGTGGGTAGAGACCACTCTACTGTCACTCCAGAAGATCAAGGCTGGTTTTTTTAAAAAAAAAAAAATAGGAAACTTCATTGCCCTCCTCTACCCTCCGAAATAAATTATGTGGTATTCTGCCCTAGGAAAGCTAGCAGTGGGAAAACAGGATTTGTTTGGATTCCTTGGGGAATAAACATTAAACTGAGCAGTCGTGGGTACTGTACTTTTCTTATGTATCTGTTCTTCAAGCTGATCAGCTGTGGTATGGCCCCTGTAAGCTGTGTACCATGCTGGGTCTCCTGTGTTGAAGAGCTTAGCTAGTAACTTCCACAAAAAGCTTCTGAATGTGGCAGAGCAGGGGTGTGCATCCTCCTCCTGTCATTGCTGCAGGCTTGTTCTTTGCACAGAGCATGCACAGGGCTGGGCTGGTAGCGTCCTCTGTGGGGCTGAGCCAGCTTGCTGGATTGCAGCCCCTAGACCAAAACCTTAGGGCTTTACCTCGCTTTTCTTCATGTCTCAGGCCGAGCATCAAGTCAATCTACGCAGAGCTCAAAATTATCACTGTGTTTGAAGGGAGTTTGCATGAAAATGCCTTCCCGCCCCTTCCTCTCTGTCCTGAATACTTCACAGGGGTTGCATTGCTGCTTGTCTCTGCACCTCCCCAGTGGTCATAAGCTCGGCTTTTTGGCTGCCTGGCTGTGCTGCCATTTTGACTCTCCTTCCCCATCCCTTAGTTTCCAGGGAGCCCAAACAGCTGTAGGTCAGGTTATGTTCTATAACTTGGCTTGCATACTGAAGCCAGCTGCAGGCTGGTCGTGTCTTACGGGCTGCACCACACCCACCTTGCTTCCTCAGAGCAGTCCCTGTTCTACCGATGCTCCATCGTGTGTCGTAAAGGAAGAGAGTGGAGGTACTGCAGAAATTAATTCAGTTTAATAATTTGAATTGGCTGTCAGAAGATACTTTCTGCCCTTGCTTATGTAGCTGAGAGTAAAAGGCTATGTGACATGGGAAATGCACCCCCAAAATGTACTGTCCTTTTGCAAGAGGTGAATGTCAGGCAGTGCTTGGTTTGCCCTAGCGTGCGTTGACAGAGCAGATCTTCACTTAGATCTTAAACCAATTTTGTGTTAATACAAGCAGGCACAGCAACATCAAAACCACAGCAGCTTTGCAACGATGAGAATAAAGCATAGTGTGGATAGCGTAGAGTGTATGGAGAAAGCTAGGAGAGCTTGCCAGAGTCAAATTATAGAATAATTAAATAACATTGTTCTAGTTGAACTGTTGCCACTGATAACAGTTTCTCAGCTTCCGGAGGGGGAGAAGGGGAAGCTTGTATTCTTTAGAGGATCTGTGATTGTCTCTGCTTGAAGGAAAATGAAGCTAAAGTAATTATTCTGCTGTGGGTTTTTTTCCCCCCCCTGCTTTTCTCGTCTGTAACAATTCTTTTAACTATTTGTCTTAGATGCCAAAAGTCCAGTACAAGTCCAACTGTAAGCCGTCCACATTTGCCTACCCCCCACCTCTTGAGGTACCAAAGGAAAAGGAGAAAGAAAAGGTATTCGGGCTAGGTTTCTGTGTTTTAAAGACTAACCCCTTCTCCCTCCTAGTATAAACATTGATTTTGATGGCACTAACAGGGAATCTAAAGAGAAAAAGAAAAATTGGCAGGTGCTGTTGTCTCTGAAAGAGAGTTCTAGCTATTTTTTCCTGCTGAGCCTGGGACTGTTGCTGATCATGGCATACAAGTGCTGTGCTACTGAGCTGCTGGAACCTCTCTTGTCTTTAGCTGTCAAGCAGAAGCATTGATCTTAAAAAAAAAAAAAAAAATGCTTTCCATGCCCTACTGATTTGTATGTGTCATCTTTGTGCAGCACCTAGCACAGCAGAATCCTTGTCCATGACTTGGGCTCAAAGTGCTACTGCAGTACAAACATTGAGAATATTAGGTGGGACGCTTCTCAAATAGTCTCATATGGAAGGACAGAAGTGTACCTGGTCTCAGGGCAGCGGGCCCACGTGCTAAAATAATAGCTGTCAGGCCCATGGAGTGCAAAAAGGTAAATGTGGAACTAAGTATATCTAGGTATTGAAAAGGAAGAAGTGAGACCTGCTGGATGACAGGTGGGACAATAGTGGAAGTAATTTGTCTCCTAGCGCAGAATGGTGAAAGCTGTTGAGCAGACCACAGCAGCAGGCAGATCAGCCCTTAGGGAACAATTGCAGCAGTGGAGACCTCGGGCACACTGATGAATGACATTGTGTGAAAACTGTAAAACATCACCAGAATTGAATGCTGGGCAGGACAGATTTTCGAGTCACCAAGGAACCCAGAAATGAACTCTGACGAAAGTCAAAGCTCACTGCTTATAGCTGCTTTGTGACCTTTGAAATAGGATGGGAATTGGACAAATCCTTTCTCTTTTAGACTTCTCTGGCCAAAATTAAAATGTGCCAAGAGCCTGCATTTAGCCTAGAAAGCCTCGCCAGCAACGTGACAAATGCAATTCTTTCCTATCCCTCTCAAAAAGTTACTGCCTTAGAGACAGTTACTGTGGATAGAGAGATGTCCTCGCTGGAAGGGTGATGTGCTGAATTTTTGTGTTCGGGTGTTGCTTCTGGATGCTTTCTGGCTCAGGAGTGCCAAAGCCTCATGAGGGCTCCTCCATAGGGCATTTTCTGTATCCATTTCTTTAGAGCAAGGAGAAACACAACTGTCTGATTAGTACAGTGGAACACCCTTAGGTCATTCTAAAGAGTACCTGTATTCCTGTTTTTTTACTTTGGAGACTCAGGCAACAGGTTTTCCTGTAACAAGAATTCTCTTTTTTGCTCTGTTAAAAATAAATAAATAAACTTATCATATAGACACCCAGACAGTAATGATTAATCTCTAAATTAGGAAGTTTGTTCTCCTGTATATGTGGCTCGACCCAGTCTGCATTCATGGCATTTTTTCCCATCTGTGCCATTTATTTGCTTTGACGGTGGTGTATTTGTTGCTTAAACAGAGCAGTGGGTAGGAAATGGAATTGACCTTATTGACACCTTCCCTGAGAACTGATCTAATACTGTTTTCCCTTTGTTCCTCTGCCTGGGGAGCTGAAGCACTGCATAGTGCTGAATGCCTCCTCTGTTGACATATCCAGGTTTCTACTGCTGTACTGTCCATCACTGCAAAAGCCAAGAAGAAGGAAAAGGAGAAGGAGAAAGAGAAAAAGGAAGAGGAGAAGATGGAAGTGGTGGGTGCAAACAGTGAAACTTAAATGTTGTCTTCCCTCCCCCTTACAAATGCTGAGCTGTCCCACCTGCCACCTGTTAGTACTGAGCAAAGCACTGACACACGTTTCTGTGTACTGCATGCACTGGTTAGCATCATTACTCTGTGTGTATGCACTGTTAAAAGCCAGAGGTGGTATTATTATTTGTGAGTCCTTTATTTCTGAGAAAGATCTTCCTCAGTATTGTTAAGTAGCTGACTGACTTAAAGGCAGAAGCTTGTTTTGACAAATTGAGGTGTTCAACTGTGTGAACCTTTTGTTCATTATTTTATTGCCTGCTGTTTCTAGGCCAAGGGAATGTTATCTCTTAGCCCTGTACTTTTATTTTTAATGTGGAAAATTCTCTTAGCAATTTCATGTCTTTGGTACCTCTGACCTTTTAAAAAGGACTCAATGTTGTAGCAGTTGCTTGGTAGTGTCTGAATCACTTGAGAGCACTGAAGAGTTTTTAAACTTTCTGGGTTTGCACATGTTTAACGCCCTGTTCTGAAATGTTCACCTTTCGACAGCAGTCTCTTATGTGCTTTGCCCATCTGTCAAAATGCCAAACATTATCCACACCCAGTGCAGAACCAGCTGAGCTTTGAGCATAGGATCCATATGCTGCTGAGTAGTTACGGTGATTGTTTTGGTCCTCTTAAGATTCTTTCAGCTCATAGACCTGACACTGGAGTTTGTCATCCTCATTTGTCATCCTGGAGCAAGCTGAGGGATGGAGAAATGGCTGGACAATGAATTCTTGGTGGTTGTTGTAATTTGGAAAACATACAGCAGCTAAGATTCTTGCTGTGCCCTGACAAAGGAACCTTTTTGTGCTCTGCTAACAGATGCGAATATGCCAAGAACAACTGTAAGCTGAAAATGCATTATAGAATTGTTTAGGTTGGAAAAGACCTTTCAGATCATCAGTAAAGATATTAAACAGAACGGGCCCCAGTACTGAGCTCTTGTGACCGGCGGCTGACTGGATTTAAGGCCATTCACCACCACTCTTTGGGCTTGGCCATCCAGCCAGGTTTTTATGCAGCAAACCTGTGCTGGGTCTGGCTGAGCCCCATAGCAGTCCTCGTAGTGCTGCGCTTTGTATTAGTGGTTAGAAAGGTTGATAACACACCAGCGTGTGGGCGCCTGCTGAGCAGTGCTCGCACAGTACCAGGGCTGTCTCTCCAGCAATCCCCCCCCCACACCAGTAGGCTGGGGGGGTGGGCAAGATCTTGGGAGGGGACACAGCCAGGACAGCTGACCCAAACTGACCAAAGGGATATTACATATTGCATGATGTCTGCTCAGAAATAAAAGCTGAGAGAAAAGGGGAGGAAGCGGGAGTGTTCATTATTTATGACATTTGTCTTTGGGAGCAACCGCTATATTTACTGAAGGCCTGCTTCCTGAGAAGTGGCTGAACATTGCCTGCTGATGGGAAGTAGAGAATAACATCTTTTGTTTTCCTTTGCTTCCACATGTGTGACCTTTGCTATTGCTTTATTAAACTGCCTTTATCTTGACCCGCAAGGTTTTTTCCATCTTACTATCTTCCCTCCCTGTTCTGCTGAGGAGGGGAGTGTGATAGAGTGGCTTGGTCAGCACCTGGCATCCAGCCACGGTCAACCCACCACAAGACGCTACAGCAATCCAAGCCATGAGCAGCTAGTTTATCCAGGAGAACACTGTGGGAAACTGCGTCAAAAGCTTTACTAAAGCTGACAAGCCCAGTAGAAACCTTTCTGAATCTACTTTAACATCTTTGTGAGAAAAGCAGCATGGTCAGAGAATTTTTGGCCTCTTTAATTGTAAAAAGAGGCACACAAGTGGTATGTGAAGGGAGTGTGGCATAAGATCAAAGGTGTATGTGTGAAATAACCTTCCTAAATCTAAAGTGTGGCCATGTTGTAGGCACTGAACTTCATCCAGTTAGCCCAGAGAATGAATCCCATGCATAGGTAGGATCTCTATTTTTTGTCTTTTGCTTCCTTTATGAGAGTTTTCTCATCACCAAACATTGCCTTTTCTTTGAATTATTCTTACAGCACTATATACTAAGCAAAATGTGCTGAATGGATTCATGTTTCTTGTTCTCCTGCAATTACAGTTTTTTGCAATTACTGCAATTTACAGTTAAGTACAGGTGTTGAGAGGAAGCGATACATTAGAAGGTATTAGTGTGTCATGTCTGTGTGTGTGTGGACTCCAGATGTCTGAAAAATTTTCCTGGCTGAATTGAGCATAAAAATGAGGATAGCAAAAAGGGATCTTGCTGCCACCTGCTGTGTTTGAGTGTTTTGCTGGTTTTTTTAATGTTTTAGAGGTACAATTGCTTTCCTGTTTTTCTGTTATGCCTGTTGTATGACTAGCAATCCACAGCTTCCAAGAGATCTGCACAGTGACAAGCAGTCACCATGCCAGAGAAAGTCTTGTCAGCTGTTACAGGACATGCCAGGCATTTAGTGGTGTTCCTGATCATTTCCTATTGGTTGTTTCCATCATTTCTGCAGTCTTTTTTGTTTGCAACTCCGATGTTCCTGAGCAAGAGGGAAAACATGATTCATGTTCTTAAGTATGCAAAGGATGCTGTGTTTTTTCCTTCTGAGCTTTTGCCTCTAGCTGCTGAGTCATTGGGTAAAGGAGGGCTTAACTGCAATTCCTTAGGGAGTCACTGAGGTCAAGTCATTTTGGTTGAGTGGCTGTCAATACCAGTAGCATGAAATGTCAGTGACAGCTTTATAGCTGTGAAGATACAAGGGCAGCTTTTGGCAATTTTCACGTGCTCATTAACAATATTAAAGAGTCTTCAGCTGTGAACAAAAAGCGGTGAGTGATTTTACAGGAAAAGTATTAGAAAGGGGAGCGAGAGGTAGATTGTTCACTACCACCTCTCATTGAAGTTACTTTCACCTGCAGTCGACTGAGGCATTGCCTTGATGAGAGCGCTTAGATTTATACTGGCGTTGCCTGTGCTAGATACTGTGGTAGATACACGTTGGCTTGTTCCTTGGCAGAAGAGTGGTTTCTCACCACACCCTTGAGTTGCTGCCTGGTTGTACCTTACCCTCCTGAACTGAGAAAGAGTTAGAGATTGCTGTTAAAATCATGTTGATGTTCTTTTCCTCCTCCACAGGATGAGACTGAAAAGAAGGATGAAAAAGAAAAGAAGAAAGAGCCTGAACCCAACTTCCAGCTTCTGGACAACCCAGCCAGAGTCATGCCTGCTCAGCTCAAAGTTCTCAGTATGACAGAGAGCTGCCGATACCAGCCTTTCAAACCAGTAAGTGTCACCTTCCTAGCCCGTGTATGTGCTACAGAGCATTCTCAGTGTTGGGCTTGTGTGTAAGGACCCAGAAGTTCTGTATGTACATGAGAATGCCACTCATACCTAGTGCATCACTGTCACGTGTTACAGACTTGCAACTTCACTGTTGTCATATTAACTTTTTAGTGTCCCTTTCTCCAAATGATGACATGCAGTTCTAGTTGCGGGAAAGCCAGAGCTGCTGCACACCTTTTCACCATGCTAATGCTGCTTTATTTTTCTTTCTCTTCTACATACATCAAATGTTGCAACGTGGAAACCAGTCAGATGTACTTTTTGTATTAATGACATTGCTGGGGACATATAGACTAAGCCATGATCTTTACAAAGGGGTGAAAAGTTGTACAGGCTTATTGTCAAAGCGCTGAAATACAGTAGGGCTTGGGCTGGAGCTTTGTTATCCTGCAGCGGGATTTATACCTAAATGGAGGGATTTTGTCATTAAACAGATTTTCTATTCAGTTACATCTGACCTTAGAAAAGTGTCTTCACCTCCTGTTAACACAGAAAAAAGATAGCATGTGATTGTCAGGTGGAGTATGAAAAGGATCTTAGTTACCCCATGGGCTTAATGCTAACTTTTCTGAGATGCTCAAATATATTGCAAAGCTGGTAAGCTTACTCCTGACCTCTAAATCTCCAGAGTCAGATTCTTTTGGTCTTCATTTTTGTTCAAGAAATAATACCCTTGACTCCCCTCTTTTGCAGGACTATGCATGGGAAAATGCTGTTCAGAAGTAGTAATATTTTTTTCTAGGAAAATAGTCATGTTTTTAAGAAATGGACTTCCTTGAATTCCGTCAGCACATTAGAATTTTCTGCGCATCGTCCCCTTTTAAAGTGTCTCCTTTGGCAAAGCTGTGGAAGGACTTTTTAGTTTCTACCCTTTAAAAAGAAGAGGTGACTCAAATGGTATTTGAATTGGGAAAATCCGCTATGTGGTCCAGTAAGCATCATGTCATGCACTGGAATGTAGATGTATGAAATGAGATGTATGGAATGAAATGTAGAGCAGAGTCTTTCATGAGAGGAGTGCAGCTTCCTGCCTTAAACCCCCATAAAGAGGTTTTGAAGAGAACAAAACAGTGCAGTTTCTTGCTGGGATTAGGGTGTGTAACCAACAAGGCTCTTGAAATGGAGCTGTTCTGGACCTTTGCTCTGCTTGGGGGAATGCCAGAGTAAAAGGCCTCTTTGAAATGCTGTTTATAGCCTGGAATCCTGCTGTGACCAAATCCCCGATCCTGGCCAGGCATGACACAGCACTGCCTCTTCACACCTTGTGTTTCAGTCTTGGAGACGCACAGATTTGCTTCAGTCTGCCAGGATGTTTGGCTGTGATCTTTGTAATTAATTCCCCTTTGGTTTTACAAGGTTCTGCTAATAGGATTCATCAGTTGGTGGAAGCTGGTGATCAGATTAGTCTGTTTCAGATAGCCTCCTGGGAGGCGGCTACACAGAGAAGCTTCACTAAGCTTTGTGGCCCTGAAAATATGAGCCTTATAAAGCAATTATGGTTCAATTAGCTTTCATGTGGAAAACCGCAGACTGGGATTGGAGTAAAGCTGCGTATCCAGATGTCATTTTCTATCAAACTAGACTTAGATAGTGGAAATATAAAAGGTAGCCTGGGTAGAGTGTTCCATCCCCTTACCAGACAGGGATCCAGGTGAGCGTCAGATGCTTTGCTCTCTGAAACTCATTCCTGCTGAGGTGTTTCACGTGGCTCAGGATGAACACTTGTGGTCACAAACACTCCACCATGAGGCAGAAGCAAGCTGCTCTAATGCTCACTGCACTTGTCTTGCAGCTTTCCATTGGAGGCATCATCATTCTGAAGGACACCAGTGAGGATATGGAGGAGCTGGTTGAACCCGTGGCAGCTCACGGTCCGAAGATTGAGGAAGAGGAGCAAGAACCTGAACCACCAGAGCCCTTTGAGTACATTGATGATTAAGACCTGAGGTATAGCATAGCATGCAAAGTTACCTTTATTAATCCAAATGAAGGGAAAGGCCTCTTTGGATCAACTGAAGCAGTTACCAGCATTCAGCACTCTTGTTTTAGCTCTTTGATGGCTTCTGTGCCAGATTCAGAAACATGCTCTGTCCCAGTTTGAAGAGCTTGGGAGCAATAAAAAAAAGTCCACTCTTCCAGATCAGGCTTGACCCAGTCGTATTGGATCTGGTCTTTAATCTCACAGGCTTAGCTACCCTTGAGTAGAGCCTTGCTGGGCAGAGTTACAGCAGTGCGTGGGGTCACAGGCAACAGCTGAGCTGTGAGTAATCAACTCATGAAAAATGGCCCAAAGGACAAGTGGTTTATGTAACAAAGCTGTCATCTGCTTGACCTCAGTGAGGCACGACTGATCGGAAGAGTGCTACTACTCTGCTTTCTGGGGTTGTCTTGTCTTCCCACCAGATCTTAGCAGATTTTAAAGACACATGGGCTCTGTGGGGCTCTCTGAGCCCGACATAAGGATACTTGTAGATCTGTTCCAGGCGATGAATGGTGTGGTTCTCGGGTTCCTTGGTTAAAGTGCCTGAGCTGATGTGCAAGTTTCTCACTGAGAGGCAGAAACCCAGTTGCTTTATTTCCAAATATGGGCTGGCATGTCCCAGCACTCCAAAGAGCAAAGGTTATGCACTTGAATTGGTGGATGGGCAGGAAAACAAACTCCTTGCTAAAATCTGTGAATGTTGCGTCAGAGGCAGGCTCGGGTGAGCGTGTGGGGCCAACCACAAGAAGCTTTAGTTAAATACATTTGCTTTTCTGGTTTCTCTCTTCCCCCTCCTCCAGGATCATGTCCTCTAAAGAAGACACTATGCTTGATATCAGAAAGACAGACATGAAGACCTTCCTATCAAGATCTGCTGTTCAGTGCATGCAGCCCCAATCTGTGCTGAGCTAAAGCTGATAGTCCGTGTTTTATGGCTGAAGAACAGATATATGCTATTTAGTGTACTCTTTCACAAAACCTTGTTTTCAAATAAATATATTAAAAACTCTTGACAGAAAACCTGCTTCTTTAAAAAAAAAAAGAAAGGGAAGACTAACAACCCTGTCTTCCACTTGCTGAAAAAACTAGACCTAAGTTGTGCACCTTCCTTCAGTGCAACTTGACTGACTCTGCTCCTATGTAGAGTTGTTTGGATCTGTGCACATTTGCTTTCTCTAGCGCTCGTTTGGGCTGAGCAAGGTCACCAACTCCAATCTGGCCCAGCCATAGCACTTGGTGCTACAGAGAGGGCAGGTCTCTACTTGCCAGCAGCTTTCCAGATGAGATCTGCTTCCAGATTACCTCTGTGGTACTGACTTTGCACTGATCGTTGTGCACAACCCATTGCTCTACCCTGGTATTTGTGTGACAGTGCGGGGCTTGACAGGAGGGCTCTGGGTGTTAGTGATGGAGAAACGGGGGCATGTGTTTCCTTGTTTAACAGAATCCTTCCCCCCCCCCCCCCCCCATGTGCTTTCACTGCTTCAACCAAGTACGAGCATAGTAGCTGATGTGAGCAGGCAGCTAGAAATGCATTACAGGCCTAGATGGGGTGAATCCAGACATGCCTGTTGTTACACTGATGTGCATCATTAGCCAAGGGGGGAATTTACAGTCAGGGGTATGGAATGAGCAGCAGTCCGAAGGAAGGAATGCTGCTCGGTCATTAGCTGTCCAGCCAGCCCTTTACCTGTTGGGCTGTAACGCTTCAAAGAGTGAGTCACAGGTGAACCATAGATTCTAGCCCTGGTCAGTTGTAAGCCAAATGCTGGGCAAAGCTCCCGTTGAAGCAGCATTTAAATGGAATGAGGGTTTTATTGTATGTATGTTGGGAATATTTTGCTCTATGTGAACATACCATAAGCTTATGTGCATCCGTAATAATGGATGACAAGTCTTGCATGTAGTGCCTGGGAGCTTTTCCAGCAGATGGTTTATTTTGGTTAATGTTACTATAGCGATAGAATAGTCTGCTTTTGTTCTTTGCAAAGCTTAAGCAATACAGAGCAGAGGTATGGGACTGAAAGCCAATTTTGAGTCCTAGGCTTCAGTCAGAAGTCTCTGAAGTTGAAATGTTGTCTCAGTAATGGTGCTGGTCAGAGCTCGAAGTTCTCAGCGTGATACAGATCTGTTCTCCCATGGAGCAGAGCCAAGCATGAACCTGAGACAGCTACAAATGGCATTACTGTCAGTAAAACTGGAAACAGTGAATCACTGCTCCTATCCCATAGTCATTCAAAGTGAGAGACCTGGTGGTGTGGTGCAAGAAACAGGAGCTGGACAAATGTACATTGTGTGAGTCTTTTTAGTGCTATAATCCCTTCTCTTTGAGGAGGTACCTGTACCCCTTACTCCTGCGTGTTCTGTGGATGCCAACCAGCATGGAACGTGGTGTTTTTCAGGTAATTTGTTAGTAATGCTTTGTGTCGTCTTACAAAATACTGTGTAGAGGGGAGGACATTGGGAGGAGAAAAAAAAACCTCATTTCAGGTCATTCAGCAACCTGCCAGGTGGCCAGATACTGCTGGGAGATTCCTAAAGTCCGAGTACAAATGCTGGGAATAACTGGCTCAGAAGGACCAAAAGTCCCGTTTTCGTGCTTTGGCCAAGCTGTGAGCAGTCTGCTTCTATTCACAGGAGTTTTTGCTGAGCCTTTCATACTACAACAGACGTTTCAATGTAGCTGGTATATTCCTGGTGCTTGTTACAGGTTTGGTTCTCAGTGTGGCTGTGTAAATGTGTATGCACAGGGCAGTTCCCGCTGAGCCATGTACTGCCTGGGGCACCATCCAGAGACTTGATTCTTGTGCGGAATGATTTTCTTGTGCTTGTAATACCACTCCTGCCTCTGGCAGTGATGTTTTCCAGAGCTCCCTTGGTACAAGCAAATGTAAAAAAGTGACATAGCCCCAAGCTGCTACTCTGGGGCCACATGGTAAGGTTACACTTGGACAGACAGATTTTTAGAGGAGCTTTTTGTGGCTGTGGAAAAAAAAGGCCACGTATGCCAAGCTGGGGACATCAGGAGGGGCATTGGGAATTGGCCTGTCCTCACTTCCCTGGCTCTGCTGCTCGCTGCGCTTTTTCTCCACTATGTAAACACACATGGAAACTGTGTGGTTCAAGATTGATAACACAGATGCAGAAAAGCACTCGCTGTCTTGGCTTTCTCCTATGGCTGCTTCACGTTTTCCTGCTTGGGAGAATGTCCTGGACAGGAGTTGAGGGGAGGGGGGAGTGGCGCTGGAGGAGCAGGGATAGAGGTGGCTGCTGGTTGAAGGGTGAAGCAAATGATGAGCAGTGTGAAGGAGGAGAGGTGACGGCCACACCGCAGATCTGAGTGGCTGTGGGCTGAGTGGGAAGGGGCAGCTCGGTGGGATAGTGCTCAGGGGAAGACATGCCGCTCCTCCAGGCAGAGCAACCATGAGCGTTTTCTAGCAAGTGCAAATCGACCTTTTGCTGGAGGGCTGGTGACAGAGAAGTGGCTCCTCTCTTGGCTGGTGTACACATGGTGAGTAGCTTCCGGGGGGTTCAGCCTGTTCGCAGCTCTCGCCAGAGAGAAGGCTGTGCATGCAGCGAGTGCCTTGTTGGTTGTTCATGCATTTGGTGTTGGTAGGTGGGATTTCCCTTTTGGGGACTTTCCCAGCTGAGCTCTGCCATCGGAGCCTACCCTGCTGTGGAGTGCCCAGGTCCTTCCCACCTTCCCGCGCAGTGGGCAGCCCCTCAGCTTCGTGTGCTCAGGCCTCATAACTTCATGCAGGATGAAACCTCTTCCACCCACACCACAGCTTGGGAGGCTGCTGGTCCTGTGCCTCTGCGAGACACGCGTCTAGCTCAGGCTGGTTTCACTCAAGGGACGCTGCTTGAAAGACTCCAGAGAACACAAGGACAAGAGGTCCTCCTGTGGGGTGTGTTTGAGAGTTTGTGGTACAAAACAATGTGTCCTGACTATAGAATGATCCCATACACGTGACGGGTTTTTTTCCTCCTAATCTCTACATACTTCTTCAGTTTACTAATCGGGCTTCTGAGGATGCTGCTCTGTGACCACCTGAGGTGGTGCACAGCACTTGGTTGAGGTGCTGAGCTCTGCTCAATTGCCAGGGTGCCACTTGGGAAATTTGGAAATGGCCAGCCTGTGACTGTAAAAAAAAAAAAAAAAAAAAAATGCAAAGAGGCTGTAACAGCCCCAGGAGAGTCCAAGTAAACCTCTAGGAAGAATCTAGACATGTTGTGGAGATACAGAAGAAAACCTCTACAAAGACTAGAAAAAATTCCAAGGAATGGCCAGGAAACCTCCAGAAATCTGGAAAGGTGATGTAGAAAACCTTCCAAGACTCTGGAAAGGCTTCTGGGCTGGATCCTGCCCCCATGCCAAGGCGTTGAACCAGTTTCCCTGGGGACAGATGGGGCCGGTAACTGTGGGACTGTCTCAGTGCTCAGTGGGGCACGAGAGGCCACCGCTGACTTTCTGATCTCCGGTTTGGAGAAGGGAGGGAGCCTGGAAGGCTTCACTGCTGCTTTAAATGTTATTTAGCCGCAGTGACTCATTAACACTGATTTCTTAGGAAGTGCTGCTCTTCTGGCCCTGTCTGGGATGCTGTGGAGGGACCCACCCCTGGGTTGTTTGCCAGGGGCTAATTGGACCTAATGGTCCTGGGTTTGCCAGAGGGAGAAGCCGGGGTGGCAGGAAGCATGCTTCTGTCCCTCCTGACTCTCCCTTAACCCTGGTGAGAAATAAATCACTTCCAAACCATGCTGCTTCTGACAGATCCCAGAGTCCATGCTGGAGGCCTTGGACATGTCCTCGGTCTCCCCTTCCCACACATTAACTCAGGTGCAAGCCCCCTACTTGGCACCGCAATGGGGATTGAAGCAGGGATGAAGATGTTGGAGGTAAAGCTCCCACAGTGAGGAGTCTTCAAGGAGGGGGCCGACAGCCCCCTGGCACTGCTCCTCTGCCCTGGCAGGCACTCAGTAGGTCTGGTCCTCCCACCTCACCCCATCACAGCAGTGCCGCCCTCCCTATCTCTCCCTTTCCTTCCAGGTCCAGGCAAAGTTCTTCCTCTTCACCATTCAAGTTAAGGTTGGGCACTGCTGATAATGATGATGGTGCTGGCTGTTTATCTCCCTGCATCCTGGAGGCTGGAGAGACCCCACCCTCACCCCTGACAGACCCCAGCCTGCCCCAGGCTCTTCCCTTGCCTGCTGCTCTCGGCGCTGGTGATGGGTTGGGTTTTCAGCCCAGATCTGAGCCCACCTTAACCCGGCAGCGGTGGCAGGATGGAGAAGGTGGGGAGCACAGACACTGCAAGACAATGCAAGGCTTGTAGTATTTGCTTGCAACTTCTAGTAAGACCAGTGGGCCCTGAAGGCCTTCACCCAAGGGTGCTGATCTTTCCCCAGGGTGGCTTCACGTGGGAGAAAGGGTCTTTGCTCCCTCAGTGAAGACAACAGATTTTGGCAGACCTGGTTCAATGTGTTTCTCCAGCACTGGTGGGATTGGGCTGGCCCATGCTCAGTGCCTTGGGGAGGAGA